>NC_050097.1:48844154-49147184 GCF_902167145.1 Zea mays
CTCCATCCTTTCCCCTGAAGCTCTTATCAATTCTTTCAAACGGTACATCTTGTCTTGATGAGATAGTGTACCTTTGCAATATATACTTTGAAGGTATCTTTTCAACTTGTAGATGCATGAAGGCTCTTAAAAGATGAACACATAATAGACCTGAAATCATGAAGACCAACCATTATATTTTTAATGATAAACACTATTTTGTACAACAATCAACAAATTGTAAAATATGCACTTCTATTCGTATAATCAAGACAATATGTACAAACATGTATGTTCCCATTGTTTGCACTCGCATGTATACTCTCCAGCTTCTATGTCCGCTGTTATCTTGAATTGATGTTGTCCCTGAAAGTGCATTCATCCCTTTTGTGAGTTTTGGTGATTTGGATAACAACACATTTAAAGGTCTAACGAGTTTGCTAAGTGTTGAACAGGAAATTTAGTATGATGAACATACTTGAATAGTGTATAATGATTAGTGAACGAAGGTTCAACACAAGGTTAAATAACCAATGAGACAATGCAAATGGATATTATATGATCTCTATATTGGTTTCAATATATGGACAAGACCCGAGAAATCACTACATACATATGATCAAAATAGAGGATGAAGTGATTAAGAGGATAGGTCAAGCCAAAGTGAATAAGATATGAGGAATCGTGATTTGGCCTGACCATATTACTATCAGTCCATATATGCTTCTATGAGAATCAAACTAGAGCTTGATTGATCTTAACGGTTATATCTAGAAGACATTCAAGCAAGGTTCACAATATTGAAGAAATGATTCTCTCAATGGATGCTAAATATGATGTGACTCAAGAATGGCTTGATAGGGTGAAGATAGCAAGGAAAGGGCTTCGAGGAACTAAGCGAAGGTGAAGGCCAAGCGACGGCTTGTGGACCGAGGTACCATGGCTAAGGTGAAGAAGAGAATACTTGCACTAAGTCGATGAACTAATCAGCTATGAAGAGTTATAACATGTTGATGCATCAGTACGGTGACTTGAAGCCATGATTTGAACTCACATATGGTGATATGGTACAAGTCATAGGCTTTGATTTGTGTTTGCTTCAAAAGGTGAGACAAAGATGTTTGTGATCCTTATGAAGCAACGCCATGGAGAAATCACACATGAGACACCAATGACTCAAGGAGTTTTCTTAATTAATTTTATTTAATTTGAGTATAGGAATCGTCGTACTATAAAGGGGGGGTCCAAAAAAGAAGGTTGATGTTTTGCCAAAGCTCAAGCCTCTATATTCAAAAGCTATTTTTGAAAACCAAAAATCTCTTTAAAATTCTATGGTTGACCGTGGTTAGGTTTGAGAAACCTAGAGTGTTCTTGTTGAAAAGCAGCTGAACTTCTTAAACTGCAGGTGAGCTTTTCAGCTGAGCTGAACTTCAGCTGCAGCTGAGCTTCTTCAGCTGCAGCTGAGCTGAACTTCAGGTGAGTTGAGCTTTCTCAACTCCAGCTGAACTTCAACTTCAACTGGGGTCCAGGCAGGTTCAACCGGGGTCCAGGGCAAGTTCAACCGGGGTTTCGAGAGGTTCAACCGGTGTCCAAGGAAAGTTCAGCCGGGGTATTTTCCCTGGACCTCACTGGTCAAAACCAGTTGAACCGGTCCTAGGGGAGGTTCAACCGGTGTCAGGGTCACCTGACTGGTCTGACCTCCTAACTGTCAGACTGACTGCCAGTCTGACCCCAGTTCAACCGGTGTCAGGACCTATTTTTGCAGTCTGACCTAACTGTCTGTCAGCCTGCCCCAGGCAGTTGAACCGGTCTTAGGGGCGGTTCAACCGATCTTGGTCAACTTGACCAGTCTGCAGGTCAGTCTGCCAGTCAGTCTGACAGTCAGACTGGCAGACAGTCTGCCTGACCTGCCAGGGGCGGTTCAACCGCCCTAGGGGGCGGTTCAACCGGTCTCAGACAGAAAAATCTGCCCAATGGCTAGTTTTGAGCTCCACATATATATACTCACTCCTACCTCTCTTCCCACACACTAGAGCACGACCCAAACTCCATTTCTAACTTGAAGAACACCTCCCACTCTCTCTCACACATCTCTTGCCTCTCCCATTTCAAATCTATGGAGAGAAATCTTTGAGTGAGTTTGAGAGCTGCGGTTTTTGTGCTTCATCTCCAAATCTCTCTTGCTCTTCTTCATTCGAGCTTTGGTACTACATCGAGTTCTTTGTGGATTCATTACTCTTGGAGCTTCTAGCTCCTAGACGACTAGGTGTCTCTTGTGAGTCTCCAAATCTTGTGGAAGACCACAAGAAAGTTTGTATTACCCGCTCGTTTAAGCAAAGATTAGTGTGTGAGCTTGACCTTTGTGGTCGGCAAAGGGAGGATTAGGGTTGAAAGAGACCCGGCTCTTTGTGGGCGCCTCAACGAGGAAGTAGGGCACCTTGGTGGTGTGACCGAACCTCGGGATAAATCTTGTGTCTCTTGTGTTCTTGTTCATTGTGCTTATACATGTTCTTCGTTCTCTCACCATTCCGTGAAAGATTTGTTTTTATCTTTTGGTGTGTGGATTTTGAGAAGTGCCCTTCTCAGATCTACTACTTTGAACCCTGTGGATCATTTAGAACATCTCTTTTCCAAAGTTAACTGGGTGAATTTCGAGATCAATTCAGTTCTACCCAGTTTGCTTCTAGTTTTTGTTGAAAAGGTTTTAACTTGCCTATTCACCCCCCCTCTAGGCAACTTTCAATTGGTATCAGAGCCTAATCCTCGTTCTAACGCTTAACCGCGTGAGGAAAAGATCATGTCGGGGGGACTAAGAAACGAAAGTGCTTCTAAGCTTGAAAAAGTTGAGGTTGTCTCGACTTTATCTTTTGGTGCAGATGTTGATCCTAGGGCAATAGATCTTGCCATGAGAATTGCCGAAAGGATGTTCCTCAAAATGAAGGAAGATGAGGCGAAGAACAAGATTGAAGAAGAAGAAAATGATCGATGGAGACCAAACGACGAATCCACCTCTTCTCATGGTTCGTCTTTCAAATCCACTTCTCATATGTGCTTTGTCGCTAATGGGAGTGACAGTGAAAGCTAAAGTGAGGATGAACATGAAAGTGACAATGAAGATGAGGATGATCTTCAAAAATTCTTCGCTCAACTGAGCAAGAAGAACCGGATGAGCTTGCTCAAACTCATGGAAAGAGCATAAGAACAAAAGGAAATGCTTAATAAGCAAGAAGATATCCTCATCGAAAAAATCAAACACTTGGAGAAGTTGACCAAAGAGCACAAGAAGCTAAAGTGCTCTCATGATGATTTGGTCCAAAGGTATGAAGACATTTCAATTGAGCAAATTAAAGCTATTAATCATTCATCATATATTGCTCAATTAGAAAATAAAAATGCTATGCTCAAGAACACAATAGAAAAGCTAAATATTGAAAATTTAGCTTTGCAAGAAAAACATGATATGCTTGTGTGCTCTCATAATAAATTTATGGATTCACATATCATGTTAGAAATGGCTCATGAGGTTGTGTTAACTAATTTGAAATCATACCAACCTCACTTATGCACATGTACTCAAATAGAAACTATATTATCATGTGCTAACAAATGTTGCTCTCAAGAAAGCCAATCTCCCATTGAGCTAAAACTTTTAGGAACAAGTAATGTTTCCTATGCAAAAGAAAACAATGAGCTCAAGGAAGAAAATGAGAGGCTAAGAAAGAGCTTGACTCAATTGAAGGGAAAGTGTCATGCTCAACCTTCTCAAGATAACCGTGATAATTTGGTGAAAAAGCTTGAGATGGGGACAACCGTAGCATGCACAAAACCCCTTCAAAAGAATACCAAGCTTTCCAAGAAGGGCATGAGCAAAATTCATGGTAAGAAAATTAATGCTCATATTATTTGCTCTAACAATGTACCTATGTGCTTCAACAAAGAAAGATCAAAGAGAAGCGATAGGAGGTGTTATGGATGCAAGGAGAAGGGTCATGAAATTGATTCATGCCCCCACATGAAGAATCAAAACCTTGCACGATCAAGAAAGATGACCATAAAAAAGGATGAAAGCAAAGGGCAAATGCATTGCAAGGACAAGCACCGCATTTGTTACAATTGTCGTGAAAAGGGTCATCTATTCAAGGTTTGTCCAAAGGGTAAAAATCCTAAGCCTAACTTAGCAATACATTCAAATATGCTTAGGAGACCCAAATTTGACTCTTGTGCTAGAAAGGTGATGAGTTCACCACATTCTAGGACTAAGGCTATTTGGGTGCCTAAGTCCTTATTGGCTAACCTTGGTGGACCCATCCAAAAATGGGTACCAAAGTGTAATTAACAAGTTTTGCAGGTACCAGAGATGATATGAAGCTTTGGAGTGCTTGAGCAGTTTAACTCAATCCTTATCTCAAGCTATCAATCTTACATTGACTATTCTTTTAAGATTGGCCCAAAGATGAATTGAGTTGTTATATCACTAACTTCATATTCATCTCTAGCAGGAACTTGTGTTGTAGGGAATAAGGATTAAACTTTGTGGGAATCAAGCAAAAGGCCTACAACCAAGTGATATCCAAAGGATGGTAATAATTAATCTTAAGTGCACATTGCTTTTAATTAGTATATTCCTTTGTGTCTTTTGTAGCCACATAGAAAAAAATGAAGCACTTGAGAATGAACTTAAAATATTTTACCTTGTCTTGGAAAAGTTCCAATCATATGGTAGATTGCAAGTTTATATTTTTATATTGTGACAATCTACATGCTTTATTAGTTGAATGTATCTTGTGGCATATTTCCAATTTATTATCGTATTATTGCCATGACCTAGACATAAAGAGGATTATCCCATGTTCTTAAATGAATAGAGTGCTAAGTAAGAAATTCAAATTCTTAAAGCACTTACCAAAAGGGGAATTCTCTATATGACTAGACTTGTGAGACTAATGTTTCTATCTAAGTGTTTATGTAGTCTCAGAACATGAGAATGTGTTTCTCAAATGGAGTGTGACATTCAACATTCAAAGAAGATCGAACCAATACTATGTGATGTATTCATTCTCATTTAAATTGGTTTTGAGTCTTCTACATTAATCACTCATCATGCTATGAATTAAACTTGCCATGTAAACTTAATTAAATAATCATGTTTTTTCACCTTGTTTAATTTTGGTGTTATGCATGATGCTTGTAAGGGCAATTTAGTTCATATCATGAGGTTTCCTTATTTTAGTAACCTTCTTGTCATTCATATACTGGAGGTTTCTAAATAGGAAACTATTGTTTGTGTTTCTAATGCAATCTCTTTAAGCCATTTCATGGAAATTCATAAGTAGAGATTGTGCTATTTCATTTGGTAAAATCACAAGCATTAAAGGTTAATCTTCACCTAAAAGAAAGATTAGGAATGCTCAAGGCAAAGGTATGGAACTAGTTGTTTCATTTGGTATGTGACCAATAATAGTTCCTTTCAAGTGGCATTCTTTCAATTGGTAATAATCTATTTTATGGAAAGAAATGCCAATATGAAGGTTAAATTCCTTTTGGCTTAAATTTGTAAATTGGTGCATATTATTAATTCACTCATCCATGTGCATTAATTTAAAAGGAATTTAATTTATGCCTTTATGCCTCATAAATGATGATTTGTTTGCCATTCATATATAGATATCATCATTCATTAAATACTTCCTTGTACTACTAATGCCTCTTTTCAAAGTGTTTTATCGACTAGTTTTAAAAGGAAAAGAGATAACAAAGAAGGAAGTCTCAACAAATGATGAAAATAAGAATACTAAGGTGACACCACCATAGATAGTAAGATCTATCAAATTGTTATAACAAATGGTACGTTCTATATGGTGGTAAGTATTCTTAGGCATAAGTTAATTCATTGCAAATTTGTCATGCCTTGACCATGATATGTAATGTACTCCTCATGAGACTCTTAACTGAATTGAAAGTGCATGTGGTAAGTCATTCAAATACTTGATGCACATATCTAGTGGGAGAACATTATTTATCTTGTGTCGTAGAGAATAAGTTTCCCTTGAGTAAGCTATACTAAGACAATCCAAAATGGTAAATTTGTATCTCATTCATATGGATTGTAATCTTTGTTTTTTTAATAGCTACTCTTGATGCAGTTTAAAATTCCCTTATAGTTAAATCTAAAAGTGCATAAGAATCTTTTTTGTTGATATTCATCTCATACATATGCACTAACATGGATATGATTTTTAAACTGTAAAAGGTACAATTAGTGATCCATACTCTCTAAATTTTGGAAACCCATATTTTGATATCTTAGAAATCTACTTCAATCGGTATCCATATGCTTCACATTGAATTGGATCACTAAGTTGTAAATTACATGCATAACTTGTCTTTATGATATGAATGCTTGTGCAATTAACCTTAATAAGCTAGGTGCACCCAAGGTCAAGCTAGGTTCATCATCAAGAAGGCAACACAATGATGTATCAAGAAAAGGAGAAAAGGCTCCTATTCTTAACTCTAGCTTTTATCTATGTGATTAAATATTAACTTGAAACCATGTAAGATGGTTGTCAAGTATATGTGGGTGCCTACACAAAGAGAAAGGTTACAATAAGGATTGTGTGGGTACTCAAGGCTCTTCCTACTAATCTCAAAGGACCCAATTCAAATTGGGTACCAAGATATGAAGCTTAAACTTGTTTTGCTGGATCACGCCTTCAATGGATCAAGTTGGGTGCTCGATAATGAATGTATAAATCATATTTGGAGATAGTAGCAAGGGTGGTAACAACTGAATCTCAAGTGCATATTATTTTCAAATCTTATCTTTTTTGTGACTTATGTAGCCACTAAGGAAAAAGAAGCACTTGAGGATATACATCAGTTGTTGATTATGAAATAAAGGTCTAATTGGAAGATGAATGAATATTATCATATGGTGAACAATTCAAAATTGTGTGATGTATTCTTTGTCTAGTTAATTTGGATTTGATTCTTCTTTATTAGACACTCACCATAATATGGATTAAGTCAGCCCTTTAGACTTCATTGAACAACCATGCATATTATCCATGTCATTCAAAATATATTGTGCATGAGGGCTCAAGGGAAATTTAGTCCATATTATGAGGTTTCTCTATTTTAGCAACTCGCTTGCCTTCCACGTATAAAGGGTTGCTAAATAAGAAACTAGTGCTTGTGCTACTAATGTCATCTCTTGTGTTGAGTTTATCCATAGAAAATCTATGTTAAGAGATGGTGCTTGTTTTAAATTGGATAAATCACAAGCTTAAAGGATACTATTCAACTAAAGTAAGAAGAAGTTGATCAGAGGCCAAGGTATGAAAACTTCCTCTCCTTCGGTTGTTTTAGTATTCTATCCTTAGTGGGATGTACCATAGTATAGGTTAAATTCCTTGCAATATAAAATGTTCAATAGTGCATATAACTTTGACATCAACTATATGTGTGCACTATTAAAGGAATTTAGTCTATCCTTTTGGGTTTCAATAATGATGATTCATTTGCCATCCACATATAAGGATCATCATTTGTGAAACCCTCTCTTGTGTTTCTAATGCTCTCTTTTCTAAGTGTTTCAACAAGGTCTTCCCAAGTTCTTTGAAGATGAATTCAAAATCTACAAATATAAGAGTCTTGGTTCTTTCAATCACTAAGTTTCAATAGGTCTCATATCAAGTATGATCGAATCAAGAAAAGATGAAAGAAGTTCAAGATCACTTGGTTGGATGAAATCGTAAAGAGAAAAGAGATCACAGTGATTCAAGAAGGGAGTTATTTTTTTGTCAACCAAATAATGAAGATGTAGTGACATATTTATATGGATGGAAATTCATGATTATAATGGAGACCATGTGGCGTAGAACAAAGGTGTGTCACTCCATGAATTATTGTATTACATTTGTGTATCTAGGCTCTTACATGCTAGTGTATGTATGTATATGCAATATCTTAAGTCACATCATAAGGTTGCACTTGTGGTGACGATTAAAGAATCTCTAGATATTTGATTAATGCCTCTTGTGGTGATGTCATAAGTTAGTCTTAAGTCATCTTAGTGAGGTATGAGTCAAACATGCTAACTTCTCAAGAATCTTGGCTTAAAATATTGCATATCATGTCTATTAGTATACCTTTTGATTATGAGTAATTCCTTCAATTGGTGCAATTTCATATTTTCATACTTTATTTGTACCAAGGTTCAAATTGTAGAACTTAATCCTCTGTCCTCATAAGTCCAAGTGCATAAGCTAAACAAGTATTCATCACTTGTATGCACACATTTAGGGGGAGAATGGTCTATAATTTGAATCTTTGAGACTAACTTCATTTCCAAGTCTATTATGTGTGTAGTCTCAAATTAGAAAGGAATTTTTGGGCAAAGACAATCGCTTTCACTGCAAATTTGATGGGTATCAAAAATTCTTTGCTCCAATAAATGTATCTTTTATACATTTTATAAGGGAATGAGTTTCTCTTTTATATGATACTCCAACATCATCTAAAATTGGTAAACATGTATCATCCTTTTGGATTGCAAATGTCTAAAGTAGCATAGCTTATAAATTCTCCTTTCTAGAACTTAATTGATTAAATAGTGCACGTGTTCCTTATGTTGTATAATTATATTCAATTGATACTCTTTTTATGCCAATGGTACTTTAAGTTGCAAATAAGTACTCTCAATAGGTATCAATTGATTACATATATATGTGTGCAATAAAACTTGATGAGAACTTAATGTAATATGAAATTAGTGATATGCTTATCTATCAAGTTGTATCAATTGGTGTTTTTCAATTGATATTTTTCATACATGATCACTAGTTGTATAATCCACACTTGTGCAATTTTCATGTTGCCTCTTGTTATGATAAGAAAATGCTAGGTGACATCTAGACTCCAGGTTTCAAGCGTCACCTTTGATTTAGTATGACAATCTTCATTTAATATCTTGGACCTATGTCACAACTATACCAACAAGAGCTTGCAAATGAATTGTAAATCCAACACAAGTTTGGAACTCCCCTTGAAAAGGTAAAATGCAAATGTACATCACTTCATGTCACTTCTCCATTACCTTTGTGCCATCTAAGGACCCTTTTCATAATAGTGTGTTCCCATCTTGCTTAATCATAATTTCTACCCTTTATATTCTTTGTATCCTTTTTGGAGATTTATGACAAAGGGGGAGAAATTTTGCACTAAAGCTTACCTTTAGTCTTATGTAACTAAGTGTTAGAAGACTTTTAAGAAGGGGAGATATAATTAACAAAAAGGGGGAATCATAAGAAAAACATAAGATGTAGAAAATTGATGAGTGCATACTATGTCATGAGCATCACGTTTATCTTATGACACACTACACCTCATGAATAGTATGATATAAGTTGTCTCCATACTTTGACCCAAATATGTGCTTTTAGCATTTGAGTACAAAAGTGTTATTTTCTGAAATGCACATATTTAGGGGGAGGAAACTATATCATAGGATTCAAAATCTTATTTATCAAATTTTATGTAAGCTTTAAATGTGTTGTCATAAATCACCAAAAAGGGGGAGATTGAAAGTGCATTCATCCCTTTTGTGAGTTTTGGTGATTTGGATAACAACACATTTAAAGGTCTAACGAGTTTGCTAAGTGTTGAACAGGAAATTCAGTATGATGAACATACTTGAATAGTGTATAATGATTAGTGAACGAAGGTTCAACACGAGGTTAAATAACCAATGAGACAATGCACATGGACATTATATGATATCAATATTGGTTTGAATATATGGACAAGACCCGAGAAATCACTACATACATAAGATCAAAATAGAGGATGAAGTGATTAAGAGGATAGGTCAAGCCAAAGTGAATAAGATATGAGGAATCGTGAATTGGCCTGACCATATTACTATCAGTCCATATATGCTTCTATGAGAATCAAACTAGAGCTTGATTGATCATAACGGTTATATCTAGAAGACATTCAAGCAAGGTTCACAATATTAAAGAAATGATTCTCTCAATGGATGCTCAATATGATGTGACTCAAGAATGGCTTGATAGAGTGAAGATAGCAAGGAAAGGGCTTCGAGGAACTAAGCGAAGGTGAAGGCCAAGCGACGGCTTGTGGACCGAGGTACCATGGCTAAGGTGAAGAAGAGAATACTTGCACTAAGTCGATGAACTAATCAGCTATGAAGAGTTATAACATGTTGATGCATCAGTACGGTGACTTGAAGCCATGATTTGAACTCACATATGGTGATATGGTACAAGTCATAGGCTTTGATTTGTGTTTGCTTCAAAAGGTGAGACAAAGATGTTTGTGATCCTTATGAAGCAACGCCATGGAGAAATCACACATGAGACACCAATGACTCAAGGAGTTTTCTTAATTAATTTATTTAATTTGAGTATAGGAATCGTCGTACTATAAAGGGGGGTCCAAAAGAAGGTTGGTGTTTTGCCAAAGCTCAAGCCTCTATATTCAAAAGCTATTTTTTGAAAACCAAAAATCTCTTTAAAATTTTATGGTTGACCGTGGTTAGGTTTGAGAAACCTAGAGTGTTCTTGTTGAAAAGCAGCTGAACTTCTTAAACTGTAGGTGAGCTTTTCAGCTGAGCTGAACTTCAGCTGAGCTTCTTCAGCTGCAGCTGAGCTGAACTTCAGCTGAGTTAAGCTTTCTCAACTCCAGCTGAACTTCAACTTCAACTAGGGTCCAGGCAGGTTCAACTGGGGTCCAGGGCAAGTTCAACCAGGGTCCAGAGAGGTTCAACCGGTGTCCAGGGAAAGTTCAACCGGGGTATTTTCCCTAGACCTCACTGGTCAAAACCGGTTGAACCAGTCCTAAGGGAGGTTCAACTGGTGTTAGGGTCACCTGACCGGTCTGACCTCCTGACTGTCAGACTGACTGCTAGTCTGACCCCCAGTTCAACCGGTGTCAGGACCTGTTTTTGCAGTATGACCTACAGTCTGCCAGTCTGACTGGCAGACTGTCTGTCAGCCTGCCCCAGTCGGTTGAACCGGTCTTAGGGGCGGTTCAACCGGTCTTGGTCAACTTGACCAGTCTCCAGGTCAGTCTGCCAGTCAGTCTGACAGTCAGACTGGCAGACGGTCTGCCTGACCTGCCAGGGGCGGTTCAACCGCCCTAGGACAGAAAAATCTGCCCAACGGCTAGTTTTGAGCTCCACCTATATATACTCACTCCTACCTCTCTCCCCACACACTAGAGCACGACCCAAACTCCATTTCTAACTTGAAGAACACCTGCCACTCTCTCTCACACATCTCTTGCCTCTCCCATTTCAAATCTTTGGAGAGAAATCTTTGAGTGAGTTTGAGAGCTGCGGTTTTTGTGCTTCATCTCCAAATCTCTCTTGCTCTTCTTCATTCGAGCTTTGGTACTACATCGAGTTCTTTGTGGATTCATTACTCTTGGAGCTTCTAGCTCCTAGACGACTAGGTGTCTCTTGTGAGTCTCCAAATCTTGTGGAAGACCACAAGAAAGTTTGTATTACCCGCTCGTTTGAGCAAAGATTAGTGTGTGAGCTTGACCTTTGTGGTTGGCAAAGGGAGGATTAGGGTTGAAAGAGACCCGGCTCTTTGTGGGCGCCTCAACGAGGAAGTAGGGCACCTTGGTGGTGTGACCGAACCTCGGGATAAATCTTGTGTCTCTTGTGTTCTTGTTCATTGTGCTTATACATGTTCTTCGTTCTCTCACCATTCCGTGAAAGATTTGTTTTTATCTTTTGGTGTGTGGATTTTGAGAAGTGCCCTTCTCAGATCTACTACTTTGAACCCTGTGGATCATTTAGAACATCTCTTTTCCAAAGTTAACTGGGTGAATTTCGAGATCAATTCAGTTTTACCCAGTTTGCTTCTAGTTTTTGTTGAAAAGGTTTTAACTTGCCTATTCACTCCCCTCTAGGCAACTTTCAGTCCCCACACAATTTTATAAGATCTTTTTGTATGTTGTACGATCCAATCTTTATCACAACCGTCTGTGTCCTTCAATATTCTGTATGCAGTGGCGTATTTCATTGATTCCTCAAATCTATTCATAACAGCTCTGGTGTATGCCCTAGAGACTCTCACTTCGAACCTATACAACATATATGTTGTCCTTGGTCCCTATAAGACGTTAATATCATAATTAAATAAAGTATTTACATAAACATGTATGCCATACATTATTTATAACAAACACGATATACCTTGCTCATCAATACCTCCTTTGATTCTTTAATTTTCCTGCTATGCAACATTTTCATCATTTGTTTAGCGAACTCATGCAGAGGGGTGTCCGCATCTACATGTGATTTCTTCACTAATTTGTTCATGCTCTCACTGCGTTGTGTAGACACCATTACCCCACAGAAGTCATTTTTAAAAAATGTTGTTATCCATTCTTTCCTTATTTCATATATATTGCGTAGAGTCATATCTTCATGCAGATTGAATTCTTCTAGCATCATTTCCCAAGCACATTCAAACTCACGAGGAGTTAAAGGATGATGTATAATAGATTGGAATGTTGTTTTAAAATCCTTATCAGCAAACCTTGCATATAATTCATTTAAGAATGGCATAAATCTGTTCTGGACATGCCATAAACACAGTCTGTGAATTGTTTTTGGAAATACAATTCTCAGAGCAATTAGCATTGCAGGATCTTGATCTACAATTGCACACAAACTATTATTTGACTATCACGATAAATTATTTGACGTGTTTGCATAACAATTTCACATACCACATACATGTTAGCATAACTCTCGGACCCTCGCATCCCATACATGTTTTGAATGAATTGAAAGCCCATTCAAAAGTCTGAAGTGTTTTATCTCCCAACAACACAAATCCAAACACTATATACTGCAGATGGTTGTTAGCTCCAATAAACATGCCCAGTGGTTTATCATATATATTGGTCTTGTGTGTTGTATCAAAGGTCACAGCATCACCATAATCTGCATATTCCCCCTGCATACTTGCGTGTGACCAAAAAATACTCACTATTTTCCCATCATTGTCTAGCTGAAAATCACAAAAAATTGTGGATTCTGTTTCTTGCATTCCGTAAAGAAAGACAGAAGTTTAGCTACATCATTTGCGCAGTTTTCTCGTCTCCTTGCTGCCCTCCTACATTTGTTGTACAAAAAATGAATATCCAAACATTTACTATAGTAATATTTATGGCACTCAATATATACATAGTCAACACAAAAGATTCCTTACATGTTTTTCAGATCTTGAGCAGTTACCGGTACGTTCTCTGGCCCATCATGCATGTTTGATATAAAATCAACTATGCAATGTTGGGGCACTCGACTATCATGCATTGCATCAACAAAATTAATGAATTCAGCATCCCTACTTTTGTTGCAACGTAGATGTTGTTTTTCTGCTTCGCCAGTTATGAACTCATGGTTATGCTCCAAATTCACCAGTTCAATCTTTGCAGCTACCACCCTTTTTTTCATCATCATATATATTTTTTAATTTCATTCCAACCTTACATTGCGTACGGCCCGAATTCCTATTCCTCATCCTAGGTGTATCATTTGGTTTTGGTGCACTTTTACCTTCACGTGAACAATTTATCCACTTACTGAATGTCTTCTCTCTATATTTCTTCAATGGAAATCTAACTTCATATGCATACCTTTTATAAAATTTATATGCATCGTCAACATCCTTGAAAGTCATCCCTACTGTTGGCACTATATTCAGATCAATGTTTTTTTTGCTATAATTCATTGACAATGTTTTTTGTACACCGGATTATGATCATAACAATCTAATCAATTAATAATAAAAAACAACAATTGGACTTACTTGTGAATGCAGTATTTGAGGCGTATCCATCTCCCTGGAACTAATATTGGACATTAGCGATCGAATCTGTTGTTGTCCTTCATCCCCCATGCTTGAAGCGTCGATTACAGGCCCCAGTAGAGCAGGAGGTGGTGTAACCATTAAAGTTACCATCAACTGATGTAACACCCCTGGATCCACAAATACACCAGAATGCTACTAAACTACACATATAACATTTATATATAAAATTTCGACAGCATCTCCTTTGAAAATTGCATAAACGGGGAAGCAACAAAGTATAAATAGATATCATGATAAGAAAACATAATAGAAATTAATAATCTGCTAGCAATGGGAACACAACCATAACGACATGAACTGAATTAACTAGTGCGCACGACTAGTTAAAAACAAACATCCTTTGACAAGAAGTTTCTAATTAAATCATGAATGCGCCTAGACATCGTTATTATGAGAGTGAAGGTGGATGTGCTGCTACTCTCCTTGATGAGTAACAAACACCTGCATTGAGTAATGCAAGAGTGAGATGAAACATCTCAGCAAGTAAATTGTTTTGACGAGATATTTAAACCACAAATTGAATTAATCAACATTCTAAAAGAATCACAAATAAGATCAGAAATACTTGTAGATATAGAACTCAATAGTCCCAATATAACCAATACCATCTCATTTCCTCGAACAACCACAATAGGTTGTATAACACTTCCCTGCGTCAACAATACCTACAAATATCACTCAATGTATGCACAGGAATGCAATGTGTAGGTCCTCTGTCTTCATACCTCTGAGGGTATAAAACCACATCATCTGTAAATATCACTTCAATGAATTCATATGAATGCAATGCATATGTCCTCTGCCTTCATACCTCTAAGGGTATGAAGCCGCATCATACCCCTCCTCGGGCAACGTACGATGCTAAGTTGTACCGGTACGGTCGAACCATAGGTCACGACAAAACTTCAGATGCAAATGAGTCATGCAATGTATATGGCATGCTGCATTTATCAATAAACTGCACTTTCTTCAGATACAATACAAACCTCAATTAATACTTCATCTGCCTTCAGATACAATACAAACCTCAAATAATACTTCATCTGCCTTCAGATACAATACCAACCTCAAATAATGCTTCATCTGCCTTCAGGGGTGTGAATTAATCTCATGGGTCATACTCGAACCATAATCATCATCAATATATGATAGAGCATAAATATAATACCATCAAGTAAAACATCATCATATAGTTCAATTATGAAAGAATCCAAATTCTGAATATTAGAGTGTAGGCGATAGAAGTAACAGGTCAAAACGGTAGCAATCACCGCTACATTCAGTTGCCTTCATCGAAGAAGAAAAATATACTGGGCATGATCTGGAGTGTAGCCACCTGCTAGCGCGCATAAAACTTAGTACAAATATTTTACAAACATTTGCCAACAATCAACAATTCGCTCCTACACTGGAAACCAAGACCTGGTGGAAAGACTCTCAGCCAGAACCACATGCCATACAGCAGCAGCGCTGTTTATTAATTTTGTATATTTAAAATTATAACAGTGGTGATATCAAACAAGTACTCTAGGAGTATCTACACAAAATACTCTACAACCTCGGTATTCAATGGATAATTAAATTCAGCCATCTATAAGTTCTAAAACATCTGACAAGATAACTGACTGAATCTGTTTCAGATAGCAGCATAGTTAACTTCAAAATTCGTTATCTCCCAAACTACTAAACCAAAAATTATGAAATTATGCTGGTATTAAGATCTTTTATCCCTCCACAAAAGTCTACATAGTTGGAAGAGCCAATTCGGCCATTTACTAGATGAAACCTACCAGTGAACAGACCCGCTCATTTTTGTCAGGCAAACAGAAACAGCCACAGTAAAACAAACATAACTGGAGTTTCAAAATTCATATGAATGCACTCTTTAACAATCTGGAAAGCTTATGAAATTATCTACAACTTCTTTTACCAACCTAAAGTTTAATTGTGTTGATAAAAATGTCTAAATCTTAAGAGAACAGATTCTGCACAGAATTGTGAGACTGAAAAACTGCTATAATCAAACTGCAATAACTTTCTGATCTGATGTCCGATTAGGGTGTTCTTCACGGCCACGGAAAGATATACAAATTATCTATGACTCATAGATAGACTTTTTATTTTTTTGAGGCCACTAAGAGCACGGAAAACTGGTATGAACAGAAACTGTCGAATCTACCATTTTGCAGAAACTAATTTCGAGATAAAAAACTAACCCCCATCTAATCCAACCTCTAATCCTTCAATCCCCATGATTCACAACCCCCAAAAACACATAATTACAGGGAGGAACATGGATCTTATCCTTACCTAGGGTTTCCCCAAGAAAAACTGCAAGAAGAGATGGGGTAGAACATCTCCTTGATCCTATCTTCCTCTTCAATTCAACGTGCTCCTCCTCTTCTCGATCCTTGCTGCGTGGGGGGATCTAGAGGGAGGAGGAAGTCATGGAGAGGGTAGAGGGCGGCTGCAAATGGGGAGGAGAGGAAGAGGGAGGGAGCGGCTGCAACAATTGGGGAGAGGGAGAGGGGGTCGGCTAGGGTTGGGGAGGAGAGGGGGGCTCCCATCCATCGGATCGAGATCAATGGCCCGAACTCGCTCTCCCATCTGAGCTCCTGACCCCAGCGGAAAAAATGCCAAAAGATCTACTGTTTTTCTGAGGAATGCCTCCTGAAACTCCAAATCCCAATGCCACAGAACATGAAAGAAAAGAGAAAAATAAATTTAACTTCTTTCAGAAAATTGGGGTATCACACTCTACCCTCCTTAAAAAGAATTCGTCCTCGAATTCGACCACTTCCAAGCAAAGCATCCAAGGTACCCCATATAGCACCACCATTCAAAACATGGGTTCATTATTGGTCTTAATTAACACAAGAACCTCTACCTCGGACTAATTGTCTAAGGAAACTACACAACCTGATATCAAACATGAAACAACATGCAATGAAGCTCAAAGCAAGTCATAGATGCAATCAACACTACAATTTCACACCATCGAATTTGGATGCAACTATACATCAACATCAATGTCTTAAAACAACACTCTTTTATGAAGGGGTAATATGCACTAAGCACAACCCTTACCAGCTTCAACAATTCATTTTAATTCAATGGTGAAACATCCACACCAGATGAATGTATAAGAAGATCAAACACCTCACCTCAAAGCACCACAAAACAAGTAGTTCTATTGAAACAAAACTCCTAATCTTCCTAAACCTTGTTCTTGCCATCATGAAAAGATAATCATGTAATCTCACATTCTTTGCACCCCACCAAAGGGAGAAAGTCTATAGAACTAATGGAGCAATAAAGCCGACAAGAAGCCAATAACATTTTACGCAGCACAGTTCATCGAAGAAATGCCAAAAACTCCACAAAGAGCACTGACAGCACAACAACAACACAATACTTGCTTAACCAATGTCACTATACTTCATCCAACAACTCAACTAAGAAAAATATCCAAACTAGTAAGGTTAACCTACACATAATATAAGTCTTCATCTACTGTAGTTTAGAAACTTACATTTCATTCTATCATACGATGCACTCAAAGTACCAGACATACAGAGTCAATAATAACCCCGTAATCCTTCACACATTTGACAAACATCTCAAGCTGATGTAAAAACCACATCATTTAGGAATAGGTGACTAACCACACACAACCAACTCTAGGCTAGGCAATGACTTCATTCAAACCAATAGATAAGTGGTCCAACAATGGCTCCACAAGCATGCATCGGGGAGAGAACCATCAGATCCTCAATGTATTAATACATAATCAATGGATCAAGAAAATCAAAGATTTATTCTACAATTAGCATGACTAACAGGCAACCACTTTAAACCACATCTAGGCTTTGTGGCTACTAAAACACACAATAGAAGTGAGACATGTAAGCCATTATGGCTATGTAAAGACTTCCCCCAAAAATCCATATAAAGTACCAATATTCATTTCTTTTAGAACTGATTTCTCGACATAAACAATCATTCTTTGCAAAGATAGTTGGAACTAACCACCAACCGCTCAACAACTTAAATTCAAATTGGTGGTTACCTTGTAACCCAAAACACGCAATTCACACTCCTCTTAGAAACATCCTCAATCAAGCATATATAACAATATTATTGTCGGGGACCATAATTAGGGGTACCCTCAAGGCTCCTAAATCTCAGCTGGTAACCCCCATCAGCACAAAGCTGCAAAGGCCTGATGGGTGCGACTAAGTCAAGGATCGGTCCATTCGAGGGACGCGATCACGCCTCGCCCGATCCCAACCTCGGGCAAGGGCAGCCGACCTTGGAGGATCTACGTCTCGCCCGAGGCCCCCCTCCAGCAACGGACACACCTTCGGCTCGCCCAAGGCCCAGTCTTCACCAAGAAGCAACCTTGGCCAAATTGCCACGCCAACTGACCAAATCGCAGGGGCATTTAATGCAAAGGTGGCCTGACACCTTTATCCTGACGCACGCCCTCCAGTCGACAGAGCCGAAGTGACCGTAGTCACTTCGCCGCTCCACTGACCGGTCTGACAAGAGGACAGCGCCGCCTGCACCGCTCCGACTGCTGTGCCACTCGACAGAGTGAGGCTGACAGCAGCCAGGCCCGGCCTCAGGCACCATAGGAAACTCCGCTTTGCCCGACCCTAGGGCTCGGACTCGGGCTCAGCCCCGGAAGACGACGAACTCCGCTCTGCCCGACCCAGGGCTCGGACTCGGGCTCAGCCCCGGAAGACGACGAACTCCGCTTCGCCCGACCCCAGGGCCCGGACTCGGGCTCAGCCCCGGAAGATGACAAACTCCGCTTCGCCCGACCCCAGGGCTTGGACTCGGGCTCAGCCCCAGAAGACGACGAACTCTGCTTCGCCCGACCCTAGGGCTCAGACTCGGGCTCAGCCCCGGAAGACGACGAACTCCGCTTTGCCCGACTCCAGGGCTCGGACTCGGGCTCAGCCCTGGAAGACAACGAACTCCGCTTCGCCCGACCCAGGGCTCGGACTCAGCCCTGGCCTCAGCCGACAGTCTTCGCCTCGCCCGACCCAGGGGCTCGGACTCGACCTCGGCCTCGGAAGACAAACTCGACCTCGACCTCGGAGGAGCCTCCACATCGCCCAACCCAGGGCACGGACCGACCACGTCAACGGGAGGCGCCATCATTACCCTACCCCAAGCTGACTCAGGCTACGGGGAACAAGACCGGCGTCCCATCTGGCTCGCTTCGCCAGACAAGTAATGATGGCGCCCCGCACGCTCTATGACGACGGCGGCTCTCAGCCCCCTTACGGAAGCAAGAGGACATCAGCAAGGACTCGACAGCACCGACAACTGTCCTTCCACTAGGCTCCAGCGCTCCTCCGACGGCCACGACACCACACGAACCGGGTGCCAAAACCTCTTCGGCTGCCACGATGGCATGTACTTAGGGCGCTAGCTCTCCTCCGCTAGACACGTTAGCACACTGCTACACCCCATTGTACACCTGTATCCTCTCCTTGCGCCTATAAAAGGAAGGACCAGGGCCCTCTTACAGAGGGTTGGCCGCGCGGGGAAGGACGGGACTAGCGCTCGCGCGAGGCCGCTCGCTCCCTCCCGCGTGGACGCTTGTAACCCCCTACTGCAAGCGCACCCGACCTGGGCGCGGGACAAACACGAAGGCCGCGGGATTTCCACCTCTCACGCCCGTCTCCCCCCTTCGCGCTCCGTCTCGCGCCGACCCATCTGGGCTGGGGCACGCGGCGACAATTTACTCGTCGGTCCAGGGACCCCCCGGTCTCAAAACACCGACAGTTGGCGCGCCAGGTAGGAGCCTGCTGCGTGTTGAGGAACAGCTTCCCGTCAAGCTCCAGATGGGCAGTCTCCAGCAACCTTTCCAGCCCGGGACGGTGCTCCGTTTCGGGAGTCTTGAGTTCATGTCCCTCGACGGCAGCTACGACATGATACTCCTTCCCCCGCCGTGCGACAGCGACAATGGCGGCCGACAGCCTGCCCGCCGGCGGCGGAATCGACAACGTCTTCCCTGCGTGGTGGAAGAACAACGTTCGAAGTCACCTCGTCCCCTCCCCCACCGACGAAGAAGGAGGCGGGGCAACCAAGGCCAAGCAGGAGGCGGCATCTCGTCGGCTGTCGAGCGGGTCGACAGCGCTGACGCCCCAACGGGGGGCACGTCGGGAATCGACCTCGCGTCTGAGACGAAGACGAGCGCCCTCTCCCCGCAACACGCCAATCCCAAGCAAACGGATGACGTCAGCACGCTCGCGAAGGACTTGCTGGGCGTCACGCTCGTACCTGAGACGACGGTGCAGTCAGTCCCTGACGTGACTTCGTCACCGCCCGTCGACCAAGAGGTACTCACCGATTCCCATCTCACGCCTTTCGGATTCAGCCTCGACCCGCCAAGCGACTTCGCTTTGGTGGGTGCTCTCGTAGAGGCGGGTCCAAACCCTCTAGGGTATCGTGTGCGGTCACCCTAGGACTGGCTGACGGACGTCTCGACCTACGGGCCCTCGGGGTCCGAGGAAGATGACGAGCCCGACTTCTGTTGGGATTTCTCCGGACTTGGTGACCCCAGTGCCATGCAGGACTTTATGACCGCGTGTGACTACTGCCTTTCCGACTGTGTAGCATCCCAAAAATCCCAATCTAGGTTTGAAACCCTAATCCACCTTTTACCCCTCCCTTCATCCCCTAATTCTAAGTTCTCCACTAAGTTTTTCTTTCATCATATGCATACATTTTGTTTGATCACAAGGCACCTCACTTAGATTCTATTTTCTAAACACTTAGAATATTCACAAAATATTTTATTCAAAAGAAAAAGGGGCGAAAAGGGAAATGGGGTTTGAAAAGTAAAAAGAAAAAGGAAAAAAAACCCTCTCCTTACCCTGTTGGACCGAATCTCGGCCCAACACCCGCAACCCCCCTTTTCCCACGCGCCCGCGCTCCCCGCTTTCGGCCCAACTACGGCCTGCTTCCGCGCGCGCGACAGCCGCTCCTCACCTCGCCCTCCCTCTCGCTGACAAGGCGTCCCCACCCGTCAGCCACCCGCTCTCTTGCTCGCTCGCCCCCTCTGACCAAGTGACCCCACGGGTCAGCTGCTTCGTCGTCCGTCCGCCGTCCCCTCGCCGAAGTCACCTCCGGCCGTCGCCTCCGTCCTCCCCTCTGCCATCCTGCCACACAGGAAAGTTTGGCACCGCTCCGTCCTCCTCCCCTTGACCAGCGTCCTCGCCGGTACCGCCCCGCCGTAGCGTCCCCTCGGTGGCGCTGTGCGCCATTTATGGCGGCACCGGGAAGCTCGCCGGAGTCAGGGAGCTCCACCGCTCCCCTTGCCTCCGCGCGCCTATAAAAAGCTCGCCCCGAGCTCCTTCTTCCTCACACCAGCTTTGGCCATTCCCCTCCTCCCTCGTCCGAGCCCAATTCGTGGAAAGGCAGCTGCCATCGTCTTCCTCCCTGGTGAGCCGTCCCTCTCTTCTCCCTGCCCCTCTGTTGGTCCGTCAAGCGATTGCTTGGCCCCCTAGCTTCGCCACACCGCCACGGACGCAATACACCACTCCCCCACCCCGATTGCTCGCCCAGAGCTCACCGACGGCAACCCCGCCGCGAAGCTCCGCCACCTCCCCGCGGACAGCCCCCTCCCGGCCCCCTCTAGCCAAATTGAGCCCACCTCTAGGCTCGCCAGCCCTCCCCGTGCTAAGGCACCTACGCATTGTCCAAGAACCGGGCCACCGGCGGCGAACCGCCGCCGAGCCCACCGGCGGCCGAGTCCTCCCCGCGGACGGCCGGTTCATCCCCCCCCCCATCAACCGTAACGCCGTCCCTTTCCCCCGCTCTCGCTGGCAAGTGGGCCCCATGCGACGCCGTCACCCTCGCGGCCGCGCCATTCTTCCCCCCCCCTCGCTCGTGGGCCGCCGCTGGGCCGAAAGCGCCTCAGCGCGTGCTCGCGCCCGGGGTGGGCCAAAAATCATGCCCCCGGCCCAGATGAGAGGAACTCCCTTCTCTTTTTCTTTTCCACCCCTTTTTCCCATTTAAATAGTTTTCTCAATATTTTATGCACAAAATATTATCAAAAGGATTTCCAAGGTCACATAAAATAATGTTGTTAGGAAATGGCACACTATGATTGATAAACTACTGTTGATGTATTGTTTTACTGTATGTTTCCTAGAAGAAGAGGGAACCGCAAATCCGGATCCCGTAGCCCCGGAAGAGGGACCAGAGCCCGAATTTCCGGAAGTAGATCTTCTGTGCCAGGAGAGCTTCGACGAAGGCAAGTTCATCCTTCCCTTGATGCATAAATTACCTATTCTCTCTACCACTGCCTAGGCCGGGAATCATGGGGGAATATTGCATTGTGAGTGAGAGATGGCCCGCATGAACATAATATTTCCGGTTACGAAATGTGGATCTGGAAGTAGGGCAAAGTGTTTCTCCAAATAAAACCTCTTTTTGAAAAGTTATGCGATGAAGGGTACTCACCCTCATCACCTTGAGAGTGGGATGATCAGGGACTCCCTGGTTTAGGGGAGGGCCTAAGGTGTTGGCTCAGCTGGTTTAGGCGTGAGCAGAAGGATTGTCCCCTCATATAAGGACCGGCTTGTCATTTTCACTACCTGTACTCCTTTATCGTACAACCACTCGAGACTGTGTGGGCAGTCACTCGATCCGAACTCGTGCGGTCCAACCCCAGGGTTAAGAAGGCTGGGGAGCACCGGAGGATAAGGAGGGGGAAAGTTTTGTCCGGTTTGGGCATGGTGGTGGCCTGACTCCTTCCGGATAACCGTTAAGGTTAGGACGTACGGGTAAGGAAAGAGATCCGGCATTCGGGTCTCGCGACGGTGAGATCGCAGAAACCGGACTAGTGGGTAAAGTGTACCCCTCTGCGCAGAGTTGAAACCTATTCGAATAGTCCGTGTCCACTGGTATGGACGAGTCTGGTATGGTATGGCAGTTAGAGCTTTTTCACTAAGTTTCTTGTCAAGGGAAGGGTGTGATTAAATGGGTATTGAAAAAAGAAAATAAGGCCACGGGAGCGGGAAGCTCAGTGGTGGTTGAGTTTTGGTTACTTTTAAGACTATGGGAAAACCCTCAATCAACTGCCTTTCTCTGAGGAAATGATGAGTGACATCAACTCCACCAAATTGAGCATGTACATCATAGGTCTCTTTCTCTCTACGGGAGCGGGGTGGGCTTGCGGAATACCTAGTGTATTCACCCAGATTTATTTATGTTTTTTTAGCAGCCGAGGACTTCTTTTCTGCTATGCTTGATTAAGAGGGCTGTGTCTGCACCCAGTTCTGCCTGTGGCTTGGGCTAGTATATTTTCCTACTGCGCTTCTCTATTTGGCTCTCTCGAGCTTGTACCCCGGTATTGTAATAATTTTTCCTAAACTCTGTACTATTTGAAGTAAGGAATGTGTTTACTAGCCTCCTGGGACTAGTAATTGTTTCACATTTGAGTCCCAAAGGATCGGGACGCTTCAGGTGGTATCAGAGCCATAGGACTGGCCGTAGGTCGCAGCCCTGACCCTGAAACTTACCCTAAGAAGAAAATACCTCTTACCTCAAGAAAAGTTTTCTCTTCCCTTCCCCGATTTTAACAAGACCCCTTCTTTTCCTATTCCAGATGGAAGAATCTCTGGCCATTAAGTCATCCTACTGCTCAGAAGTGGAAGGGTTCCCACGCCTCTTGCGAAGCTGTGCGCTCCGCATGGGAATCCGCAAGAAGCCGGAATACGTCTGGACGGAACATTTCGAGGGCGGAATGATAAGATGCTCTATGGCAGTCTACCTGGGGGAAAGCCAAAGCTATCCAAACCAACGTTCCTTCCAAGTCACTTTTACCGGAGTCCATTTCCTAGATGCTTGCCAAAATGTCGCCCGAAAAGCCCTCCGACAGCTATGTCAGAACTACAACAAAGTAATCATTGAAACCCCCCTTCACTACTTTCCACCCAGCAACAAGAATACCCCCACCTGGAGGAAAAGACTTCAGGCCCTATCAGGAGGAGATCCTATTGAGAATGATCCCACCATTGTCTACATGGCGGGATACCTTCATACCCTTGATAACCAATATGATGACCTCGCCCTCCACAGCACCTCCCTAACCTCCCGGGTGGAAAGCCTGGAGCAGAAAGTCAGGGAACTTTCAGAAGAAAAAGCATCCCTTCAAGAGAGCCTCTCGATAGCTGAAGGCGAAGAGACCAATACCCGTGAAGCTTACCGCGCCCTCAAAATGGACTACGACAAGAAACTGAAGAAGCTCGCCCCCGCAAGAAAGATCCGCAAGAAGACCAAAAGCCAAGGATGTCAGACTGAGCAGAAGGAAGAGAACCCTCCTAGGAACCAGTCCGACCCCGAGGACATGTCCCTGGCCAGCCTTGATGACCTTCTCAAGGAGTTTGGGGACACTTTAGAGAAAGAGTTCGGGGGTACCCTAGGTAGCACTCGTGTGTGATGAGCTAGTGGTAGCAGTGTGTTGTGTTATGTAATGGCTTGATGTAATGAATAAAATAACTAGTTAAAAAAATGGCATGTGCATAATAGTGACTCTCTTCCCATGGCAGATGGCTTCGGATAGAACCACGCCTACCGCCTCCGGGATTGGAGCAAGACTTCCTCTAGGAGCTGAAGGAGAGGCTGGCGGAGAAGGGGGTGAGACCCACCTCCCCGCACCTCCAGAACTACCACTAGAACTAGCCCAAGTTCTAGCCAATCAAACCAGACTCATTGAAGTCCTCACTCGAAGTCTGGAAAACCAGCGCCCAGGCAGTGGAAGGCCCCAGGACAGGATGGGAGAATTCCTAAGACTCAAGCCTCCCACGTTCGCGGGGTCCAGCAATCCCCTCGATGCAGATGACTGGCTTCACACGATCAAGAGGAAGTTGGAAGCCATCGCCTGTCCTGAGAATCAGCGTGTTCAACTGGCAGCTCATCAGCTTTCAGGAATGGCTTTAGCATGGTGGGACACTTTCAGTGAAGCTGTCAGAGATGCTACATGGGCAGAATTCGAAGCAGCCTTCCGTGAGCACCACGTACCCCAGGGGATAGTTCAACTCAAGGAGGATGAGTTCCGGGAGCTAACTCAAGGTGGGAGAACAGTCAGTGAGTATGTGCACAAGTTCACAGAGCTGGCCCGCTACGCGCCCGAGGATGTCAGCACCGAGTCCAGAAAAATGGCCCGTTTTCTGAGAGGGTTAAGACCCGAGCTTAAGACCATCCTCGCCAGCCAGGACTTCCACAGCTTCTCTCACCTCTCCAACAAGGCTATCCAGGTGGAAAGGGCAGAAGAGGAAGAGAAGGGGCACCTCAAGAGGAAATTCCAAGTTCTCCGGGCTCAACAGCAAGAGCGTCACCAGAGAGCTCGACCCTTTGGGCTTCCACCCAGGGGTCCAAGCTTCAACAAGCAATCTGGACCCTCTCCATCGCGCTACAGTCAGCAGAGTCAGAGCTCCCATCAGGCACCCTCCGTTGCAAGCAACCAGCCGCCAGCAAACGCCTGTTGGCACTGCGGGGACCCCGGTCACTTCAAGAACAACTGCCCTCAGTTGAAGGCACCAGGACCAACCTACTCTAACTCGGTGAATGGCCCCAAGATTCCATCAGCACCTACCCCCAAGGCGCTTCCTTCCAGCAGCCAGCAGAGCAGGGCTCAGTACCAGGGCAGGGCCCGGGTCAACCACGTCGACGCTCAAGAAGCCCAGCAAGCCCCGGGAGTAGTACTCGGTGAGTTCCTTGTTGAATTTACCCCCCGCTACTGTGCTTTTTGATTCAGGAGCATCCCATTCTTTCATAGCTGCTAAGTTTGTGGAAAAGCATGGCATCCCCTCTACACCCCTAGCTATCCCTTTGGTCACCCGAACCCCGGGATCAGACCTCCTGTGCAAACTCAGGTGTTCCCAAGTCAGAATTCTTTTAAGTGGGGTAGTGTTCCTAGCAGACTTAACCATCTTGCCATCCCAAGGAATTGATGTAATCCTAGGAATGGATTGGCTAGCTAAGCACAAGGGTGTTATCAGCTGCGCAAGCAAGACTGTTCTTCTCATAGATCACCAAGGAAAGGCAGTTTCCTGTCAAGCCCAACCGCCCGCAAATGATCCAATGATATTTAATCTGGCAGTAGAAAGCATGTCTGTAATCAAGGAATTTGAAGATGTATTTCCAGAAGAGTTGCCCGGGATGCCACCAGAAAGAGAAGTAGAGTTCTATATAGATCTCATTCCCGGCACCGCACCCATCGCAAAGAGACCATACCGCATGGCCCCCACTGAGTTGGCGGAATTGAAACTCCAGATTTCAGAACTACAACAAAAAGGATACATCCGTCCCAGTTCGTCTCCCTGGGGAGCACCCGTTCTTTTCGTTACTAAAAAGGATGGGAGTATGAGGATGTGTATTGATTATCGATCCTTGAACGAAGTTACAATCAAGAATAAGTACCCTCTCCCTCGGATTGATGACCTCTTCGACCAACTACAAGGAGCCAAATACTTCTCCAAGATAGACCTCAGGTCAGGGTATCACCAACTGAGAATCAAAGAGGCGGACATTCAGAAAACTGCATTCGTCACCAGATATGGGCAATATGAATTCACAGTAATGCCATTTGGACTAACCAACGCACCCTCCTTTTTCATGAACCTCATGAATAAGGTATTTATGGAAGAATTGGATAAGTTTGTCGTAGTCTTCATCGACGACATCCTTATTTATTCAAAGAATCGCAAGGACCATGAGCATCACCTTCGAATCGTCCTCGGAAGACTCAGAGCACATCAACTTTATGCGAAGCTCAGCAAGTGTGAGTTCTGGTTGGAGAAGATAGCTTTCCTGGGGCATATCTTGACTGCAGAAGGGATAGAAGTGGACCCATCCAAGGTAGAAGCGGTTTCAAATTGGAAGCAACCATCCAATGTCAGTGAAGTACGAAGCTTTCTGGGAATGGCAGGGTATTATCGCCGCTTTATCAAGGGATTCTCCAGCATAGCAAAGCCCTTGACCGAACTTCTCAAAAAGGACAATAAGTTTGTGTGGACTCCCAAGCGTGAAGGAAGTTTCCAAATCATCAAAGAGAAACTTACAACCGCACCGGTCTTGACTCTACCAGACATACACCAGGATTTTGTCATCTTCTGTGATGCTTCCAAGCAAGGCTTAGGGTGTGTCTTAATGCAAAATGAGAAAGTCATTGCTTATGCATCCCGATTACTCAAGCCGCACGAACAGAACTATCCTACCCACGATCTGGAATTGGCAGCCATAGTGCACGCCCTAAAAATTTGGAGGCATTATCTGATTGGGAACAAATGCCACATCTTCACTGATCACAAGAGTCTAAAGTACATCTTCACGCAACCGGACCTCAACCTCCGTCAAAGAAGGTGGCTCGAATTGATCAAAGATTATGACCTCGAAATCCACTACCACCCCGGGAAGGCCAACGTAGTAGCAGACGCCCTCAGCCGGAAACCTTTCGGGGTTAAGGGAACAAACTTTCTGGAAGATTGGAAGGAAGAATCAGCTCAACTAAATGCATGTCTGGGAGACAACGGTGGCCTGGAAGTCAAGCCAAATCTAGAAGATCTCATATGCAAGGCTCAACGCCTGGACGCAGAAACCACCAGGCTTATGGAAAGAGCACGAAAGGAGCAACTTCCAGACCTCAGGATAGATGAGCAAGGAACCCTCTGGTTCAAGGACCGCCTGTGCGTGCCAGTGGGAGAAGCACGAGAAACCCTGCTCGATGAAGCCCACAACTCAGCTTACTCTATCCACCCAGGGACCACCAAGATGTACCTAGACCTCAAGGCCAGATATTGGTGGAAAGGGATGAAGAGGGAAATAGCACAGTATGTGGCCCGATGTGACACCTGTCAGCGAACAAAGCCCGAACATCAGAAACCTGCAGGCCTACTTCAACCCCTCCCAATACCCGAATGGAAGTGGGAAGAAATAGGCATGGATTTCGTAACAGGACTGCCCAGATCACAAAGAGGAAATGATTCCATATGGGTAATAATCGACCGTCTCACCAAGGTGGCCCATTTCATTCCAGTAAAGACCACTTTTGGAGGAGCAGCCCTCGCCCGATTATACCTTAAAGAGATAGTCAGGCTACATGGCATTCCACGGAAGATAGTATCAGATAGAGGAACGCAGTTCACTTCAAAATTTTGGAAGGGCCTTCAGCAAGCAATGGGCACCAAGCTAGATTTCAGCACTGCTTATCACCCCCAGTCAGATGGTCAAACAGAGAGAGTCAACAAGGTCCTTGAAGATTTACTCAGAGCCTGCGTATTAGCCTTCGACAGAGATTGGGAGTCTAGTTTGCCGTACGCCGAATTCTCGTACAACAACAGCTATCAGGCCAGCATCAAAATATCACCATTCGAAGCACTGTATGGAAGAAAATGCCAGACTCCCCTAATGTGGTCCAATGTGGGGGAAAGGACACTAGAAGGACCCGACTTTGTTAAAGAAGCCGAAGAAAAAGTTGTTTTGATCCGCAGAAAGTTACTTGAAGCTCAGAGTCGATAGAAGAGTTACACAGACAATAGGCGAAGGGAACTCAGATTTGAGGAAGGAGATTTTGTTTATCTCAAGGTTTCCCCAATGCGTGGTGTCAAAAGGTTCCAGGTGAGAGGAAAGCTAGCACCCCGTTTTGTCGGTCCTTACCCTATCATTTCCCGAATAGGACCCGTGGCATACCGTCTTGAGCTACCAGAATCCATGTCAGATATTCACAATGTGTTCCATGTGTCTCAACTCCGCAAATGCCTAAAAGTACCAGAAACCCGTATCGAGGCAGAAGCAATTCAGATTCAAAAGGATCTCCAGTACCGGGAAAAGCCAGTGAAGATTCTTGACTCAGCAGTCAGAAGGACCCGCAATTCTGAAGTGAAGCTCTATAAGGTTCAGTGGAGCAGAGATGGAGAAGAGGAAGCCACCTGGGAGAGTGAGGACTCTCTGAGGAAGGAATACCCTTACCTTTTCTCGAGCCCCGTCTGAATCTCGGGGGCGAGATTCCTTTAAGTGGGGTAGGTTTGTAGCATCCCAAAAATCCCAATCTAGGTTTGAAACCCTAATCCACCTTTTACCCCTCCCTTCATCCCCTAATTCTAAGTTCTCCACTAAGTTTTTCTTTCATCATATGCATACATTTTGTTTGATCACAAGGCACCTCACTTAGATTCTATTTTCTAAACACTTAGAATATTCACAAAATATTTTATTCAAAAGAAAAAGGGGCAAAAAGGGAAATGGGGTTTGAAAAGTAAAAAGAAAAAGGAAAAAAACCCTCTCCTTACCCTGTTGGACCGAATCTCGGCCCAACACCCGCAACCCCCCTTTTCCCACGCGCCCGCGCTCCCCGCTTTCGGCCCAACTACGGCCTGCTTCCGCGCGCGCGACAGCCGCTCCTCACCTCGCCCTCCCTCTCGCTGACAAGGCGTCCCCACCCGTCAGCCACCCGCTCTCTTGCTCGCTCGCCCCCTCTGACAAAGTGACCCCACGGGTCAGCTGCTTCGTCGTCCGTCCGCCGTCCCCTCGCCGAAGTCACCTCCGGCCGTCGCCTCCGTCCTCCCCTCTGCCATCCTGCCACACAGGAAAGTTTGGCACCGCTCCGTCCTCCTCCCCTTGACCAGCGTCCTCGCCGGTACCGCCCCGCCGTAGCGTCCCCTCGGCGGCGCTGTGCGCCATTTATGGCGGCACCGGGAAGCTCGCCGGAGTCAGGGAGCTCCACCGCTCCCCTTGCCTCCACGCGCCTATAAAAAGCTCGCCCCGAGCTCCTTCTTCCTCACACCAGCTTCGGCCATTCCCCTCCTCCCTCGTCCGAGCCCAATTCGTGGAAAGGCCGCTGCCATCGTCTTCCTCCCCGGTGAGCCGTCCCTCTCTTCTCCCTGCCCCTCTGTTGGTCCGTCAAGCGATTGCTTGGCCCCCTAGCTTCGCCACACCGCCACGGACGCAATACACCACTCCCCCACCCCGATTGCTCGCCCAGAGCTCACCGACGGCAACCCCGCCGCGAAGCTCCGCCACCTCCCCGCGGACAGCCCCCTCCCGGCCCCCTCTAGCCAAATTGAGCCCACCTCTAGGCTCGCCAGCCCCTCCCCGTGCTAAGGCACCTACGCATTGTCCAAGAACCGGGCCACCGGCGGCGAACCGCCGCCGAGCCCACCGGTGGCCGAGTCCTCCCCGCGGACGGCCGGTTCATCCCCCCCCCGTCAACCGTAACGCCGTCCCTTTCCCCCGCTCTCGCTGGCAAGTGGGCCCCATGCGACGCTGTCACCCTCGCGGCCGCGCCGTTCTTCCCCCCCTCGCTCGTGGGCCACCGCTGGGCCGAAAGCGCCTCAGCGCGCGCTCGCGCCCGGGGTGGGCCAAAAATCATGCCCCCGGCCCAGATGAGAGGAACTCCCTTCTCTTTTTCTTTTCCACCCCTTTTTCCCATTTAAATAGTTTTCTCAATATTTTATGCACAAAATATTATCAAAAGGATTTCCAAGGTCACATAAAATAATGTTGTTAGGAAATGGCACACTATGATTGATAAACTACTATTGATGTATTGTTTTACTGTATGTTTCCTAGAAGAAGAGGGAACCGCAAATTCGGATCCCATAGCCCCGGAAGAGGGACCAGAGCCCGAACTTCCGGAAGTAGATCTTCTGTGCCAGGAGAGCTTCGACGAAGGCAAGTTCATCCTTCCCTTGATGCATAAACCCGGCTACTCCATATGTGAAAAGACAATCGCGCACTGGGAGTGGAGAGATGGCGGGAGTGGCGTGTACCCACCTGGCATGTGGCTGGATGGTGGAGTACAGTACTCTCGGGTGGCGCGGACCGGTTCACGTAGTGGAGGACCCGTGGGAATGGTAGACATATGCAAGGGTTAAGTGCTACATATGTCGTGTGGTTGGTGATCCCCAGCTGGGTATTAATCGATTCGGATCGCCGTTACTTCTCGGATATGAAGACTGGATCACTGCTCTGCATCGTAGATAACAAGCGAAACAAAATTTGGATTTTAAAAGCAACCTAGTGTAGGTCAAGTGAATGATCTAGATTAGGAAAATGCTAGATTCAGGCTAGAAGATTCAGGTAATAAACTAACTTGTGAAATAAAACTTGGCTTAAGGACCCACTTCTAGTAAGCTTTTCTGCAAAATGAGTCCTTGAACTTTGATGAGCTTTACCTTGATTCCCAAAAGCCAGCATACCCTTGAGAGTCTTTTCTTTAGTCGGGTAAGTCTTGCTGAGTAATTGTGTACTCAGGGTTTTATCCCTTGTTGTTTTTGTAGGAGAAGTTTTATTCCCTTATCTTTGGGTTAGTTACTTCATGTGGAGGACTTGAAGCTTAGAATGTTTTTATATATCTCTTATGAAAAGGTTTCACCCTTCCAATTATTGTAATAAGTTATGCACTTCGAGTACTATCAGGACTTGTAATAAATACATCTCTTTCTACCATGTAAAACTTGAGTTCTGCAATGTAAAGTGTACTTTGTAAAAGTCTTCCGCTCTATCTCCAATGTGTGTATCAATTGTGATTACTGTAATATGCCTGTTATGTGGGAGATCCTTGGGATGATGAGTTCAAGTTGATGAACTCGATAGCCTTGTTAAGTTACCCGGTACACGTGCATAGCAATCTGAGGCCATTAAGGCAAGGATTGGTGCATGTGGGCCTGATAATTTGGGAGGGCTGTCACAGCGTGGTATCGGAGCGATCCCCCATTAGCTTGGATATTATAGTAATCCTTTGATAAACCTCAAAATGATTTTGATTCTAAATGATTTTTATAAACTTAAGAATCTATAATCAAGGCCTGATGGTAGAAGTGCAAATAATATGTGGTTAAAACTAAGGACTATCAGGTGGCTTAGTTTAAGATGCTAACCACTAACCCACAACCTGGGAAGGGTAATGCATACATGCGTAATGTTATTTTTAGCGCCATTTAGTTTTGAATGGATCGACGCTCAGGTAAAGGTGAGTTGTGAGAGCATGACCGAACAAAAGTCGGTCTAGGGGAGTGCTTAAATGTGGCACTAAATTATATACATATTCTACATATGTATATATGAAGGTTGCAATGTGGAGTATTTAATTTCTGGGATTCGGTACTCCATGGATGTGTATGGGTATACAGACATGGGAATACTGAAAAGTGTAATGTACTTGTAACGACGCACCTACGCGCAGGTAAGAAAGTAAGTTACCACAATGGGCTGCCCTGTGGTTAAAAGTGTGGCAGCGGCGCCTTTGCGTGGCTCGGCGCTTAATAAGGAGCTGGCCTCCATATAGAAATATATGGAGTATAAACTGTGACCAAATGTGTGAATTGCATCATGGGGTTTGGGCTGTAATGGAATTTTCTGCAGGTACACTGACTAAACTCTAGGAAATTACGACTAGTTAACTTCGGAGTGAGTAGGTATGCCACCGCCATAGAGCGTGCAAGCCACTATATGCTGGCAAGATTGTGAGGACGAATAGGACGAGCATGCATCATGACATATAACTTTAAGTTAAACCCCCTATATAGTAGCTTTAGTACGTGTTTCGTCTATCCTGTTCATGTTGTCTGTCTTTGCCTTTCTATGCTACCTTTCCTTTGTTTTGAAGACTGGAAGCCAAGTTTAGTTGGTGGGCAGAATACCTTGCGTTATAGCCAGAGGGACATCAAATTTCTTGGGCCAAATTCTGTGAGGTATTTTGGGCACGTCATGTTCCAGAAGCCCCTATACAAATAAAGTTCAAAGCGTTTTTGGATCTAAAGTGAGGTGAAGAAGCGAGTGTGATGGACTATTTGAGAGGTTTACTCGCCTATCCCAGTATGTTTTGGATTATGTGGATGCCAGTGAAAAAAAAGGTAATACATCCTACGTGATCTTAATGTGAAACTTAGGCTCCTGATGGCAATTAGTTTGGTTGAAGGATATAAGGAGATGGTCAGTCAGACTGTTCTAGGAAATAATAAGGTTCGTCTACATCAGGAGTTTAAGTGAAAAAAAGTAAAGGATCGGGTCACTCGAAGAAAAGTTATCGAGTTTTACGAGATACAGTGGAACCAACCCATGGAAGATGAAACCACATAGAAATTGGAGGATTATCTGGAAAAGCGTGTTCCTGAGTTTCTAATATCTTGTAAACCCAAAGTTTGTGTAGTTGTTTCTGATATAAACCAGCAGGGGCACACTCCCTGCCTTGTAGGAGTAATGGGGAAATAAGTCAGTGACGCATTTCCTTTTCCATTATCTAGCCTAGAGTTTTAAATCTCGGGACGAGATTTCTTTTTAGGGGGGAAGGCTGTAACACCCCTGGTGTTACGATAACTAAAATTCTGACATGTCATCACAAGCACTTGCATTATCTTGCTTGATACACCTAGAGTGCATCTACTAGGTCTAAACATTTCGAAACAAAGATAGTGTGTTGCGTTGATATGAGCTAAAGAGTTTGAAGAGTTAGTGAGTGGTTGAGTGAGAGCAAACTACTTCTAAGCTAAAAATGTCTTGGCCATGAAATCCAAGTATCAAAATTGGACTTTGAGGTAAAGTGCAACCTTGCTTTAAGTGAGGGATTAGACGGGAAGATATTTGTCTGGAGAAAGGCAAACTCAAATGAAACCCTCAACTAGCCCAAAAGTGGAGTTTTAAATCTAGAGAGAATTTGCTAGCGGTCCATATATCAAAGTTGTAGATTTTGGAAAGTTGAACAACTTTCATGTATGGAGAATTCCATGTTTGAGAGGAAAAGTTGGAGTAAAAAGCTTAATTCAGTTTTGAATCAGATTTGAAGTTTGCTGAAAATAATATCAACTAGCTGTTTTTGGGCCTTCATAACTTTTGATCTATAAACATTTTCAAGATGGTCATTGTAACAAAATTATAGAGCTACATGAGGAGTATAAGTTTGGTTAAGTCACCTAGCACTAAAACTGTTTGGAACTTAGAGAAAACCTGGTCCAAAGTAAAGCTGTCAGAAATTGTAGGTTTCAGACTTAGTGAAATTCAGATTCTGAATTTCAGCAATTGGAGCAAACTTTGAGCTATTGTAGTTTGGAATCCAAGAGGTTTTGGTTAATGACCACTATAGAAAACTTGTAGAATAAGTATGAGAGAACAACTGTTACTAAGTGTCACAGCCCTCGAACTATATACAACTAGGAGAAAAAGGTGATCCAAAGTGAGGCTGTCAGACTTTTAAATTTCAGGTTGTGAACAGTGTCTGAAATCAGATTTCTGTGTTTTGATAGCTGTTTTAGAGCCTGTTTTTGGCTGATCTAGAGGGTTTTGGGTTGTGATGTTTATGAAGGAAGTAAAGACCATATATTGGTGAACAACTTCCTTAAAGGGTGATGGACATGATCCCATACAAGAATTGGAGTAACAACTGCTTAAAGTGGGACTATGTTGTGGCTGAAACTTAATTATATTCAGTTATTGAAAACTGAATTTCAGTGATTGTGACATACTTTGGAGCTTCCTTGTGAATAATCCATAAGGTTTTGAGCTATGGTTTCTATAGAGTAATTGAAGACCATAAGTTCGTGTAAAAATGTATTTAAGGGTGATGGATATGATCCTACACAAAAAGTGGAGAAAAAGTAAACTGAAAATGGACTGTTGGGTTACTGGTGACTGAAATTGGTTCAGTTAACTAAAACTGAAATTCAGTAAATGGTGCCCAATTTGGAGCTCATTTGTGATCAATCCAAGTGGTTTTGGACTAAAGTTTCCATAGAAAAGTTGGAGCCCATAGTACAGAGAACAAGTTTCCTAAAGAGAGTTAGACTTGGTTCTACATAAACCTAGGAGTAAAGTATATCCCAATCTTCTCTGTCAAAGTGGTTGTGACTGAACTCAGTTCAGTCAGCTGAAACCAAAATTCAGTGCTTGATACCCAGTTTGTGGTGCTAGTGTGACCATTCTATTGAGATTTGGACTGAGAATCATATAGTGAAATTAGAGACCAAATAAAGAGGTAAACGTCTCCTAAAGTGAGATGGACCTAGTATCATGCAAACTATGGAGTAGTATGCATCTAAACTCCCTCTGACAGACTGTTTTGGGCTGCTTCAGTTAATCTGAAACTGCACTTTTCAGTGCTTTTTGGCTCCAGTTTGGTGCCTATAACTTGTGTTCTGTATAGTTGCAGCCTTGGGGTGCTATACCAAGTTGGTACGGCTGTAGTTGGTGACTAAATTTGGTTAAGGAAGAAGGGTTAGTTATTGTATGAAATTGTGAGATTAAGGGCACTGAACATGAAGAAGTGAAGTGGAGCAGTGGCAGTCCAATATGGATCAAAAATATCTGCAGTAAAGATCTTCACCCACTACGGACTCCATGGGTTTCCAGGGAATGTTTGGATAAGTGAAGGCTGGTATGAGGTAGGGTCGTGAGACTTGGTTTACTAGCTAAGGACTGTATTGAACTTGTACTAGATTGATCACAACAGACACATCCTCTTGTCTGCTTGTCGTCTTGTGCCCAGCCGTGGATGAGGTTCATCACCCCTGCGTTTACCTCCTATGTGCTGTCCATGCACTCCTGCTACGTGTCCATAATCGTGGGGCTGCTGGCGTCCCGGGCGTCCTCCTCCATCATGTCCTGGCCGAGCTCTGGAACATCTGTCTCCCCATCCCTTTGCTTAAATACTGCTGCTGTAATCCCTGCTGTTCTCAAGTTTTAGTTGCTTCACTTGGTGTCTTAGCGGTTCGTGTTTGTAAGTCTAAGCTCCTCTTCCGAGCCACCAACTCGATCTGCCCTAGTCTTCCCATCTCCTACTTAAGTCAAGGTCCAGTAGGCCGTGCAGTCCTAGAGCTCGAGTGATCTCCTTGGCTCTTGTAGCCTATGTTTCCCCGGAGTTAATCCCCTCCCAATATCTTAGTCCATCTGCCCAGAGCTTGGTGTACCAGTCCCTAGGTGGTGACCATCGTTGACAGTTAGTCCACCTCGCCGTGACCAGGTAACTTCAATGGTTTCCTCAGTCGAGTTGTGCATATTTTGTGCTCTGCATAAGATAGAGAAGCTCATATGATGGTAAACCATTCTCCTTAAGTAGGTTTGGTTTGGGGGTGTATGGAAAATAGCGTGAAAGCTGCCCAAAAATGGACTGTGAGTTTGCACTGACTGAATTTTTGTTCAGATTAGCTGAAAACTGGATTGCAGCAGATTGCTCAGTTTGGAGCTCTCCTATGACCAGTTCATGAGGTTTTGGGTTACCAGTTGTATAGAAAAGTCAAAGACCAGATGAAGGTGAACAAGCTTCATCAGAGGAGTGGGGCTTACTACTGTGTAAAATATGGAGAAATATGTGCTGCAATTTTCTATGTCAGGTGTTGTGTTCAGGTCTTTTTCAGTTAGCTGAAATTTAGCCTTTGCGTTTTCACCTCAAGTTTGGTGCTCTGTAACTTGAGATCTGTTTAGGGTTAGCTAGTAGCTCTTGTAACAAAGATGGAGAGAGATTATAGAGGAACCATTCATAGTAAGGAAATACATTGAGCCCTCATATGGAATTGCGAGAAAATAGTATTACAAAACCCTCTGTCAGACTTGGAGTGGGCTGTTTCAGCTAACTGAAAACCGGTTCAGGGTGTTGTTTAGTCAACTTTGGAGCTCTGTGGTAATTAATAAAACCAGAATTGGGTTAAGAGTTTTATAGAAAGGTGAAAGACCAAGTGTAGGAGAACCAGTTTTATACAAGTAGATTGGCTTGTTGATTTATGGAATTTAGAGAAAAGCCTATTGCAAAACTCTCTGTCAGACATGGTAAGGTGCTGTTTCAGATCGAGGAACTGAACTTTTCAGTGTTTTGCTCTAACTTTTGTGCACCATAGCTACTGTTCTAAGTATTTTCAGCTTAGGGGTTTTATACCAAATGGGAAGGGCTATAGTAGGAGAGTAATATTGGTTCACAAAGGTTGGTTGGTTGTTGAGAAGAATTGTTAGATATCTGGGCTTGAACAAAGAAGAAAGCAAAAGGGAGCAGTATTGCTAATGAACTGGATTCAGTTAACTAAAAACTGGAATTTCACTGTTGGTGCTCAGTTTGGAGCTCTTTGGTGACCAAATCATGGGGTTTTAGGTTAGGAGTTCCATAACAAAGTGAAATACCAAGGTAAGGCAAACAAGTTTCATGTGAATAGTTGGGCTTGTTACGATGAAGAAATTGGGGAGAGGAATGGAGCAATGGAAGATGAATTTAGAGAACTGAAAGCAGGTTCAGTGAATTGTGGCTGATTCTTGGACACTATAACTTGTAGTGCATGCAGTTTGGATCCTTGCTTAAGGCATAAATGAAGTGCTTGGTTGGTTATGGAGGCAAGGTTTCCTAGTTTAGTTGGTGAATTGAGTTGTGATATTAGAGTATTTAGCTCTCTTAAGGTTTTATTAGTTTTTGTGTGCACGTTTAGAAAGGTGTAAGTCTTGTGATGCTTTTTAGTATTTTCTTGTCAAGTTGCATCAGCACAAGCATTCATGTTCATATCTTTACATGTAGAATTCCCAGAAGAAGAAGATGAAATTCAAGAAGTGGTTTCTGAAGAGGAGTCTGCTTCAGTGCCTGCTCATCAAGTGATGGGAGCCATCTAACTGGGGTTTAATAGAGGGATTTAGACCTCTGTCTCTGCAACAAAGGCAAGCCCCGGTGCATTTGCCACCTTCCTTGTATTATAAAATTTTATCACTTATATGCTGCATTAGGTGATAGGAGTTGAATGATTAAACACTTAATGCATTACCATCCTTGAAAGATTGATTATCATACCTTGTTACCTGTTTTATAAAAACTAGTAATGCTTAGTCATGCTTATAGATTAAGAAAACTATTTTTGATCTATGACTCATGATTTTTTTTTAAAAAAAAGGCTTGGGATGATGGAGGCATCCTCCGCGGGGATGAATTCATCATTCAAGCAAGGTACCTCTGCCAGGTATCAAACTTTGAGAATTTGTTTAAAATGAGACCAGACGTTGAGCTGGACAGGTCGCCCGTCTGTGTCGATCAAGGACCGTACCGATTGTAGGCCTGTTGATCTAGGACCTTTTAATTGGCCACATACCTCGTCATGGGTAAGCCTGAACCCGGCTACTCCATATGTGAAAAGACAATCGCGCACTGGGAGTGGAGAGATGGCGGGAGTGGCGTGTACCCACCTGGCATGTGGCTGGATGGTGGAGTACCGTACTCTCGGGTGGCGCGGACCGGTTCACGTAGTGGAGGACCCGTGGGAATGGTAGACATATGCAAGGGTTAAGTGCTACATATGTCGTGTGGTTGGTGATCCCCAGCTGGGTATTAATCGATTCGGATCGCCGTTACTTCTCGGATATGAAGACTGGATCACTGCTCTGCATCGTAGATAACAAGCGAAACAAAATTTGGATTTTAAAAGCAACCTAGTGTAGGTCAAGTGAATGATCTAGATTAGGAAAATGCTAGATTCAGACTAGAAGATTCAGGTAATAAACTAACTTGTGAAATAAAACTTGGCTTAAGGACCCACTTCTAGTAAGCTTTTCTGCAAAATGAGTCCTTGAACTTTGATGAGCTTTACCTTGATTCCCAAAAGCCAGCATACCCTTGAGAGTCTTTTCTTTAGTCGGGTAAGTCTTGCTGAGTAATTGCGTACTCAGGGTTTTATCCCTTGTTGTTTTTGTAGGAGAAGTTTTATTCCCTTATCTTTGGGTTAGTTACTTCATGTGGAGGACTTGAAGCTTAGAATGTTTTTATATATCTCTTATGAAAAGGTTTCACCCTTCCAATTATTGTAATAAGTTATGCACTTCGAGTACTATCAGGACTTGTAATAAATACATCTCTTTCTACCATGTAAAACTTGAGTTCTGCAATGTAAAGTGTACTTTGTAAAAGTCTTCCGCTCTATCTCCAATGTGTGTATCAATTGTGATTACTGTAATATGCCTGTTATGTGGGAGATCCTTGGGATGATGAGTTCAAGTTGATGAACTCGATAGCCTTGTTAAGTTACCCGGTACATGTGCATAGCAATCTGAGGCCATTAAGGCAAGGATTGGTGCATGTGGGCCTGATAATTTGGGAGGGCTGTCACAGTAACTATGGTATCATCCTTCCCCCTGGGGGAGATCATCCAGTGTCGAGAGGCCTCGGGTAGAATTGCAAAGTGGGCGGTGGAAATCATGGGCGAAGCGATCTCGTTCGCCCCTCGGAAGGCCATCAAGTCCCAGGTCTTGGCGGACTTCGTGGCTGAATGGGTCGACACCCAGCTCCCAACAGTTCCGATCCAACCGGAACTCTGGACCATGTTCTTCGACGGGTCGCTGATGAAGACAGGAGAAGGCGCAGGCCTACTCTTCATCTCGCCCCTTGGGAAGCACCTACGCTACGTGCTACGCCTCCACTTCCCGGCGTCCAACAATGTGGCTGAGTACGAGGCTATGGTCAACGGGTTGCACATCGCCATCGAGCTAGGGGTCCGACGCCTCGACGCTCGCGGTGACTCGCAACTCGTCATCGACCAAGTCATGAAGAACTCCCACTGCCGCGACCCGAAGATGGAAGCCTACTGCGATGAGGTTCGGTGCCTAGAAGACAAGTTCTACGGGCTCGAGCTCAACCACATCGCCCGACGCTACAATGAGACTGCGGACGAGCTGGCTAAAATAGCCTCGGGGCGAACAACGGTTTCCCCGGACGTCTTCTCCCGAGACCTGCATCAACCCTCCGTCAAGACCGACGACACGCTCGAGCCCGAGAAGGCCTCGGCCGAGCCTGAGGCACCCTCGGCTCAGTCCGAGGTACCCTCGGCTCGGCCCGAGGCACCCTCGGCCCAACCTGAGGCACCCTCGGCTCAGTCCAAGGTACCCTCGGCTCGGCCCGAGGCACCCTCGGCCCAGCCCGAGGCACCCTCGGTTCGGCCCGAGGTACCCTCGGCCCCCGAGGGTGAGGCACTATGCATCGAGGAGGAGCGAAGCGGAGTCACACCTAATCGAAACTGGCAGACCCCGTACCTGCAATATCTCCACCGAGGAGAGCTACCCCTCGACCGAGCCGAAGCTCGGCGGTTGGCGCGGCGAGCCAAGTCGTTTGTCTTGCTGGGGGGACGGGAAGGAACTCTACCACCGCAGCCCCTCAGGCATCCTCCAGCGATGCATTTCCATCGCCGAAGGCCAGGAGCTCCTACAAGAGATACACTCGGGGGCTTGCGGCCATCACGCAGCACCTCGAGCCCTTGTTGGAAACGCCTTCCGACAAGGTTTCTACTGGCCGACGGCGGTGGTTGACGCCACTAGAATTGTCCGCACCTGCGAAGGGTGTCAGTTCTACGCAAGGCAGACCCACCTGCCCGCTCAGGCCCTGCAGACGATACCCATCACCTGGCCTTTTGCTGTGTGGGGTCTGGACCTCGTCGACCCCTTGTAGAAGGCACCCGGGGGCTACACGCACCTGTTGGTCGCCATCGACAAATTCTCCAAGTGGATCGAGGTCCGACCCCTAAACAGCATCAGGTCCGAACAGGCGGTGGCGTTCTTCACCAACATCATCCATCGCTTTAGGGTCCCAAACTCCATCATCACCGACAACGGCACCCAGTTCACCGGCAGAAAGTTCCTGGACTTCTGCGAGGATCACCACATCCGGGTGGACTGGGCCGCCGTGGCTCACCCCATGACGAATGGGCAAGTAGAGCGTGCCAACGGCATGATTCTACAAGGACTCAAGCCTCGGATCTACAACGACCTCAACAAGTTCGGCAAGCGATGGATGAAGGAACTCCCCTCGGTGGTCTGGAGTCTGAGGACAATGCCAAGCCGAGCCACGGGCTTCACGCCGTTCTTTCTAGTCTATGGGGCCGAGGCCATCTTGCCCACAGACTTAAAATACGGTTCCCCGAGGACGAGGGCCTACGCCGACCAAAGCAATCAAGCTAGTCGAGAAGACTCATTGGACCAGCTGGAAGAGGCTCGGGACATGGCCTTACTACACTCGGCGCGGTACCAGCAGTCCCTGCGACGCTACCACGCCCGAGGGGTCCGGTCCCGAGACCTCCAGGTGGGCGACCTGGTGCTTCGGCTGTGACAAGACGCCCGAGGGCGGCACAAGCTCACGCCTCCCTGGGAAGGGCCGTTCGTCATCGCCAAAGTTCTGAAGCCCAGAACATACAAGTTGGCCAACAGTCAAGGCGAGGTCTACAGCAACGCTTGGAACATCCAACATCTACGTCGCTTCTACCCTTAAGATGCTTTCAAGTTGTTCGTATACCTTGTTCCCACGCAAAGTTTAGTCATCAAGGAAGGGTCAGCCTTGCCTCGGCAAAGCCCGACCCTCCCTCGGGGGCTAAAAGGGGGGAACCCCCTCTGCGTCGAAATTTTCCTCGAAAAAAGATCCTTTCTGCCAGAATGTCTTTCGTGCTTTTCGACTACTTCGAAAGTGGATCCTGAAAATGACGGAGTACACGTAAGCAGCCAAGGCTGACCGAGCCGAGGGACTCCTACGCCTCCGGGATACGGATACCTCACTCATCACCTTCTGCGATAAGTAACTCGCGTTCGGATAAGTGATTCCGCGGACCGAACAAGTCTGCACGCTCGAAAGCTCCTCTACCGAAGCGATTCTTCGGGCCTTCTCGACTGCGTCGGCGACAGAACCCTATGGACGGGCAAGAGTGCGCGTAAGCGGCAAGGCCGACCGAGCCGAGGGATTCCTACGCCTCCGGGATACGGATACCTCACTCATCGCCTTCCGTGAAAAGCAACTCTCGCTCGCACAGACAATTCTGTTACCGACGAAAAAGTCCAGATACTCGAAACAAGAGGAAAAGAAGAGCAGCTTTACAACACGACGATGGTGCGTTTGGGCCTCGGCGGCCGCAGAAAACACACGCTACAAGATAATCCGATCCTGCAGGCTCGGGTCTTGACAGTTGAAGGAAGCAGCAGCACCCTCGGCGTCAACTACACCTTCGGCGAGGTCCGACCTAGCCTCGAACGGCGACGCGGTCCGAGGATCTCCACTCTGAAGGACGACATCATCACCACGCCCAGGCCATCGCCGCCAGGGTCTTTTCCAGGAATCCGGCAGAAGTCCAACGATGGCTGAAAGGTACCAACTTCCACGAAGTTGCGTTCCTCCAACGACAAGGCGGAAGGATTGCGGGTGTCCCCCATCCGGGGGCTCGGAAGGTGGAAAGACACGATGCATAAGGGAGCGCGAAGACATGGTCGCCTTTCAAGGGGATCACCCCCCTTTTTAATGGCGACTCTCCCTACTTGCGTCCCCAGCCGTCGTGGGCTGAGTCTTCTCCAACACGCTCCAAGGTCCTCCCCCTACGGCGCGGGGGCTAGGTCCCACGCGTCATGCAGACTGGCCCAGGGCAGAAGAAGCCAAACCGCCGCGCGCGATGCATGCAACCACCCACCGGTTACGAGCATTCCTCCACTTTCGCCCAAACCAGCGGGTGAAAGGGCGTGCAGCCATGCAGGCGGCATGCAACCGCGCCAAGTGGGCGCACCCCTCCGACTTCCAACGCGCCCAGCATGGAGGCCCGGGCCCACGCGTCATGCAACCGACGCGCCGGTTGCTACGTGCAAGCAACTGCACCGCCACTCGCACCACTACCACGCCTCCTCGGCTGCGGAACCAGTACCGCGCCTCGAGGCAACCCTGCGTACGACCCAGCAGTGTCAGCCAGGCGAGACGGTCAATATGGCCAAAAATGGGCCGGCAGTAATGGAGGTGGCAGGCGGGCAGGAGCAGCGGTCACGTCGTCAGCCAAGCTCATGTCGCCTCGTGGGACAGCGAGAGAACCCTCTCTCACGGCGTGAAGACGTTGCGCCCATGTTCCGTTCCTCGAACGGCTCGCGCACGCGCAACGGCCGCCCCGCGAACCACTCGCCCTGTCGCATTAACTCCGCGGCGGGACAGGCGGCGCCTCTGGCAAGGGAAGCGAGCGACGCTTCGCCTCCTCCATAATGACCGCGTCAAAAAAGGTACGCCATGTCATTCGATTTCGTATCCTTTTCCTTTTCCTCTTTCTCTCTCTTACAACAGGGACCGGGAAAGGGGGATACCCCGAAAAGGATCCTTCTCCGTGAAGGAAACAGGCTCCGAGCCTCCCTACTGATCAGAGGTTCAAAGGCTGGCCCCTTAGAGGGGTTTAACAGCCGCCTCAGAGCATGTGGGTTCCACGCCCACTACTGGTCAGAGGTTCGAAGGCCGGCCCCTCGAAAGGGTTCAACGGCCGCCTTAGGCCACTCGGGCTCCGCGCCCACTACTGATCAGGGGTTCGTAGGCTGGCCCTCGAAGAGTTCACAGCCGCCTCAGACATAGAGCGAGGGATGACCCTGGGTACGTTCGATACATAACCAAGGCTTGGGCTACGCTCCCGAGGTACCCTAGGACATTTCCGAGACCAGCGGGAACGATCTTGTAACGGAATCCCATCAGAGGGAGGCATCGAGCCCTCGGACCCCGTCGACAGGGGACCGGGTCCGGCAGATCACCCGCAGGTACTTTTAAGCGCGCCTCCGGGCCTCTAGCCGACCCCTAACAAATGGAGCACGGGCGTCCACTCGGATTACCCGCCAGCAGCTCACCGGAGACACCATGTTCGGCGCCCTCCAAGGGAACAACCAGACCAGCCGAAGCATTGCGCGAGGCATTAAGACCTCGGAGGAGTCAAACCACTCCTCCGAGGCCTCGGGGGCTACACCCGCCGGAACCAAACGCAACCGAGAAAGGCTGGTCCCCTTGCAAAAAAGTGCGACAAAAGCCTCCAAGCGAGTATTAACACTCCCTTCGAGGCTCAGGGGCTACTGTCGGGGACCATAAATAGGGGTACCCTCAAGGCTCCTAAATCTCATATTGTAACCCCCATCAGCACAAAGCTGCAAAGGCCTGATGGGTGCGACTAAATCAAGGATCGGTCCATTCAAGGGATGCGATCACGCCTCGCCCGAGCCCAGCCTCGGGCAAGGGCAACCGACCCTGGAGGATCTACGTCTCGCCCGAGGCCCCCCTCTAGCAACGGACACACCTTCGGCTCGCCCAAGGCCCAGTCTTCACCAAGAAGCAACCTTGGCCAAATCGCCACGCCAACTGACCAAATCGCAGGGGCATTTAATGCAAAGGTGGCCTGACACCTTTATCCTGACGCACGCCCTCCAGTCGACAGAGCCGAAGTGACCGCAGTCACTTCGCCGCTCCACTGACCGGTCTGATAAGAGGACAGCGTCGCCTGCGCCGCTCCGACTGCTGTGCCACTCGACAGAGTGAGGCTGACAGCAGCCAGGCCCGGCCTCAGGCGCCATAGGAAACTCCGCTTCGCCCGACCCCAGGGCTTGAACTCGGGCTCAGCCCCGGAAGACGACGAACTCCGCTCCGCCCGACCCAGGGCTCGGACTCGGGCTCAGCCCCGGAAGACGACGAACTCCGCTTCGCCCGACCCCAGGGCCCGGACTCGGGCTCAGCCCCGAAAGACAACGAACTCCGCTTCGCCCGACCCTAGGGCCCGGACTCGGGCTCAGCCCCAGAAGACGACAAACTCCGCTTCGCCCGACCCCAGGGCTCGGACTCAAGCTCAGACCCAGAAGACGACGAACTCCGCTTCGCCCGACCCCAGGGCTCGGACTCAGGCTCAGCCCCGGAAGACAACGAACTCCGCTTCGCCCGACCCCAGGGCTCGGACTCAGCCCTGGCCTCAGCCGACGATCTCCGCCTCGCCCGACCCAGGGGCTCGGACTCGGCCTCGGAAGACAGACTCGACCTCGACCTCGGAGGAGCCTCCACATCGCCCAACCCAGGGCACGGATCGACCACGTCAACGGGAGGCGCCATCATTACCCTACCCCAAGCTGACTCAGGCTACGGGGAACAAGACCGGCATCCCATCTGGCTCGCTCCGCCAGACAAGTAATGATGGCGCCCCGCATGCTCTATGACGACGGCGGCTCTCAGCCCCCTTACGGAAGCAAGAGGACGTCAGCAAGGACTCGACAGCCCCGACAGTTGTCCTTCCGCCAGGCTCCAACGCTCCTCCGACGGCCACGACACCACACGAACCGGGTGCCAAAACCTCTCCGGCTGCCACGATGGCATGTACTTAGGGCGCTAGCTCTCCTCCGCTAGACACGTTAGCACACTGCTACACCCCCTATTGTACACCTGGATCCTCTCCTTGCGCCTATAAAAGGAAGGACCAGGGCCCTCTTACAGAGGGTTGGCCGCGCGGGGAAGGACGGGACTGGCGCTCGCGCGAGGCCGCTCGCTCCCTCCCGCGTGGACGCTTGTAACCCCCTACTGCAAGCGCACCCGACCTGGGCGCGGGACAAACACGAAGGTCGCGGGATTTCCATCTCTCATGCTCGTCTCCCCCCTTCGCGCTCCGTCTCGCGCCGACCCATCTGGGCTGGGGCACGCGGCGACAATTTACTCGTCGGTCCAGGGACCCCCCCCCCCCCCCGATCTCGAAACGCCGACAATTATTGTAATAAAACCCAACCATGAAAAACATGGTGAAAACAACATATGCATACTTGTATATCACAAGCATAATAACAACTTTAATCTCACAAAAGACCAGCAATATCAAACACATTAATAAGACAATATAAAGATTTAGAGATAAATTATATCAGGCATTAAGTCATAAACAACTTACCACATCACCATAAAGGAATAGGGAGGGGTGAAATTATTGTCATCTGCACTTCAAAGACATTAATATATATCAAAGATATTTGAACCCATACCCTTCCTATATGTGCAAGTGTGTCAAATTTATCTTCAAATTGCCAAGAATCTAAAGCCTATGCTTTGATACCAATTGTAACAACCCGGGATCCACAAATACCCCAGAATGCTACTAAACTACACATCTAACATTTATATATAAAATTTTGGCAGCATCTCCTTTGAAAATTGCATAAACGGGGAAGCAACAAAGTGTAAATATATATCATGATAAGAAAACATAATAGACATTAATAATCTGCTAGCAATGGGAACACAACCATAACGACATGAACTGAATTAACCAGTGCGCACGACTAGTTAAAAACAAACATCCTTTGACAAGAAGTTTCTAATTAAATCATGAATGCGCCTAGGCAGCGTTATTATGAGAGTGAAGGTGGATGTGCTGCTACTTCCCACTCCCCTTGATGAGTAACAAACACCTGCATTGAGTAATGCAAGAGTGAGATGAAACATTTCAGCAAGCAAATTGTTTTGATGAGATATTTAAACCACAAATTGAATTAATCAACATTCTAAAAGAATCACAAATAAGATCAGAAATACTTGTAGATATAGAACTCAGTAGTCCCAATATAACCAATACCATCTCATTTCCTCGAACAACCACGATAGGTTGTATAACACTTCCCTGCGTCAACAATACCTGCAAATATCACTCAATGTATGCACAGGAATGCAATGTGTAGGCCCCCTGTCTTCATACCTCTGAGGGTATAAAACCACCATCATCTGCAAATATCACTTCAATGAATTCATATGAATGCAATGCATATGTCCTCTGCCTTCATACCTCTAAGGGTATGAAGCCGCATCGTACCCCTCCTCTGGCAACGTACGATGCTAAGTTGTACCGGTACGGTCGGACCATAGGTCACGACAAAACTTCAGATGCAAATGAGTCATGCAATGTATATGGCATGCTGCATTTATCAATAAACTACACTTCCTTCAGATACAATACAAACCTCAATTAATACTTCATCTGCCTTCAGATACAATACAAACATCAAATAATACTTCATCTGCCTTCAGATACAATATCAACCTCAAATAATGATTCATCTGCCTTCAGGGTGTGAATTAATCTCATGGGTCATACTCGAACCATAATCATCATCAATATATGATAGAGCATAAATATAATACCATCAAGTAAAACATCATTATATAGTTCAATTATGAAAGAATCCAAATTCTGAATATTAGAGTGTAGGCGATAGAAGTAACATGTCAAAACGGTAGCAACCACCGCTACATTCACTTGCCTTCATCAAAGAAGAAAAATGTACTGGGCATGATCTAGAGTGTAGCCACCTGCTAGCGCGCATAAAACTTAGTACAAATATTTCACAAACATTTGCCAACAATCAACAATTCGCTCCTACACTGGAAACCAAGACCTGGTGGAAAGACTCCCACCCAGAACCACATGCCATACAGCAGCAGCGCTGTTTGTTAATTTTGTATCTTTAAAATTATAACAGTGGTGATATCAAACAAATACTCTAGGAGTATCTACACAAAATACTCTACAACCTCGGTATTCAATGGATAATTAAATTCCGCCATCTATAAGTTCTAAAACATCTGACAAGATAACTGATTGAATCTGTTTCAGACAGCAGCATAGTTAACTTCAAAATTCGTTATCTCCCAAACTACTGAACCAAAAATTATGAAATTCTGCCTGCAGTAAGATCTTTTATCCCTCCACAAAAGTCTCCGGAGTTGAAAGAGCCAATTCGGCCATTTACTAGATGAAACCTACCAGTGAACAGACCCGCTCATTTTTGTCAGGCAAACAGAAACAGCCACAGTAAAACAAACATAACTGGAGTTTCAAAATTCATATGAATGCACTCTTTAACAATCTAGATAGCTTATGAAATTATCTACAACTTCTTTCACCAACCTAAAGTTTAATTCTATTGATAAAAGTGCCTAAATCTTAAGAGAACAGATTCTGCACAGAATTGTGAGACTGAAAAACTGCTATAATCAAACTGCAATAACTTTCTGATCTGATGTCCGATTGGGGTGTTCTTCACGGCCACGGAAAGATCTACAAATTATCTACGACTCATAGATAGACGTTTTATTTTTTTGAGGCGATTAAGAGCACGGAAAACTGGTAGGAACAGAAACTATCGAATCTGCCATTCTGCAAAAACTAATTTCGAGATCAAAAACTAACCCCATCTAATCCAACCTCTAATCCTTCAATCCCCATGATTCACAACCCCCAAAAACACATAATTACATGGATTTTATCCCTCAATGTTTGGACCAAGATGAACGCCATCTTCTACCATCGCCGACGATTGTCCAAAGCCGGCCATCTCCACCGCCAACTAGTTCTCCAGTAGTGGGATATTTTTTTTGAATGCAAGGAAATCACGGATGATATACTAAACAAGTAACCGCACCCACGTTTACAGGGTATTTCCATAATTTCCAAAACCGTACCGATATTGTAGCAGTGTACATGTAATACAAATAAACCTTACAAACTACTTACGCACAATGACCCAATGTTTTACGCCATACGATATATACTATATATGCAACATTTATAACGTTTCTGTTTTATGCCAAACCATTCATCATCTTATTCGATATTACCTTTAACTGCCGCCATTAAACCCCATGCAAGATCCATTAATTCCACGCCCACGTTTCAGAGTACGCACGTTTGCATATGGAATCTAATCCCTATAATTTCGCCCACTACCATATGATTACCGCCTTTCCATTAATCAACCCCGTCACGGCGTCGTCGGTTCTGCAAGCTCTCTATCTCCTCTCCATCAGACCCACGCGCCGTCGACTGAGCGGACCAGACCCCGTCCACGACCTGGGCTCTCTTTAATATCCGAAGCCCAGGGCTCCCGTTATACCTGACCTATATATATATATATATATATATATATATATATATATATATATATAGGTAAACAACAATCTCAAACTAAAATGGGAGAGAGGAGGGTTTAAAATGCAGGTACAAGATAAGCATCAAGGTAAAGATCGAGAGATGACAAGGGTTAAAGGTGATAACAAACAAAAGCACAACAATGGATGGAGTTAAGGGAAAACCTGCAAGGTGACAACAGAGGGAAATCATCAAGGGAGAGATAGGTAAAGAACCACTCTCGAACTACGATGGAAAAGAGGAGGCTTTAAAGGGTAGGTTCGAAGTAAGCATCAAGGTAAAGATATAGATATTGCAAGGTTAAAGGCGATAATAAACAAGGGTGCAAGAGAAGAGGTAAATGTGGATAAGAACCATGGGTATGAATACAACAAAAAATGAAGTTAGAACAAGACTTGCACCACTCTCCAATTGAGAGGGGAGAGGGGAGATTTTAAATAACAGGCATAAGATAAGCATTAAGGTAAGATCAATATGCGATATAGGTAAAGGTGATAACAAGTAAAAGCACCACATAAGGTAGGGTTAAGACGAGACTCACGAAGTGGCGGAGTACATGAAACAATCATGGTAAGATAGGTGAGACCAGCAAAATGGGTGACCAATCTTACCGCACTTGAAGTAGGCATGCTTTCCCTTGGATTTGGTGTTGTAGTTCATGCAACCCTTCAATGCGCTCTTGAAGCGCTTGATGATGAGGGTCATTTCCTCATCGTTGAGGCCGACCGCCTCAACTTGCACTACCTTATAGGGGATTATCTCCTTGTCCTTTGTTACTTTGAAAGCAACAACTTGAAGCTCATTAGTGTGAGTGCTCCCATTGGAGACGTGGTCAATGTACTTGACAACTTTAACCATCATATGATGACTAACAAATTTGCCAAGCACTTGTTCGTCCATATCATACTCTTGTAGTTTTGGTTCACTAGGGACTTGAGCATGTTGTACATTTCATGTGGCCCTTCGTCCCTCTTCATGGCGAACCTCCCAAGTTCACCTTCGATGAGCTCCATCTTGGTGACCTTGGTCATGATGTTGCCTTCATGTGCTATCTTTAGTGTGTCTCAGATTTCTTTTGCATTTTCAAAGCCATTTACCTTGTTGTATTCTTCTATGAATTAGTTCTTCTACCTCTATTGCATTAAAACTTTCATCATCACTATCTAGTATGTTCATTCCATTTTTCACTTCCCAAATGCTAGGGTGGAGAGAAAAAAGATGACTACACATTTTATAGATCTACCATGAAGAACCCTCCCCACTAAAGTGAGGTGGTTTGCCTAGAGAAATATAAAAGTAATTGGGCATTCAAATATATAGAAATGCGAGAGTAATTAAGAGGAATATGATTGAATTTAGATTTGACCGATTTTTGTCCATGACGTTTGAAAGTGGTTTCTTCTTCTCTTGAAGGAGATGGTGATGAAAAAGAGTCTGTCTTGTAGTAGACGATCTTATTGATGCGCTTTTTCTTGCCCTCCTTCTTTGCTTCGACGGGCTTCTCATCCTTCGTCTTTCTGTTGATGGGCATCTTCTCCTCCTTGTTGGTGTTGTCGACCACCTTCCTCTTCCCTTTAGGGTCTTCTCCCGACATCACTACGAGCGGTTAGGATCAACAAGGAGTGTCAGACTCCAATACCAATTGATAGTCACCTAGAGGAGGGTTGAATAGGTGATGCCTAAAAAACACAACTTAAAAAAACTTGATCCAAATTAAATATTAGTGCAAAACTAAATCAAGTCAGAGTGACAAGGAGGAAGAGTTCTTGCACTTGATTGCTCTCACAAGATTGTGGAACTAACTCGAGCAATATCACAAGTGAAGAACTAAAGAGTAGAGAGGAATAATCAATGGCAAAGAGAATAAGCACACAAGACACAATGATTTTTTTATGGTTCAGTCAAGCCTCAAATGCTTGCCTACTCCACGTTGTGGTGTCCTGACGGACAAGGGTTGCCCTCAACCCCTCTCAAGTGATCTAATGACCAACTTGAGTGCCACGATCTTTCTTATCTCAATATAAGTCTCCTCACAAGGATATCCACAAGGTGAAGTCTCTTGCAGCCATACATAAGATTGATGGGAGTTACACTACAAATTAATAGCAATGGAGAAGAGAGAAACACACACACAAGAGCACAAACACAAAGAACAACACCGAAAGAACACGAATACAAGTGTGCATCATCAGCACAACACTATTTCTCGAAACAGGGTGCTTGAATCATTTTTGATGTGGCTCTCAAATGTGTAGGAGTGATGTGTATGCTCTTGTGTGACTTGGTATTCTATAGAGGTCGAAATAGAGGTCCTTTTATAGCCCTAAGTGACCAAATGGAGAGGTCCAGTGCACCTCCGAACTGGTACTATAGATGGTCTGTAGCACTAGGCTTCCATAGACCAAGTCTGGGCTCTCCGCGAACCCGGTTCGGTGCACCACCCAACTGGTCCGATGAGTCCCAAACCAGCCCAAGCTCTTTTGAGCCAAAGTTTTTCACTTTGATTTGACCTTTCTTGTGAGCTTACCTACGCCTTAGACAAACATTGTTAGAGTATAACCAATCGAGCAAAGTCTAGGAAACTCACCACTTTCTCATCTTTTCTCTAGGATTTGAGTTGTGGCTTAAACTAAGCCCAAAAGGAACTATTCTATACAAAATGAGTTAGAGATCAAACACAAGTACTAGAAATATTGTAATAAGCATATGCAACTTATCTAAAGGTTTAAACCTCACAGATTTATCGTTTTTGCACACAGCTGCATTTCTATGCCTCTTTTGAGCTCACTTGGACTTATAATCCTCCAAATTGCATTCGAGTGAACCTATACTCATACACTTAGCTAACAAGTTAGTCCACAATGTTGTGCTAGACATTCAGTCACCAAAACAGGTAGAAATGGTTATCTTGCCCATTTCCCTTTCAAGACCTCGGTGTGATCTTTAGAACCGGCCATTGGAAGTTGATTTTTAATAGATCTAAACACCCTTGTCCCCAGCAAAGTCGCCAAAAAGGTGTGTTGGCACTCTTTTGGGCCAATCATCTAGCGCACCCTAATCTCGCTCATAAGGAGCGAGGACTGGGGGTACTATGTGCGTGAGCGCGGTCCATCCGCTCGAGATGGTCGAACCATCCGTGACCTACGCAGAGGGCTCCGCTCTTCTTTGTAGGGCAGCAGACCGTCCGCACGCGTAGAGGGCTCTGCTCTTCTCTGCAGCGTGGCGGACCATCCACTCAGGGCGTCCGAACCATCTGTGCGTGCAGAGGCTGTGATGATCTTCTGTAGAACCTGGATCTTGCCCCTCGAAAAGGACCCTGTCAGGGAGTAAAGATCCTAGGGTTGGCTTGGGATCGACAGGCCACCTGAGATGCCTCTAAACGACGTCGAGCCGAGGAGACGTGAAGGTTGGGAATGAAGAATACTAAGTTACTGCTACTCCTAGCGAAAGAATCTAAAGGAGCTGATAAATAGATTGATTTGATCAACTAGGTGATGCCTCAATCGGCCGTACCCCCTCATATGTATATGGATGGAGGTCTAGACCCATTCCTAGGCGCTTCCCAACATATTACCTTGTGATTAGCCAAATAAGCACACGTGGGATAAAGACTCTTGCCTGAATTAATCTAGTCGCAAACCGTCCGGTCTACACCCTGCGTCCTGTCCGGTGCACGGACTGTCCGAGCCACATGGACGGATAGTCGATCATGCCCACACTACCGGAAAAGCATTCTTTGCCAAATGCTAAGAGATTTTCCGAGTGCAAAATCTCAGGCACTCGACAAAGAATACTTTGATGAGTGCCACTCTTGGTGAACAATGGCACTCGACATACAATGACGCTCGGCAAAGGAGGCTTTGCGGAGTGTCAAGCTCTCGGCAAAGGACCGTCTATAGTTGACAGTCGTTAACTATGCCGAGTGTCAGGAGAGGACACTTGGCAAAGTAAGCCTTCGCCGAGTGTCTCCCCTTGACACCCGGCGAAGTATATTTGCTTTTTTTCTTTTTTTCACCAAAGTTTTTATGGCGTGTTCCTACGGTATATAGACCTACATATTCAATTTTGGCTCAATTATCAAAATGTTTGCTATAACTATTAGATTTAGTTTGTTTAACTGAATTTCTTTGGATACTTCAGATTTGAACTACAAGTCACTGAAAAATAGAAAACAATGAATGAAAAGAATGATATTCATGTTATTTAACACAAGTTACAACCTATTTCAGCAACAGACTAGAATTTTCGAACACCATGCTTACGAAACATGACCGCTAACTTGTGATCCAGTTGTTTTAAAATTGTATAAAACACAAAAAAGTCAGAAAATTATGAAACTTGTCGACATGTCATGATATCATATATAGAGACTCTGATAAAAATTTGACACTATTTCATAAAAGTTGTCACACACTATGTGTAGAAACCCTCATGATTCGCCCAGCCCTTCGTTGAACCAGTCCAACCGCCCACCTCGCTGATGATAATTGTGAAACGGGTTGGTAATATTTGTGAGTGTTGATCTGTGAGACTTGTTGTTGGTATCTGTGAAACTTGTTGGTAATACTTGGTGTTGATTTGTGAGATACATGTGATATTTATGTTTGTGAGATACTTCGTGTTGGTGATATTTATGTTTGTGAAACTTGTTGATGTGGTGCTATTTGTGAAATATCCGGTGTTGGTGATACATGTGATGTTAATGATATATATCTTTTGTTTGTTTGGATGGAATAACAAAAACAAATAAAAATGGGGTTTCTAGTCACTTTGTGTCACACCCGGTTTTAGAGGGTAAACCGAATGCGAACCATGTACGTGCTAGGATCAGAAATTCACGTACACATCGATTACATAAATGACTCATCATAACATAATGCTTCGAATTACAATAAAGAGTAAGTAATAATATTACAGACTAGAGCCATTTACATAATATAAATCAAAGTACACAGAATCGAAACGTAGCCAACGTAAACAACCCACCACAGGCAGCTGACTGGGGGAGGTCGCTAGCCTAATCCTCGAACTCGTCGAACTCCTGGAACTCCTGGAGATCCTCCTCGACACCTTCTTATTTACCTGAGCATAGATTGCACCAAAGGCAACCTGTTGTTTTGTGAAAGCAAGGGTGAGTACACATCAACGTACTCAACAAATGTCCTGTTTGACTGAGGTGGACTAGCTTTATGTGGAGTTAAGTCAAGCAGTTGCCTTTAGTTGGTCAGGTTATTATTACTAGTAGAAAGCCAGGTTTTAGCATTAACCCAAGTTATTAACCCAAAGTACCCTTTCCAAATGGAAAGAATACCACTTACCATTACCATAGTCAAAACAATCATCCTCGTCACCACCTGTAAACCAACCATCTCTGATCAAGTATCTCTAATCAATGGAGCTCCCTTGGCCGCTCACAACCGCGAGCACGGCTGATATATCAGTTTCATAACACTCTGAAGAGGTTGCGCACTTTACCCACAAGTCGTGATTCCCTTTCTGCCCGGAGAGAGCTACTCCCCATTGACCACTACCTAGGTGGCCTAGCAGGGTATCACTATGTAGCCTTTACAAAGATTCCCCAAGGCTGTAGCCGCCCGTTAGGTTTCCTAAATGCACCGCACTCCTCCTCAAGGGGCGAACCAACCTTGGCAGAGCGAGTCGCATACACCGAGCCCCATTAACGGCACGACGGCCAAGCGAACTACACCCCGATTCCTCTAATTATTCAGCTAAGGGCGTCCCATTCCACCCTCATGGTTGCACTATTTTCCTGGGCGATCATCCAATGAACAGGTCCTTACGGAGAGGCACTCGAGAAACCGCTCGAGTCCTCTAAAGTATCACCAGTCCAACATCATAATCATAATGACAACATCGTATCATAAGTGTTCACATCATGTTCATTGATTAAAGTAAAGCAATGGCATGAATCTAACCATAGTAGCCCAAAAGGTAATCAAGGACCAGGTAAATAGAAAGCTAGTCAATCCTTAGGTTGCTCATAGTATGCGGGACAATGAATTATAAAGTAAGTGGGACATAATGGGTCAGAGGACACTTGCCTTCACCAAACAGATGCTCAGGGTCTTCATTCTGTAGAACTCAAAGAGCTAGATCACTTGGTCGCCAACGCTTGATCTTCGATCCCTCGAAGCTCAGAAACAGATTGCAATCTATTCGCAACGCGAAGTGAAGACGAACAGGCACAAGCAAACAAACATATACATATGCATAAGAACATTACACCATACAAGATAAAATTTTATAAAAGCGAGCAATATAAAATAGAGAGCGCCTCTATGGTTACGCGAGGAAAAGAACCATGATAGACGAAGCTACGATCTAGAAGTCATAACGTTTACACTACACAAGTAATAGTCACGACATTTAATTCATCATTATCAAACATAAATTATATCTAATATTTAATTTCGCTTAACCTGTTACACTAGCAGCTATCAGTTAAACCAGTACTTTAATTAAAGCGGGAGATTCTAAGCGAGGCGAATTTACGACGCGCGAAATAACACGGCAACGTGCAAACGACGCGCGGATACGCGCGACATAGCACGCGACCAAGACGAGTAGAAATAGGTTTACGACACATTATATATCAAATAAATGACCGTTTGTGGCTAACAAACAACGCGGCCAACTAATACTACTAATCTATGTTGTATCTATACTAAACAAATATTAAATGCAACACTTAAATTGGCATAACCACTATAACAGGTATTTATCGCATGCATCGATAGAATCAACACTTAGTTCTGATTGGTTAAACACTCGGTTAATCATTGTTCAATTACGTAAATTAATTAACGTGAGCGATTCTAGGCGAAACAGTTTATTGCCACGCAACAAGGCGCGTGACTCACCAAACTAAATGTGTGGTACATGTGGAACAGCTCAAGCGATGGGGTGCGTCGACACATGCGGACGACACGCACGGAAGATGTACCAGGGCCGCACGAAGCACGCCGGGGCACTGAGCCGAGCACGGACATGTTAGAGACGCGTGAGGGCCACGGACGACCATGCAGGGACGCCGACCGAGCACGGGCGAGCCACGCAGGGCATGGGGCGAGCCACTGGCTGCAGCACCGGGCATGCCACGGGCTGGTCGTGCAGGCTGCCACGCCGGGCAAGCCGCGGGCAGAGCCGCGCTGGCTACCGCGGGCAGAGCCGGCCACGCAGGTTGCCGTGGGCGAGCCGAGGGAAGGCGAGCCGCGTGCCGCGCAGGCCACTGCAAGTGGGCTGGCCGCGCACCGCGCGCCGCGCCGGGGTGCCACGGCTGGACCAGGAAGGGGGTGCGAGGGAGCAGTGCCGCGATGGGACTCGCGCCAGGCTGCGGGCAAGCCGGGCCCGCGCAGCTCATGAAGAGGAAGGGATGGGGAAGGAGGAGGAAAGCTCACCTCGACGGGCGCGCACATATACGGCAAAATGGTGGGGCAGCGAGCGCTCGACGACGAGGGAAAGGGTGTGAGGGAGGGGCGCTAGTGGGATGCGGGATGCGGGGCGGTTCACGGGCACGATGCCCCCCATATCTCGCCAAGGTGGTTGGGGAGGACGCCGTTGGCTAGTGGGCCCCACCAGCAGGCCAAGGCGGCTGACAGGCTAGCCCCACACGCGGCGGCGGTGCTGGGCACTGCCCACGTGCGCACGCGCGCGGTGGGTGCGGGCGAGCCGCTGGGGTGGACCGTGGAGGCGCCCTGCAGCTGGGTCGCGGCGAGAAGAAGGGCGGCTGGGCCACGCGGAGGGGAGCAAAGGCTCGCGGGCCGCGGCTGCCAAATCGGTCCAAGCCGAGAGAGGAGAGAGATGGGGGAGAAATGGGTAGGTGGGCTACGCCGCGGGGCCAAAAGGCCGACAGGGGATGGAAGGGGGGTTTCCTATTTTCTATTTAGCTCCAAACTCTTACTAAATGAATATTTCACGAAAACCAAGCAAACACACAAAAATAGATGTGTGACCCAGCATGATGCAACAACCTAAGAAAATCCACTTCTATGATTTATTAACACACGACATAGAGTTAACTCTCTTTAAAATTTTGAAAAGGGGCAAGGTATAGCGAAAAGAAATGAAAAAGGGGAGGTAACGCCCAAATTTGTGGATATTAGAAAAGAAATTTTATACCCCCAAATTCAGGGTGTTACAAATCTAACCCCCTTAACAGAATCTCGTCCTCGAGATTCAAGAAGAGGCTAGCAAGAAAATGAGATTGGTTTATTGGTTTTTCATAGCTTCTCCTGACTCAACTTTGACTCCATCGGCTTGACTTGTGGATTGGTTGTTTTGACCTTCAAATGCTTGAGACCGATTGATGCAATTCTTGAGGATCTCCTGGACCTGTGGGTTAGGACCCACACACGCTTTCGCTGCGCCACTCTGATCTTGTTGGTTGATGTTGATCGCATTGTCTTCATTGGGGTTAGCGGCTAACCCCCTTAACATGAGCATTGATATGCACTTGGTGAAGATGCTGCCGACTCTGATCCTGACTGATTTGGAGGAGTTGGAGGTTGCCAAATGGATAGGTGCAAGAGGAAAGAATAGCGAGAAAAGGTAAGTATAGACGGATTAGAGAGAGCAGGGGGGAGAACCCAACTACTTAACTCTATGGCACTCAATCATCAAACAGATTCCATTGCGAACCAAGGGCCACAACACATCAACACTCATCACAAAGAAGCAAATCAGTCATCACACAAAGACAAATAGCACAAGCATACAACAACAAACATCTCGTTGCTATACGTTAATGTTAACTAGATGGTGGTCTTTCCTTACAAAGGGGAAACTACTCTAAGGCCATCAAAAGGCAAGGGGAATAAGAAGACGTGCAGGATAGGGGCATGAGCATAATAAAGGATGGAGCTAAAGTAAGGATTGTAACCGACAGGGAGAGAATGCAACCAAGGTCAAGGTAGGTGAAACATCATTCTCAAATCGACATGGGAAAGATGATATTTCGAAAGGTAGGCATAGGATAAGCATCATGGAAAGATCTAGTGGTTACAAAGGTACAAGAGGTAACATGCAAAAGCACACCAAAAGATCAAATTAAGACAAGACTTGAAACACGACAAAGGAATAGGGAACGAACAAGAGCGGGGAGGGGTAAGACAACACTCTTGAACTGAAACAAGAGAGGAGGCTTTAAAATGCAAGTACGGGATAAGCATCAAGGTAAAGATCGAGGGATGACAAGGGTGAGGGTGATAACGGGCAAACACACAACAAAGGATGTATTTTAGACAATACTTGCAAGGTGTCAAAGAACGGGGAGCAACCAATGGTGAAGTAGGTGAGGCATTATCCTCAAACAGCGATGAAAAAGAGGAGGCTTTAAAGGGTAGGTTCAAAGTAGGCATGTGGGCAAGGGCTTAGGTATCACGAAGGTTTAAAGGTGATAACGGACAAGGATGTAGGAGAGGAGGTAAATCAGCATAAGAACAACGGATATAAGTACCATAAAGGATGGAGTTAACACAGAACCTGCAAATGAAAAAGGAGAAGGTGCGTCCAAGGGCTAGATAGGTAAACTGCCACTCTCAAATTGAGGTGGAAGAGAGGAGATTTTTAAGGAGCAAGCATAAAGATAAGTATGAAGGTAAGATTGATGGATGGCGAGGTAATGGTGATAGCAAATAAAAACACAACAGAGGATGGAATTAGACAAGACTTGTAAGGCGACAAGGAGGGAAAAGAAATCAAGGGAGAGATAGGTAACTCACGGCTCTCAAACTAGGTTGAAAGAAAGGGGAGACTTTTAAAGGATAAGTTCAAGGTAAGCAGTTAGGTAGAAGACATAAATATCGCAAGGGCCAAAGGCGATAATAGACAAGGGCATAAGAGAAAAGATGATGGCACAAAAGAGCCAGTGGTATAAGTACAATAAAAAAATGGAGTTACATCAAGGCTTACACGCGGTGAAGAAGAGGATATTGCCAAGGGTGAGATAAGTAAAACATAGCTCTCGAATTGAGATAGAAAAGAGGGGATTTCAACAAGTAGACCTAAGATAAGTATCAAGGCAAGATCTATAGATTACAAAGGTAAGGATGATATCAAACAAAAGCTCAACAAAGGATGAAGTTAAGGTGAGGCAAGATTGCAAAGCAACAAAGGGAAAGGAAACGAACAAGAGCGGGATAGGGAAAACAACACTCTCGGATTGAAATGGAATAAGTGAGGCTAAGAAAAATAGGTAAACATCATGGTAAATATGGAGAGAGGTCAAGGGTCAAAGGTGATAATAGGCAAGGATATAAAGGAAGAGGTAAATGTGCATAAAAAACCAGGAATCTAGGTACAACCAAGAATAGAGTTAAGATAAATCTTGCAAGTGGTAAAGTATAGGATATATCCACGGGTGAGATAAGTAAGAGACCACGCTTGAACTAAGGTGGGAGATTGGAGGTTTTAGATAACGAACATAGCGTAATCGCCAAGGTAAGATTGAGAGATGAGAAGGGTAAAGGCAATAAGAAACAAAAGCACAACAAAGGATGAGGTTACAAACTCGCGAGCCAAAGAAGAGGATACGACCAAGAGAAAGAAGGTATGAGATGGAAGAGGGGCGATTTTAAAGGACAGGTATGAGACAAACATCAATGTAGGATATAGAGGTGTCAAGGGTGCATATGATAATAATTAAAAAGCATAACAAAGGATATAGTTAAGACAAGACTCGCGAAATGACAAGGTGGAGAAAACAATCAAGGGTAAGATCGGTAAGGTTCCAACAGAAGGGTTGAAGTAAAGATTCATTACCGAGTGGAGTTACAAGGAAACAACGAGATTACCACAGGTGTGCAAAATAAAATGATCACTCATAGATCATTAAGAAACAAGGGTGGTCAAGGATATATTAACTGAAATGTCTTGAACAGTTGTTGGGGTATGAAAATAAGCATACATAAGAATATAGGAGTATGCAAGATTCCAAGGATACGAGCATACTAGGACCAAGGGCATAGAAATTGCCGAAAGATAGCGACTTAACAACAAAATAAGAAAGGATCTCCGAAGACAAGAAGGTCATGGACACATAAACTGAACTGTTTAAATAGGCAATAGAGGTACAAGGGTAAGTACTTTAGATTAAGAGATAAGGGTATTAAAAATGCAAGGATACGAGCATGTCAATAACAAAATGGAATAGAGATGGTCAAATGGTAGCAATTTAATAATGGACGAGGAAAGAGTCCCAAAAGACTAAAGGCTATAGTCAGGGGGCATCTACAAAGATGTCGCAAGCACAAGAGTGAGATAAGTTCTAATAGACTGAGAGAAGTATAGACCATGCTAGAATAAAATACTTTTTGACAAGGGGGCATATAGGAGCACAACATAGAATTAGTCGAGATGACTAAAATTTTGAAGCAGAATCAAGGATGAGGTGAGGTAACAGTCAAGAAGTCCTTAAAACGGCCAATGCTACTCTAGGTCAGCAGTCCTACAGTTAGCACGACTTTGATACCACTTATGTCACACCCGGTTTTAGAGGGTAAACCGAATGCGAACCATGTACGTGTCAGGATCAGAAATTCACGTACACAACGATTACATAAATGACTCATCATAGCACAATGCTTCGAATTACAATAAAGAGTAATTAATAATATTACAGACTAGAGCCATTTACATAACATAAATCAAAGTACACAGAATCGAAACATAGCCAACGTAAACAACCCACCACAAGCAGCTGACTAGGGGAGGTCGCTAGCCTAATCCTCGAACTCGTCGAAGTCCTGGAACTCCTGGAGATCCGCCTTGACACCTTCTTCTTTACCTGAGCATAGATTGCACCAAAGGCAACCTGTTGTATTGTGAAAGCAAGGGTGAGTACACATCAACGTACTCAGCAAATGTCCTGTTTGGCTAAGGTGGACTAGCTTTATGTGGAGTTAAGTCAAGCAGTTGATTTTAGTTGGTCAGGTTATTATTACTAGTAGAAAGCCAGGTTTTAGCATTAACCCAAGTTATTAACCCAAAGTACCCTTTCCAAACGGAAAGAATACCACTTACCATTACCATAGTCAAAACCATCATCCTTGTCACCACCTGTAAACCAACCATCTCTGATCAAGTATGTCTAATAATGGAGCTCCCTTGGCCGCTCATAACCACGAGGACGGCTGATATATCAGTTTCATAACACTCTGTAGAGGTTGCGCACTTTACCCACAAGTCGTGATTCCCTTTTTGCCCGGAGAGAGCTACTCCCCATTGACCACTACCTAGGTGGCCTAGCAGGGTATCACTACGTAGCCTTTACAAAGATTTTCCGAGGCTGTAGCCGCCCGTTAGGTTTCCTAAATGCACCGCACTCCTCCCCAAGGGGCGAACCAACCTTGGCAGAGCGAGCCGCATACACTGAGCCCCATTAACGGCACGACGGCGAAGCGAACTACACCCCGGTTCCTCTAATTATTCAACTAAGGGTGTCACATTCCACCCTCATGGTGGCACTGTTTTCCCGGACGGTCATCCAACGAACAGGTCCTTACGGAGAGGCACTCGAGAAACCGCTTGAGTCCCCTAAAGTATCACCAGTCCAACATCATAATCATAATGACAACATCGTATCATAAGTGTTCACATCATGTTCATTGATTAAAGTAAAGCAATAGCATGAATCTAACCATAGTAGCCCAAAAGGTAATCAAGGACCAGGTAAATAGAAAGCTAGTCAATCCTTAGGTTGTTCATAGTATGCGGGACAGTGAATTATAAAGTAAGTGGGACATAATGGGTCAGAGGACACTTGCCTTCACCAAACAGATGCTTAGGGTCTTCATTCTGTAGAACTCGAAGAGCTAGATCACTTGGTCGCCAACGCTTGATCTTCGATCCCTCGAAGCTCGGAAACAGATCGCAATCTATTCGCAATGTGAAGTGAAGACGAACATGCACAACCAAACAAACATATACATATGCATAAGAACATTACACCATACAAGATAAAATGTTATAAAAGCGAGCAATATAAAATAGAGAGCGCCTCTACCGTTACGCGAGGAAAAGAACCACGATAGATGAAGCTACGATCTAGAAGTCATAACGTTTACGCTACGCAAGTAATAGTCAGGACATTTAATTCGTCATTATCAAACATAAATTATATCTAATATTTAATTTTGCTTAACCTGTTTGTCGGGGACCATAATTAGGGGTACCCTCAAGGCTCTTAATTCTCAGCTGGTAACCCCCATCAGCACAAAGCTGCAAAGGCCTGATGGGTGCGACTAAGTCAGGGATCGGTCCATTCGAGGGACTCGATCACGCCTCGCCCGAGCCCAGCCTCGGGCAAGGGCAGCTGACCCCGGAGGATCTCCGTCTCGCCCGAGGCCCCCTCCAGCGACGAACATACTTTCGGCTCGCCCGAGGCCCAGTCTTCGCCAAGAAGCAACCCTGGCCAAATCGCCACGCCAACCGACCAAATCCCAGGGGCATTTAATGCAAAGGTGTCCTGACACCTTTATCCTGACGCGCATCCTCCAGTCGACAGAGCCAAAGTGACCGCAGTCACTTCGCCGCTCCACTGACCGACCTGACAGAAGGACAGCGCCGCCTGCGCCGCTCCGACTGCTGTGCCACTCGACAGAGTGAGGCTGACAGGCAGTCAGGCCCGGCCTCAGGCACCATAGGAAACTCCGCTCCGCCCGACCCAGGGCTCGGACTCGGGCTCAGCCCCGGAAGACGGCGAACTCCGCTCCGCCCGACCGAGGGCTCGGACTTGGGCTCAGCCCCGGAAAACGGCGAACTTCGCTCTGCCCGACCGAGGGCTCGGACTTGGGCTCAGCCCCGGAAGACGGCGAACTCTGCTCCGCCCGACCCAGGGCTCGGACTTGGGCTCAGCCCCGGAAGACGGCGAACTCCGCTCCGCCCAACCAAGGGCTCGGACTTGGGCTCAGCCCCGGAAGACGACGAACTCCGCTCCGCCCGACCCAGGGCTCTGACTTGGGCTCAGCCCCAGAAGACGACGAACTTTGCTCGCCCGACCCCAGAGCTCGGACTTAGCCCTGGCTTCAGCCGACGGTCTCCGCCTCGCCCAACCCAGGGGCTCGGACTCGACCTCGGCCACGCAAGACAGACTCGACGTCGACCTCGGAGGAGCCTCCAAATCGCCCAACCTAGGGCACGGACCGACCACGTCAACAGGAGGTGCCATCATTACCCTACCCCAAGTTGACTCAGGCTACGGGGAACAAGACCGGCGTCCCATCTGGCTCGCTCCGCCAGACAAGTAATGATGGCACCCCGCATGCTCTATGACGACGGCGGCTCTCAGCCCCCTTACGGAAGCAAGAGGACGTCAGCAAGGACTCAACAGCCCTGACAGCTGTCCTTCCACCAGGCTCCAGCGCTCCTCCGACGGCCACGACACCACACGAACCGGGTGCCAAAACCTCTCCGGCTGCCACGATGGCATGTACTTAGGGCGCTAGCTCTCCTCCGCTAGACACGTAGCACTCTGCTACACCCCCCATTGTACACCTGGATCCTCTCCTTACGCCTATAAAAGGAAGGACCCGGGCCCTCTTACAGAGTGTTGGCCGCGCGGGGAAGAGGACGGGACTGGCGCTCGCGTGAGGCCGCTCGCTCCCTCCCGCATGGAACGCTTGTAACCCCATACTGCAAGCGCACCCGACCTGGGCGCGGGACAAACACGAAGGCCGCGGGATTTCCACCTCTCTCACGCCTTCTTCCCCCCTTCGCGCTCGGCCTCGCGCCGACCCATCTGGGCTGGGGCACGCGGCGACATTTCACTCGTCGGCCCAGGGACCCCCCGGTCTCGAAACGCCGACAGTTGGCGCGCCAGGTAGGGGCCTGCTGCGTGTTGACGAACAGCTTCCCGTCAAGCTCCAGATGGGCAGTCTCCAGCAACCTTTCTAGCCCGGGACGGTGCTCCGTTTCGGGAGTCTTGAGTTCATGTCCCTCGACGGCAGCTACGACATGATACTCCTTCCCCCGTCGTGCGACAGCGACAATGGCGGCCGACAGCCCGCCCGCCGGCGGCGGAATCGACGACGTCTTCCCCGCGTGGTGGAAGAACAACATTCGAGCTCACCCCACCCTCTCCCCCGCCGACGGAGGAGGAGGCGGGGCAACCAAGGCCAAGCAGGAGGCGGCACCTCGTCGGCTGTCGAGCGAGTCGACGGCGCCGACGCCCCAACGGGGGGCGCGTCGAGCATCGACCTCGCGTTTGAGACAAAGACGAGCACCGTCTCCCCGCAACACGCCAATTCCAAGCAAACGGACGACGCCAGCGCGCTCGCGAAAGGCTTGCTGGGCGTCACCCTCGTACCTGAGACGATGGTGCAGTCAGTCCCTGACGTGACTTCATCACCGCCCGTCGACCAAGAGGTACCCACCGGTTCCCATCTCACGCCTCTTGGATTCAGCCTCGACCCGCCGAGCGGCTTCGCTTTGGCAGACGCTCTTGTGGAGGCGAGTCCGAACCCTCTGGGGTATCGTATGCGGTCACCCTGGGACCGGCTGACGGACATCACGACCTACGGGCCCTCGGGGTCCGAGGAAGATGACGAGCCCGACTTCTGTTGGGACTTCTCCGGACTTGGTAACCCCAGTGCCGTGCAGGACTTCATGACCGCATGCGACTACTGCCTTTCCGACAATTCCAACGGTAGCCGCAGCCTCGGCGACGAGGACTGCGGCCCAAGTCGCGAATGTTTCCACGTCGATCTAGGGGGTCCCTCCGAAGGCAACCATCTTGGTATGCCGGAGAACGGTTATCTCCCTAAGCCTGTGCCTCACGTTGACGTCCTACGGGAGCTAGCTGTGGTCCCCGTTCCGGCGGGGGGTCATGACCCACAGCTCAAGCAAATCCGTGGGGTGCCGGCCAGGCTCGACGAGGGAGCGGGAGCACTTGAGCCGATCCGCTGGGACATCGGGCAGGAATGGGCGGGCCAACCTCCGGTCGGAGAAGTGCGTCATCTACCCCAGGGCTTCCAGCACCGCATCGCCGACGATGTCAGGATGAGGCCGCCACCCGCTTCCAGTGGGGTCGGCCAAAACCTGGCTGCAGCGGCAATGCTTCTCCGCGCGATGCCGGAGCCATCAACCACCGAGGGGCGGTGAATCCAGGGAGAGCTCAAGAATCTCCTGGAGGGCGCCGTGGTCCGACGGGCCGAAAGCTCCGCCTCCCGAAGGCAGGGGTACCCCTCGGAACATCGTGCCGCGACTTCCCGATTCATGTGGGAAGCCTCGGTCCACACCGGGCGCACTCGCAACACAGCACCTGCGGCCCCGGGACGCCTCGGCAACGAGCACCATCACCGCGACCGTCGGGCTCACCTCGACGAGAGGGTGCGCCGAGGCTACCACCCCAGGCGTGGGGGACGCTACGACACCGGGGAGGATCGGAGTCCCTCGCCCGAACCACCCGGTCCGCAGGCTTTCAGCCGCGCCATACGACGGGCGCCGTTCCCGACCCGGTTCCGAACCCCGACTACTATCACAAAGTACTCGAGGGAGACGAGACCGGAACTGTGGCTCGCGGACTACCGGCTGGCCTGCCAACTGGGTGGAACGGACAATGACAACCTCATCATCCGCAACCTCCCCATGTTTCTCTCCGACACCGCTCGCGCCTGGTTGGAGCACCTGCCTCCGGGGCAGATCTCCAACTGGGACGACTTGGTCCAAGCCTTCGCCGGCAATTTCCAGGGCACGTACATGCGCCCTGGGAACTCCTGGGACCTCCGAAGCTGCCGGCAGCAACCGGGAGAGTCTCTCTGGGACTACATCCGGTGATTCTCGAAGCAGCGCACCGAGCTGCCCAACATCACTGATTCGGATGTCATCGGCGCGTTCCTCGCCGGCACCACCTGCCGTGACCTGGTGAGCAAGCTGGGTCGCAAGACCCCCACCAGGGCGAGCGAGCTGATGGACATCGCCACCAAGTTCGCCTCTGGCCAGGAGGCGGTTGAGGCTATCTTCCGGAAGGACAAGCAGCCCCAGGGCCGCCCACCGGAAGACGCCCCCGAGGCGTCAACTCAGCGTGGCGCCAAGAAGAAGGGCAAGAAGAAGTCGCAAGCGAAACGCGACGCCGCCGACGCGGACCTTGTCGTCGTCGCCGATTACAAGAACCCTCGGAAACCCCCCGGAGGTGCCAACCTCTTCAATAAGATGCTCAAGGAGTCGTGCCCCTATCATCAAGGGCCCGTCAAGCACACCCTTGAGGAGTGCGCTATGCTTCGGCGCCACTTCCACAGGGTCGGGCCACCCGCAGAGGGTGGCAGGGCTCGCGACGACGACAAGAAGGAAGATCACCAGGAAGGAGAGTTCCCCGAGGTCCGCGACTGCTTCATGATCTACGGTGGGCAAGCGGCAAACGCCTCGGCTCGGCACCGTAAGCAAGAGCGTCGGGAGGTCTGTTCGGTGAAGGTGGCGGCGCCAGTTTACCTAGACTGGTCCGACAAGCCCATCACCTTCGACCAAGCCGACCACCCCGACCACGTGCCGAGCCCGGGGAAATACCCGCTCGTTGTCGACCCCGTCATCGGCGACGTCAGACTCACCAAGGTCCTCATGGACGGAGGCAGCAGCCTCAACATCATCTACGCCGAGACCCTCGGGCTCCTGCGTGTTGATCTGTCCTCAGTCCAGGCAGGCGCTGCGCCTTTCCACGGGATCATCCCCGGAAAGCGCGTCCAGCCCCTCGGACAACTCGACCTTCTCGTCTGCTTCGGAACACCCTCCAACTTCCGAAGGGAGACCCTCACGTTCGAGGTGGTCGGGTTCCGAGGAACCTACCACGCAGTATTGGGGAGGCCATGCTACGCGAAGTTCATGGCCGTCCCCAACTACACCTACCTCAAGCTCAAGATGCCGGGCCCCAACGGGGTCATCACCGTCGGCCCCACGTACAAACACGTGTTCGAATGCGATGTGGAGTGCGTGGAGTACGCCGAGGCCCTCGCCGAGTCCGAGGCCCTCATCGCCGACCTGGAGAGCCTCTCTAAGGAGGTGCTAGACGTGAAGCGTCACGCCGGCAACTTCGAGCCAGCGGAGACGGTTAAGTCTGTCCCCCTCGACCCCAGCGGCGACGCCTCCAAGCAGATCCGGATCAGCTCCGAGCTCGATCCCAAATAGGAAGCAGTGCTCGTCGACTTTCTCCGCGCAAACGCCGACGTTTTCGCGTGGAGTCCCTCGGACATGCCCGGAATACCGAGGGATGTCGCCGAGCACTCGCTGGATATCCGAGCTGGAGCCCGACCCATGAAGCAGCCTCTGTGCCGATTCGACGAAGAAAAGCGCAGCGCCATTGGCGAGGAGATCCACAAGCTAATGGCGGCAGGGTTCATCAAAGAGGTATTCCATCCCGAATGGCTTGCCAACCCTGTGCTTGTGAGAAAGAAAGGAGGGAAATGGCGGATGTGTGTAGACTACACTGGTCTAAACAAAGCATGTCCGAAGGTTCCCTACCCTCTACCTCGCATCGATCAAATCGTGGATTCCACTGCTGGGTGCGAAACCCTGTCTTTCCTCGATACCTACTCAGGGTATCACCAAATCAGGATGAAAGAGTCCGACCAGCTCGCGACTTCTTTCATCACACCCTTCGACATGTACTGCTATGTCACCATGCCGTTCGGCTTGAGGAATGCGGGTGCGACGTACCAGCGGTGCATGAACCACGTGTTCGGTGAACACATTGGCCGGACGGTCGAGGCCTACGTCGATGACATCGTAGTCAAGACGAGGAAAGCCTCCGACCTCCTTTCCGACCTTGAAGTGACATTCTGATGTCTCAAGGCGAAAGGAGTGAAGCTTAATTCCGAGAAGTGTGTCTTTGGGGTTCCCCGAGGCATGCTCTTGGGGTTCAACGTCTCCGAGCGGGGCATCGAAGCCAACCCAGAGAAGATCGCAGCTATCACCAGCATGGGGCCCATCAAGGACTTCAAAGGCGTACAGAGAGTCATGGGATGTCTTGCGGCTCTGAGCCGCTTCATCTCACGCCTCGGCGAAAGAGGCCTGCCTCTGTACCGCCTCTTAAGGAAGGCCGAGTGCTTCACTTGGACCCCTGAGGCTGAGGAAGCCCTCGGGAACCTGAAGGCGCTCCTCACGAATGCACCCATCTTGGTGCCCCCCGCTGCCGGAGAAGCCCTCTTGATCTACGTCGCCGTGACCACTCAGGTGGTTAGCGCCGCGATTGTGGTTGAGAGACGAGAAGAGGGGCATACATTGCCCGTCCAGAGGCCAGTTTACTTCATCAGCGAGGTACTGTCCGAAACCAAAATCCGCTACCCACAAGTTCAGAAGCTGCTGTACGCGGTGATCCTGACGCGGCGGAAGTTGCGACACTACTTCGAGTCTCACCCGATAACTGTGGTGTCATCCTTCCCCCTGGGGGAGATCATCCAGTGCCGAGAGGCCTCGGGTAGAATCGCGAAGTGGGCGGTGGAAATCATGGGCGAAACAATCTCGTTCACCCCTCGGAAGGCCATCAAGTCCCAGGTCTTGGCGGACTTCGTGGCTGAATGGGTCGACACCCAGCTCCCAACAGTTCCGATCCAGCTGGAACTCTGGACCATGTTCTTCGACGGGTCGCTGATGAAGACAAGAGCCGGATCAGGCCTACTCTTCATCTCGCCCCTCGGAAAGCATCTACGCTACGTGCTACGCCTCCACTTCCCGGCGTCCAACAATGTGGCTGAGTACGAGGCTCTGGTCAACGGGTTGCGGATCGCCATCGAGCTAGGGGTCCGACGCCTCGACGCCCGCGGTGACTCGCAGCTCGTCATCGACCAAGTCATGAAGAACTCCCACTGCCGCGACCCGAAGATGGAGGCCTACTGCGATGAGGTTCGACGCCTGGAAGACAAGTTCTACGGGCTCGAGCTCAGCCACATCGCCCGGCGCTACAATGAGACTGCGGACGAGCTGGCTAAAATAGGCTCGGGGCGAACAACGGTTCCCCCAGACATCTTCTCCCGAGACCTGCATCAACCCTCCGTCAAGATCGACGACACGTCCGAGCCCGAGGTACCCTTGGCTCAGTCCAAGGTACCCTCGGCTTAGTCCGAGGCACCCTCAGCTCGGCCCGAGGTACCCTCGGCCCCCGAGGGTGAGGCACTGCGCGTCGAGGAGGAGCGAAGCGGGGTCACGCCTAATCGAAACTGGCAGACCCCGTACCTGCAATATCTCCACCGAGGAGAGCTACCCCTCGACCGAGCCGAAGCTCGGCGGTTGGCACGGCGCGCCAAGTCGTTCGTCTTGCTGGGAGATGGGAAGGAGCTCTACCACCGCAGCCCCTCAGGCATCCTCCAGCGATGCATCTCCATCGCCGAAGGCCAGGAGCTCCTACGAGAGATACACTCGGGGGCTTGCGGCCATCACGCAGCACCTCGGGCCCTTGATGGAAACGCCTTCCGACAAGGTTTCTACTGGCCAACGGTGGTGGCCGACGCCACTAGAATTGTCCGCACCTGCGAAGGGTGTCAGTTCTACGCGAGGCAGACCCACCTGCCCGCTCAGGCTCTGCAGACGATACCCATCACCTGGCCTTTTGCTGTGTGGGGTCTGGACCTCGTCGACCCCTTGCAGAAGGCACCCGGGGGCTACACACACCTGTTGGTCGCCATCGACAAATTCTCCAAGTGGATCGAGGTCCGACCCCTAAACAGCATCAGGTCCGAACAGGCGGTGGCGTTCTTCACCAACATCATCCATCGTTTTGGGGTCCCGAACTCCATCATCACCGACAACGGCACCCAGTTCACCGGCAGAAAGTTCCTGGACTTCTGCGAGGATCACCACATCCGGGTGGACTGGGCAGCCGTGGCTCACCCCATGACGAATGGGCAAGTAGAGCGTGCCAACGGCATGATTCTACAAGGACTCAAGCCTTGGGTCTACAACGACCTCAACAAGTTCGGCAAGCGATGGATGAAGGAACTCCCCTCAGTGGTCTGGAGCCTGAGGACAACGCCGAGCCGAGCCACGGGCTTCACGCCGTTCTTTCTAGTCTATGGGGTCGAGGCCATCTTGCCCACAGACTTAGAATACGGTTCCCCGAGGACGAGGGCCTATGCCGACCAAAGCAACCAAGCTAGTCGAGAAGACTCGCTGGACCAGCTAGAAGAGGCTCGGGACATGGCCTTACTACACTCGGCGCTGTAACAGCAGTCCCTGCGACGCTACCACACCCGAGGGGTCCGGTCCCGAGACCTCCAGGTGGGCGACCTGGTGCTTCGGCTGCGACAGGACGCCCGAGGGCGGCACAAGCTCACGCCTCCCTGGGAAGGGCCGTTCGTCATCGCCAAAGTTCTGAATCCCGGAACGTACAAGCTGGCCAACAGTCAAGGCGAGGTCTACAGCAACGCTTGGAACATCCAACAGCTACGTCGCTTCTACCCTTAAGATGCTTTCAAGTTATTCATATACCTCGCTCCCACGCAAAGTTTAGTCATCAAGGAAGGGTCAGCTTTGCCTCGGCAAAGCCCGACCCTCCCTCGGGGGCTAAAAGGGGGGAACCCCCTCTGCGTCGAATTTTTTCCTTGAAAAAAATCCTTTCTGCCAGAATGTCTTTCGTGCTTTTCGACTACTTCGAAAGAGGATCCAGAAAATGACGGAGTACACGTAAGCAGCCAAGGCTGACCGAGCCGAGGGACTCCTACGCCTCCGGGATACGGATACCTGACTCATCACCTTCTGCAATAAGTAACTCACGTTCGGATAAGCGATTCCGCGGACCGAACAAGTCTTCACACTCGAAAGCTCCTCTGCCGAAGCGATTCTTCGGGCCTTCTCGACTGCGTCGGTGGCAGAACCCTATGGACGGGCAAGGGTGCGCGTAAGCGGCAAGGCCGACCGAGCCGAGGGATTCCTACGCCTCCGGGATACGGATACCTCACTCATCACCTTCCGTGAAAAGCAACTCTCGCTCGCACAAGACAATTCTGTTACCGACGAAAAAGTCCAGATACTCGAAACAAGAGGAAAAGAAGCGCAGCTTTACAACACGGCGAGGGTGTGTTTGGGCCTCGGCGGCCGCAGAAAACACACGCTACAAGATAATCCGATCCTGCAGGCTCGGATCTTGACGGTTGAAGGGAGCAGCAGCACCCTCGGCGTCAACTACACCTTCGGCGAGGTCCGGCCTAGCCTTGGACGGCGACGCGGTCCGAGGATCTCCACTCTGAAGGACGACATCATCATCATGCCCGGGCCATCGCCGCCAGGGTCTTCTCCAAGAATCCGGCTCGAGTAGGCGGCTCGGCTGGTCACCCCGAGGCCTCGGCCAGCTGTCCCCCGAAGACATCAGCCCGGCCCGAGGCCTCGGCAGATCAACTCCGGCGTCGGTCCCGCTAACGGACGACCCGGCCAGGCTCCGGCCGACCAAGTCTTCTTTTCGAGCCAACTCTGCCTCTGTCCGTGCTGACACCGCTACCCCTGGCTTCGGCTCATCGAAGAGCGACCGAGGGTTTCCTTTAACTAAGCAAGAGAAGCCTCGGACAGCAAGGCCGACCGAGCCGAGGGACTCCTACGCCTCCGGGATACGGATACCTCACTCGTCACCTTTGTACGGGGCGACTCACGCTTGGTGAAACGGTTCAGACAACCAACAGGCGAGTCTTAGTGCTCGAAAATGAGGAAAAAACACGGCTCCGCGCCAAAAATACATACACGTTCAGGCCCCGACAGCCACAATGAACAAAAACACTGGCATTCAAGGTGCCATTACAAACGGAACTCCGGTTCCATCCCCGCGGGTATGAACGACCTCCACACCGGGGAGCCTGCAGGGCGACAAGTTCCGGACGGCTCACTGTCGCCCGCTCCAGCAGCAGCGACAACGACCCCCTCTACGGGTGGCCGAACTGCAGCAGCGATGGCCTCAGGGCGAACGCCTCTGCAACCTTCCCCTCGCCCACGCGTCATGCAACTGGCGCGCCGGTCGCTACGTGCAAGCAACTGCACCGCCACTCGCACCACTGCCGCGCCTCCTCGACTGTGGAACCAGTACCGCGACTCGAGGCGACCCAGCGCACGACCCAGCAGCGCCAGCCTGGCGCGATGGTCAATACGGCCAAAAATGGGCCGGCAGTAATGGCGGTGGCAGGCGGGCAGGAGCAGCGGTCACGTCGTCAGCCAAGCTTACGTCCCATCCGGGGGCAGCAAGAGAACCCTCTCTCACGGCGTGAAGACAGCGCGCCCGTGTTCCGTTCCTCGAACGGCTCACGCACGCGCAACGGCCACCTCGCGAACCGCCCACTCCGTCGCATTAACTCCGCGGCGCGACAGGCAGCGCCTCTGGTAGGAGAAGCGAGCGACGCTTCGCCTTCGCCATAATGACCGCGTCAAAAAAGGTGTGCCACGTCATTCGATTTCGTATCCTTTTCCTTTTCCTCTTTCTCTCTCTTACAACAGGGACCGGGAAAGGGGGACACCCCGAAAAGGATCCTTCTCCGTGAAGGAAACAGGCTCCGAGCCTCCCTACTGATCAGAGGTTCGAAGGCTGGCCCCTCGGAAGGGTTTAACAGCCGCCTCAGAGTGCGTGGGCTCCACACCCACTACTGGTCAGAGGTTCGAAGGCCGGCCCCTCGAAAGGGTTCCACGGCCGCCTCAGGCCACTCGGGCTCCGCGCCCACTACTGATCAGGGGTTCGTAGGTTGGCCCTCGAAGGGTTCACAGCCGCCTCAGACACAGAGCGAGGGATGACCATGGGTACGTTTGATACATAACCAAGGCTCGGGCTACACTCCCGAGGTACCCTAGGACATTTCCGAGACCAGCGGGAACGATCTTGTAACGGAATCCCATCAGAGGGAGGCATCGAGCCCTCGGACCCCGTCGACAGGGGACCGGGTCCGGCAGATCACCCGCAGGTACTTTTGGGCGCGCCTCTAGGCCTCTAGCCGACCCCTAACAAATGGGGCACGGGCGTCCGCTCGGATTACCCGCCAGTAGCTCATCGGAGACACCATGTTCGGCGCCCTCCGAGGGCAACATGGCGCTTTCCCCCCTCCTCCTTGCAGAAAGGCGACGCAGGGGCGTATGTAAAAAAGTCGAATCTGTCCCTGACCGTCCTCTCGCCCTGTGCAGAGGCTCGGGGGCTGCTCTCGCAAACCCGGCTCCGGCCAAACCGTTGACAGCGTCAACCTACCAGCCCGAGAACTTGGGACCCGACCGTGCACCCGGGCTACGGCCAGATCGCATGAGGGAACGACTAGACCAGTCAGAGCATTGCGCGAGGCATTAAGACCTCGGAGGAGTCAAACCACTCCTCCGAGGCCTCGGGGGCTACACCCGGCGGGTGCGCTCGCGCGCACCCACCGGAACAAAACGCAACCGAGAAAGGCTGGTCCCCTTGCAGAAAAGTGCGACAAAAGCCTCCAAGCGAGTATTAACACTCCCTTCGAGGCTCGGGGGGCTACTGTCGGGGACCATGATTAGGGGTACCCTCAAGGCTCTTAATTCTCAGCTGGTAACCCCCATCAGCACAAAGCTGCAAAGGCCTAATGGGTGCGACTAAGTCAGGGATCGGTCCATTCGAGGGACTCGATCACGCCTCGCTCGAGCCCAGCCTCGGGCAAGGGCAACCGACCCCGGAGGATCTCCATCTCGCCCGAGGCCCCCTCCAGCGACGAACATACTTCCGGCTCGCCCGAGGCCCAGTCTTCGCCAAGAAGCAACCCTGGCCAAATTGCCACGCCAACCGACCAAATCGCAGGGGCATTTAATGCAAAGGTGGCCTGACACCTTTATCCTGACGCGCGTCCTCCAGTCGACAGAGCCGAAGTGACCGCAGTCACTTCGCCGCTCCACTGACCGGCCTGACAGAAGGACAGCGCCGCCTGCGCCGCTCCGACTGCTGTGCCACTCGACAGAGTGAGGCTGACAGGCAGTCAGGCCCGGCCTCGGGCACCATAGGAAACTCCGCTCCGCCCGACCCAGGGCTCGGACTCGGGCTCAGCCCCGGAAGACGGCGAACTCAGCTCCGTCCGATCCAGGGCTCGGACTTCGGCTCAGCCCCGGAAGACGGCGAACTCCGCTCCGCCCGACCCAGGGCTCGGACTTGGGCTCAGCCCCGGAAGACGGCGAACTTCGCTCCGCCCGACCCAGGGCTCGGACTTGGGCTCAACCCCAGAAGACGGCGAACTCCGCTCCGCCCAACCAAGGGCTCGGACTTGGGCTCAGCCCCGGAAGACGGTGAACTCCGCTCCGCCCGACCCAGGGCTCTGACTTGGGCTCAGCCCCAGAAGACGACGAACTTCGCTTTGCCCGACCCCAGGGCTCGGACTTAGCCCTGGCTTCAGCCGACGGTCTCCGCCTCGCCCGACCCAGGGGCTCGGACTCGACCTCGGCCACACAAGACAAACTCGACCTCGACCTCAGAGGAGCCTCCACATCACCCAACCTAGGGCACGGACCGACCACGTCAACAGGAGGCGCCATCATTACCCTACCCCAAGCTGACTCAGGCTACGGGGAACAAGACCGGCGTCCCATCTGGCTCGCTCCGCCAGACAAGTAATGATGGCACCCCGCACGCTCTATGACGACGGTGGCTCTCAGCCCCCTTACGGAAGCAAGAGGACGCAGCAAGGACTCAACAGCCCCGACAGCTGTCCTTCCGCCAGGCTCCAGCGCTCCTCCGACGGCCACGACACCACACGAACCGGGTGCCAAAACCTCTCCGGCTGCCACGATGGCATGTACTTAGGGCGCAAGCTCTCCTCCGCTAGACACGTAGCACTCTGCTACACCCCCCATTGTACACCTGGATCCTCTCCTTACGCCTATAAAAGGAAGGACCAGGGCCCTCTTAAAGAGGGTTGGCCGCGCGGGGAAGAAGACGGCACTGGCGCTCGCGTGAGGCCGCTCGCTCCCTCCCGCGTGGAACGCTTGTAACCCCCTACTGCAAGCGCACCCGACCTGGGCGCGGGACGAACACGAAGGCCGCGGGATTTCCACCTCTCTCACGCCTTCTTCCCCCCTTCGCGCTCGGCCTCGCGCCGACCCATCTAGGCTGGGGCATGCGGCGACATTTCACTCGTCGGCCCAGGGACCCCCCGGTCTCGAAACGCCGACACTGTTACACTAGCAGCTATCAGTTAAACCAGTACTTTAATTAAAGCGGGAGATTCTAAGCGAGGCGAATTTACGACGCGTGAAATAACACGGCAACGTGCAAACGACGCGCGGATATGCGCGACATAGCACGCAACCAAGACGAGTAGAAATAGGTTTACGGCACATTATATATCAAATAAATGACCATTTGCTGCTAACAAACAACGCGACCAACTAATACTACTAATCTATGTTGTATCTATACTAAACAAATATTAAATGCAACACTTAAATTGGCATAACCACTATAACAGGTATTTATCGCATGCATCGATAGAATCAACACTTAGTTCTGATTGGTTAAACACTCGGTTAATCACCGTTCAATTACGTAAATTAATTAATGTCAGCGATTCTAGGCGAAACAGTTTATTGCCACGCAACAAGGCGCGTGACCCACCAAACTAAGTGTGCGGTACATGTGGAACAGCTCAAGCGATGGGGCGCGTCGACATGTGCGGACGACACGCACGGGAGATGTACCGGGGCCGCGCCAAGCACGCCGGGGCACTGAGCCGCGCACGGACATGTTAGAGACACGTGAGGGTCGCGGACGACCATGCAGGGACGCCGACCGAGCACGGGCGAGCCGCGCAGGGCATGGGGCGAGCCGCTAGCTGTTGCACCGGGCATGCCACGGTCTAGCCGCGCAGGCTGCCGCGCAGGGCAAGCCGCGGGCAGAGCCGCGCTGGCTACCGCGGGCAGAGCCGGCCACGCAGGTTGCCGTGGGCGAGCCAGGGGCGGTCGAGCCGCGCGCCGCGCAGGCCACTGCGAGCGGGCTGGCCGCGCACCGCGCGCCGCGTCGAGGTGCCTTGGCCGGACCAGGAAGGGGGTGCGAGGGGGCCGTGCCACGATGGGACTCGCGCCAGGCCGCGGGCACGCCGGGCCCACGCGGCTCACGAAGAGGAAGGAAGGGGGAAGGAGGAGGAAAGCTCACCTCGACGGGCGCGCATGTAAACGGCAAAACGGCGGGGCAGTGAGCGCTCGACGACGAGGGAAAGGGTGTGAGGGAGGGACGCTAGTGGGATGCGGGACGCGGGGCGGTTCATGGGCACGATGCCCCCCATATCTCACCGAGGCGGTTGGGGAGGACGCCGCTGGCCGGTGGGCCCCACCAGTAGGCCAAGGCGAATGACGGGCGGGCACTGCGCGCTCGCGCGGGGGCGGGGAGCTGACGGGCGGGCCCCACACGCATCGGCAGCGCTGGGCACTGCCCACGCGCGCACGCGCGCGGTGGGCGCGGGCGAGCCGCTGGGGTGGGCCGCGGAGGCATCCTGCAGCTGGGCCGCGACGAGAAGAAGGGCGGCTGGGCCACGCGGGGGGAGCAAAGGCTCGCGGGCCGCGGCTGCCAAATCGGCCCAAGCCGAGAGAGGAGAGAGATGGGGGAGAAATGGGTAGGTGGGCTGCGCCGCAGGGCCAAAAGGCCGGCAGGGGATGGAAGGGGGGTTTCCTATTTTCTATTTAGCTCCAAACTCTTACTAAATGAATATTTCATGGAAACCAAGCAGACACACAAAAATAGATGTGTGACCCAGCATGATGCAACAACCAAAGAAAATCCACTTCTATGATTTATTAACACAAGACATAGAGTTAACTCTCTTTAGAATTTTGAAAAGGGGCAAGGTATAGCGAAAAGAAATGAAAAAGGGAAGGTAACGCCCAAATTTGTGGATATCAGAAAAGAAATTTTATACCCGCAAATTCAGGGTGTTACACTTTGCCGAGTGTTACACTCTGCAATGAGAGCACACTTGGGAAGTTGTATAGCCTCTTTGCGGACTGTTTTGGTCTTGGCACTCGGCAAAGGGAGTTTCTTTGCCGAGTGCCAGCCAACGCACTCGGCACGCAGACTAGCAAAGGGACCCACTGGAGCTACCTTTGTCGAGTCCTAGGCAGGCAGGCACTCGGGAAATAAGTTCGTTTTGCCGAGTGCCAGCTTGTGAATCTCGGCACAGAGGCTGTCGTGCGGCCCAATGTATCTTTCTTTGTCGAGTGGCAAGCCAGCATGCACTCGGCAAAGGCTCTTTTTTGCCAAATGCCAGTGAGCACACTCGGTAAAGGCTCCGTCACATTCACTTGTTGTCATCACGGCGACTTTTCTTTGTCGAGTGCCCGACATAAAGTACTCGACAAATAAACCGTACCGATGTATAGTTCACTGATTCCTCTTTACCGAGTGAGTTTGCCGGTAGTGCCAGTTGCCAAATCTGGATCTTAACAATATTATTTCACTTCAGAGTTTCCAATAACACTAATATTTTATTTTGATAAAAAGTAGAAAAACGTATACCTTTTTGATGTTTCTAAAAAAATCGACGAAAGTTCAGCAAATTTTCGTAATTTCAGAAATTTTAGGGTAGCCGAAAATTTTTGAATACCAAAATCGAAACCCTGATTCAGTTAGCGGTATAAATGCATTTTTCCTATCTAGCAGCTTAATGTATACTAAAACTCTAGGATCCCTTCTAATTAAGGCAGGGTATAAATGCATGTTTTCCTATCTAGCAGCTTAATATACATCCGAGAACTCTAGAGTCCCTTGTATTTCTGGAGGGAAGGAATAACAGCCGTAAAATAGGCTCTGAAGTGTTGGTTGCACTCGGATTCTGCTATGGTAGCTTGCTGTGTTGACTAACAGAGCAGATACCTGAAGCATGCATCCATTGACACTTTTCCAAACTAGCAGGTTTAAAACTGAGGCCGGGGCCTGGAACCTGATGAAAGCATGGAGGCACAAGTTTTCATGGCAAGTACGTTTCACCAGACACACGAGAGATTACCAGGGGCAGCAAGCAAGCATGTGGCACAAGAAGCAAGCTGAGACCAGCCAGCAGGCAGCCACCATGACCCGGCTAGCTATGTTTCTTTCTGAGGTCGAGGTGGCCGGCCGGCCGGTAACATTATCAGAGCACTGAGGTCAGCTGCAGTAAAACTCACAGGCAAGGCTCCCCTAATCATTTGGACAGAGCTAGCACGCACAGGCTTCACCCAGCTCTCACTCAAAGCGCGCGCGAATGGCGGGGAACCCTGAGAGGTTCCTTTGACTGATCGATGGAGTGCTACCTATGCAAGCGAACCGAGCCGGGCGAGCGCGCGCGCCCCGCGTCCGCACGAGCCCGACCCACGCCCTGCCTCGCGCCCTCGCCCCGCCTGGCCTCACCATCGGGAACCTCGCCGCGGGTTGTCACGGTGACGGCGGAGCAGTAGAGCTCACTCAAGGTGCACGGGGCAATGTCCATGCGCCATGCGTGGGCGACGACGACCTCCCCACGAGTCGTGGCTCGATTAGTGGCCCGCCCCTCACATAGTCACATGGAGCGCCCCTAATTCATGCTTAGAGCAATCATATAATCATATGCATGCTACATGCCCGTTGATTTATTTCCCTTTGTTTTCATTGCTAATTTCTGTGATATTTTCAGTTCACGGTAATAATAATGTGTGGGCTCTGCTGGACGTCTAGGGCAGGCTAACCATCTTGCACGGAGAAATAAATACAATACTGCTGCTGGAAATGCGAAACCGCTTTTAGGTCTGCCAAATTTGCGTTTCTGCCAAATTACGCAGAAATAATTCATCAGTACTAGTAGTATAGTTTAGTATCTCTGTGGATGGATGTCAACTAATCCTTCAGTTGCAGTTAAGCTCACTGATCTGTTAAGGTTTAGCGGAAACTGTGCCCTCGCGCTGCATGTGTCATGTGTGTGCATGCATGGTGTGCTCGATCCCTAGGGAGGCTGGTTGGTTAATTAGGTTGTAGCTGCAAGCGTTGGACTGCGTAATCTGTTTGGCCTTAGCCATCCTTGCTTCCTCCAGTGTGCAAGTAACCCCAGACAAACCACAGCAAAAGAGCCACTGCAGTAGCAATCTCACTCTATTCCGTTCCACTACTGATGTAATAATCTTCAGCGCTCTGGCCTGATTAATTGTTCGCTTTATAAAAGCAGTATAAATTTTTCTGGGCCAGGAGTAGAAGACGAATTTTTTCTAAATTTTACTTGATTTTATACTTAGTCTTGTGGCAAAATGCTGCTGGTCGTGTTACTGTGTATCTCCATCTGGCTATATATGTGCTTTTAATTTGTATATCTCACTGGTTGGGATGCATGCATGGCCACATATATAGGTTAAACTAGGTTGCAGTCCAAAATCATTTATGATTCGTATTGGATCTTGCCCTATGTGCCTGTTTCCTAGCTAGTCCTCAAATCTTGTGCATGAGCATGTTCATGAAAAAGGATGCCAATCACTCACATTAGTACTGTTATCTAGATCTAGCAATCTCAACCTATTACTTCTTGAATTTACATTATTCACGATGATGTAATACACACCATCACTTCATATATATATAGATGAGAGATACATGCATGTAAACATCATCGCCGCCGACTATACCAAAGGAGATCCAATTAGTCTTCAATTCGGTCACTTGGATTATATATGTAGTTACGGAAAAAAATACACATATCGATATATCGTAGTACATATATTACTAGTGGGTACGTAGCAGCTCTTCCAAAGCTAGCTAGCGCTTGCTTTGAGAGCAATCAAGCGATCCCTAAACAACGAACCTCGGGATCGTTAACAGCGTAGAAAAATGCAGCTGACTGCTGGACGATCGAGCTAGCTAGCTCCCCCTCGCGCGCGCTCATGGCTGTGCCTTGCGTCCTACGCGACCAACTTTATCCCCTTCCACCGCCGTGGCGGCCGGCGTCAACTCTCCCCCCGCCACCCCTCATCTACAGCCTACAGCTAGCTGCCTGTGCTGACGTTGCACCTGCGACCTGCGGCCCATGGAATGGAGGTCGGCCACGCGTGTATATATACGCGCTACAGGCCTCTCCCGCGTCAAAGTTGAAGGGCTTGACCTGGGAGCTGGCCGGTTGGTTATTGGATTGCCAATGGCGGCCTTCTCATCCAGCAACGGCGTGCCGCCGGGCTTCCGGTTCCACCCCACCGATGAGGAGCTGCTGCTATACTACCTCAAGAAGAAGGTCGGGTTTGAGAAGTTCGACCTCGAGGTCATCAGGGAGGTCGACCTCAACAAGATCGAGCCGTGGGACCTGCAAGGTATAGTGCTTGGGCATGTTACGTTCATGGCTTCATCCTTCATGCATGGCGATTCAGTTACATGCACGCAGCTTGTTGTTTAGTTGTTTGTCTTAGCTTGTTCCTGTGGCTTCCTGCACAGCACGGTAATACTCATTACATCATGCTCATCCACTTGCATCGATCGGTGCAGAGAGGTGCCGGATCGGGTCGGCGCCGCAGAACGAGTGGTACTTCTTCAGCCACAAGGACCGCAAGTACCCGACGGGGTCCAGGACGAACCGCGCCACCACGGCCGGCTTCTGGAAGGCCACGGGCCGGGACAAGTGCATCCGCACCAGCTACCGCAAGATCGGCATGCGAAAGACACTCGTCTTCTACCGCGGCCGCGCCCCTCACGGCCAGAAGTCCGACTGGATCATGCACGAGTACCGCCTCGAGGACGCCGACGACGCCCAGGGCGGCACCAGCGTACGTTGATTACCTTCTTGCTCTCCGATGCTCTCTCCACTATATATATGTACCCGGCCGTATGCATGTTTAATTTGCATGAGAAATCTGAGCGAATTGTTGCCTGCATCTCAGTTCTTGTTAGGGTTTCTGTGTGTGCTGATCATGCATGCATGTCTATTAACTGTCTGTTCAGGAGGACGGATGGGTGGTGTGCCGCGTGTTCAAGAAGAAGTGCTTCTTCAAGATTGGCGGGGGCGAAGGGAGCACCAGCCAGAGCGCGGACGCTGGCGGCCACCTGGCTGTGTCGCCGCCGCTCGGCGGACACCACGACCAGCAGGCCAGGGCCGCGCTGGCGTACATGCACCCGCACCCGTACTACCACCACGCCTCCTCCTACTACTCCCAGATGCACGCGCCGGGGCCGCACGCCGCCGCGTACTCGCACCACGTGCAGGTCCAGGACCTCCTCACCAACCACCGGCCCACGGACGACGGCGCCGGCACAAGCTATGACTTCTCCGGACTGCCGGTCGAGCATCACCCCGGCGGCGGCCTTGACGTCGGCACCAGCGACGGCGTCGCCACGGATGGCGGCGAGACCACCGGTACAGCCGCAGAGCAGTGGCAGGCGATGGATGGTTTCAGCAACGGCGGGAGCGCGGCGGTGCAGCAAATGACCGGCGCCCAACGAGGTGGGGAGATGGATTTATGGGGTTACGGGAGGTAAAAACTTGATGACCCACTGGTAAGACGATGGTGCTTGTTGATCTGTTTGGACTTTGGACTAGTTTTGGGGTATTTACGGTGTGTATATGTTGTATTGTTTGTTGTTGGTTAATTTGTTGGTATAATAAGAGCCAAGAGGATACATAATGGCATGTATTTGGTGATTAAATTGTTTGTGTGGTCGTGCAGAAGGTACAATAAGCAGTTAAGCACAAGGATTCTACTTTATTATTTCTTTCTTTCTTTGTTTTTCTCAATCCATTTACATTCATACACGGTGGGGTTTATATAGGAGCGTGTGTTTATTTAATTTGATCTGAGGAAGCAAGCGGCAGCATTTTGTTAGACATATATGCCCAAGAGACGATCATAAATGATCCGTATTAGAGTCCAACTTGTATTGGGATTAGAGGTTTAATAGACAACGGTCTGTTAATGCACTTTGTAAATATATGGGAAGGGGTTAGAGCTATGCAATTTCAATGCACGTGTAAAACCTAGACGCCACTTCCCTTGAACCTAATCGCGAAACCTTCGTTGTGCGCACAGTGCTAGCACACCGACGTACGATGTTTATCCCCATACATGTGAACTACGTCGAGGCACGGTTACGACTATTGAGTTGATCGACCACAGACAAAAAGACGATCATGATCGGCTACTTCTTCTACATGGATGCAAGCCTACGTTGGATTGCTACTCCAACTCTTCTTCTGTTGTGTTGCGCGTCTAGTGCTAACGATCCATGATCTCTGACTTGCAAGTCTCACTACTGGAATCCAGCTCTTTGTCGAGTGCTCGACGCTTTGCCGATTGCATTTTGTCGGGCACTCGGCAAAGCATTCTTTGTCAAGTACCACTCTCGGCGAAATAATATTCTCGACAACGACCTCATTTACCGAGAGTCAGACACTCGGCATAGACAGACACTCGGCAAAGCCCCCTTTGCCGAGTGTCAAACTCTCGGCCAAACGCGACGCTCGGTAAAGGGTCGTCAGCAGCCGTCTATAGCTGACGGTCGTTAACTTGCCATCCAGTTGTTTTAAAATTATACAAAACACAAACGAAGTCAAAAACTCATGAAACTTGTCGACATGTCATGATATCATAAGTAGAGGTTATGATAAAAATTTAAAAATATTTCGTGAAAGTTATCACGCACTATCCAGGACACTCGAAAGAAATGTAGAAATAAATGCAAAATCGAGGCTTTCATTGGAGAGACATACATTCTAGAGCAGGTGTCAAACTTCGCAACAACTTACTATGGTGACAAACTGTCGAGCGTGCATAATCCACCCCCACGTTACAATGATGGCGACAATGAATCAGCATATTTCGAGGGCAACTCAGAAGCGCAAGTGGTTCGACCACCAAGACCCTGAAACACGAAGAGTGACGCCATATCATGCTATATGTATTGACCAACCTTGAAGAGGTGACGCCATACATGGAACAATTTCTTCATGAATTCTAGCGTCGATCAAGAGACCGAACTGAACAGGAATATGATACCCTTCTTAGAAATGGATTGCCAAATTTCATTTCCAGGTTCAAACGTAAGGTATGTGCTTAGTTTTTCATTTGAAGTTTCTCTTACGTGCGAGTAATATAACAATCTAGTGTGTTTGAACTTGCAAGGCCAAAGAGAACCGTCTATGAGTGCTGAGTTGAGACAAGTAGTCAATGGCTTGCCTATAGGGGTTAGGAAATATTCTGGGTATGACGTCAATGGATACCGTTTTCGCACAACAAGCTACGACCAAAGTCGGCCCAATCGAATAACCACGTGTTCTGGAGTCTTTATGCCTGGGCTTGACGAGGTCGAGTATTATGGACAAATCGAACAAATATATGAACTCAATTTTCATGGTTCTAAACCTCTGACACAGGCAAAGAAAAGTCAGCGTCATGGCGCTAGGTAACAGTGACGGAGACTTTGTCGTGTGCCACAGTGACTCTCGGCAAAGGCTCCCTTTTTGCTGAGTGTATTTTGTACCGGCCCTCGGCAAAGAAGCCCCCAGTGGGCCCCTTTGCCATTTTCTTTGCCGAGTGTATTAGGTGGCACTCGACAAATATGGCTTGTTTGCCGAGTGCCGCGACCACATCACTCGACAAAGAAGCTTTACCGGTTTCCAGGTGTGCCTTCTTTGCCGAGTGCTATTGTCATGGCACTCGGCAAAGTACCTCTTTGTCGTGCATACCATTTGACGATGTAGAAGCTAAATTTTGGCATTGATGGGATAAGTTTGGATAGACCAGAACGGGCAAAACCAAAAGTAAGAACGATAAAAAATGATGAGGCAAGTGTTATAAAGTTAGGTGCAAAAGGAGAGAAGAAGAAAATTAGAAGGTGCAAGAAGTGCGGTGTAACACCATAAAAGCCATCAACTAAAAATAATGAATTTAGTTATTTATGATAAATAGGGTATTAAATTTTCATTTAAAGTGATTGTTATTTATTTACATTTTGAATCATTTTTTATTTGCGCATGATTGATTATCGGATGTTTAATATCATTTCTTCTTATAGGAAAAATTCTGGTAAATAATATAATAGTTATTAGTCTAAAAATAAATATTTTATTTATAAATAGTTTTGGTGAATTTTTATGAATTTTTGAGTAATTTAAAAATTCATTTCGAAATAAAAAAAAGAAAACATTCCCTAACCCTAAGGCCCACTAGGGGCCCATCTACCTAAACCCTAGCCGCGCCCTGGCTTCCTAACTCCCGGCCGCTGCCGCCCCTACCCTTCTCCCTCTCCCCTATTCTCTCTCTCTCTCTCCCTCCCCTTGCTCTCTCTCGCTAGCGCTGCCAGGGCCCCGCGCCACTTGCACCCGACCGACGCGCCCCTGCATCGCGCCCAGGCGCGCCCTCGCCCGCGGCCGAGCAACCCAAGACCCGACGCCAGGAGCCACGCGCAGCCCCTCCCCGCGCCATGCACGCAACGCCCACCGTGCCTAGGAAGCCCGGCGCCCGACCGACCAGCCGCCGTGCGCGCAGTGACTCGCGCCGAGCCGAATCCCAAAGCCGTGCAGCCGACCGCGACCCTCGACGCTCCGCGTCCGTTCTTCATCGTGTGTAATGGAGTTCAATGGAACCGTTTCTTCTCCTCCCCCATCACTCCCTTGGTAACCGTCGCCATTGATGGCCATGATGATTTCGGCCTCCCCTCATCCCTCCCAGGCCGACCCTTCCCCTCTCCTTCATGCTCCCTATAAAACCGAGATCCTCCTCTCTCCCTTCCTCCCCTACCCGAGCTCGCCCCTCTCTCTAGCTCTCCTCGCTTGCCATCGTCGTCGGAGCTCGCCACCACGCTCCCTGCTCGCCGGAGTTCGCCAGAGTTCACCGGAGCTCGCCCCGCCGGAGCACGCCCGACGTCGAGGACCCCTGCCCGCTTGCCTTGCTCGACCGTGTATTTTCGAAATTCTTTTGATTCAATTCATGAATTGTATATTTATTTTGTTGTAATATGAACATGTGTGATCCGAAAATTCATACGTATGTGCGCTGTGAAATTTTTGGTAGATATATGCGATTAGTAGCGCACCGTGATTATTCATGTTAGTCGATGCGATGATTTTTGGATTAGAGAGAAATATGATGAACATTTGGTAGTCACACGTTGGTGATAAAAACACTAGATAGGAAATTTTGTAGTTGATTTTGGTTACAATGAACTTTGGAAATTATTTGGAGAATTATAATCATAGGTTCATTTTAATGGATTCAGTAAATGATATAGAATTCATGTCATATAAACATTATAGGATTTTAGATGATTTATCTCTGATTATTTTATTAATATTTACTTTTAGAAAGAACTAAGAAAATACCACTAGTAGTATGGAAAATAGATTTTTACTAGCCAAAATAAACGTGTTCGCGAGTATAACACTTAAATTCTTAGAGTTAGTAAAATACTTGTTCATGTCAAAATAACCCTGCTTATGTTATAAAAAATCCAATTAGTGATTTATATTGATTTTTAGAATATTAATGTTAATAGATTCATTTTTTAGCTATACTCAATAATTTAAGTTAGAAATAAAAAGAATAAAATCTATTAGTCTATTTATTAGTATTAAAGACAATAATTACCATTTATTTTCATTGATGATGTTAATACATATTAATACTAGTTAAAACTATATTTATAACACCTACTCATAAGTTCACCATTTATGACTTGCAATAATAGTCATAATTGAATTAATAAGCGTTTACGCGCTAAGACGTATTTATGTGTGTGATAAGTGCGATGTGTTAATGTGAATGTAATGGTGAATGATTACCCCGTGTTGGTGTATGTTTATTTATTGGTGTATGTTTTCTCTTTGTATGGCAACGTACGACGTTATTAGAAGCTGATTGTGTGGTAGAGGATTCGAATTTGTTTGAGGACGAACCGCATGACACTTTTGAGCAAGGCAAGTGGATTCTCCCTCTGCATATTCTATTTGTACCCAATTAGTGCATATAATAATGTTTACTTTTTGGATATACTGCATAATTTGGTGGGATTTACCTAATTAAGGATTTCCTAGATTTACCAACTGTATTCCTTGATTACCCTGGAAAATTGTTAAGCTTTGCAAATTTGTGCTACCGCTCAACTTAATTATTTTGATGTCACTCATTATTTGATGTTAATGTTCCGAAAATGAAATTGGCAATATAATGTTAACCCAATTGTTAAAACAATATTATTTCATATTAATTGGAACATGGAGTGACCACCCAGGATAACAGTGTAACCACGAGTGCTATCATGGCTCTGGCTTTGGTAATTAGCTTTATATGCTTAGTACCTAGCAACCTTACCTGAAATATGGGCAAAAGGGGGAGCGGCAGTGGTGGCAGCTCACGTTGACATGGGGACGTATTCTTGGCTAAGGTACCTCACCTAGAGGGCCTTCACACCAACTTTAGAAACCTTAGCGGGTTGCTTTGTATTAAGTGTATTTTGTGAAAGCCTCATAGTGGATCCCTAGCCATTCATCTCGGCAGTGTTTAAGGGTCCGTACAACCCAGGCTAGATGGGGTACACGGCTTATGGGTAAAGTTGTACCACCTCTGCAGAGTGTAAAACTGATATATCAGCCGTGCTCACGGTTACGAGCGGCTTGGACTCATCACATGATAATTGAACATGAAGATAGAAATAAATTGAGATCCGATGATCTACCAATGGTTTGCTTAAGTGGTTTCACTTAAGTGTTTTTGATATACTCATATTCCTTTGTTTAAATGGGATACTTGGGATTCACACTTATCAGTAAGACATGTGTTGTTAATGAAATGTTGACCAACTAAAATGTTTACTGCTCAACCTTAGCCTCACCTTGTTATACGTGCATTAATTTCCCCCCACTTGCTGAGCCCTGACCATAAGTGAAAGTCGCCTAGAGGGAGGGTGAATAGGGCGAATCTGAAATTTACAAACTTTAAGCACAACTACAAGCTGGGGTTAGCGTTAGAAATATAAACGAGTCCGAAAGAGAGGGCGAAAAACAAATCGCAAGCAAATAAGGCGGATGACACGGTGATTTGTTTTATCGAGGTTCGGTTCTTGCAAACCTACTCCCCGTTGAGGTGGTCACAAAGACCGGGTCTCTTTCAACCCTTTCCCTCTCTCAAACGGTCACCTAGACCGAGTGAGCCTTTCTCTTCAATCAAATGGGACACTAAGTCCACTACAAGGACCACCACAACTTGGTGTCTCTTGTTTTGATTACAAGTGAATTGAGCACAAGAATAGAAGGAAGAAGAAAAGCAATCCAAGCGCAAGAGCTCAAATGAACACAAGTCTCTCTCTCACTAATCACTATTTGATTGGAATGATCTTTGGACTTAGGAGAGGATTTGATCTCTTTGATTGTGTCTTGTATTGAATGCTATAGCTCTTGTATAAGATGTGAAGGCTGAAAACATGGATGCAATGAATGGTGGGTGAGTGGGGTATTTATAGCCCCAACCACCAAACTAGCCGTTTGGTGGAGGCTGCTGTCGCATGGCGCACCGGACAGTCCGGTGCGCCACTGGACACTGTCCGGTGCGCCAGCCACGTCACCCGACCGTTAGGGTTCGACCGTTGGAGCTTCTGTCTTCTGGGCCACCGAACAGTCACTGTTCACTGTCTGGTGCGCCTTCTGGCTCTGCTCTTACTTCTGCGCGCACTGTAGCGCATTAACTGCTCTCTGCAGATGACCGTTGGCGCGAAGTAGCCGTTGCTCCGCTAGCACACCTGACAGTCCGATGAATTATAGTGGAGCGGCTCCCAGAATTCCCGAAGGTGAGCAGTTCGGAGTTGAGTTCCCTGGTGCACCGGACAGTCCGGTGCGCCAGACCAGGGCACACTTCGGTTGACTTTTGCTCTCTTTGTTTGAACCTTTTCTTGGTCTTTTTATTGGTTTATTGTGAACCTTTGGCACCTGTAAAAACTTATAATCTAGAGAAAACTAGTTAGTCCAATTATTTGTGTTGGGCAATTCAACCACCAAAATCAATTAGGAAAAGGTGTAAGCCAATTTCTCTTTCAATCTCCCCCTTTTTGGTGATTGATGCCAACACAAACCAAAGCAAATATAAAAGTGCATAATTGAACTAGTTTGCATAATGTAAGTGCAAAGGTTGCTTGGAATGAAACCAATAATTGTTTCTACTAGATATGCATGGATGACTTTCTTCTAATTTAAAATTTTGGACCACACTTGCACCACTTGTTTTGTTTTTGCAATGTTTTGGAAATTCTTTTTCAAAGTCTTTTGCAAATAGTCAAAGGCATATGAATATGATTTTGAGAAGCATTTTCAAGATTTGAAATTTTCTCCCCCTGTGTCAAATGCTTTTCCTTTGACAAAACAAAACTCCCCCTTAATGAAATCCTCCTCTTAGTGTAAGCCAATTTGAAAAATCTATCAACAATAAGATACCAATTTGAAAACACTACTTTAAATACAAATTGAAAAACTAAATTTTTGAAATTGGTGGTGGTGCGGTCCTTTTGCTTTGGGCTAATACTTTCTCCCCCTTTGGCATGAATCGCCAAAAACGGAGTCATTAGAGCCCTTTTTACTTTCTCCCCCTATGGTAAATAACATATGAGTGAAGATTATACCAAAGTTGGAGAGAGGTGTGGAGCGACGGCAAAGGATGATCAATTCGATGGAGTGGAGTGGAAGACTTGTCTTCGCCGAAGACTCCTTTTCCCTTTCAATCTATGACTTGGTATGAAATTTACTTGACAAATACATTAGTCATAGCAAAGAGAGATATGATCAAAGGTATAGATGAGCTATGTGTGCAAAATATCAATCAAAATTCCTAGAATCAAGAATATTCAGCTCATGCCTAAGTTAGGTAAAAGTTTGCTCATCTAATGGCTTGGTAAATATATCGGCTAATTGTTCTTTGGTGTTAACATATGCAATCTCGATATCCCCCTTTTGTTGGTGATCCCTTAAAAAGTGATACCGAATGACTATGTGTTTAGTGCGGCTATGCTCAACGGGATTATCCGCCATGCAGATTGCACTCTCATTATCACATAGAAGAGGAACTTTGGTTAATTTGTAACCATAGTCCCTAAGGGTTTGCCTCATCCAAAGCAATTGCGCGCAACAATGGCATGCGACAATGTACTCGGCTTCGGTGGTAGAGAGAGCGACGGAATTTTGCTTCTTTCAAGCCCAAGACACCAGAGATCTTCCCAAGAACTGGCAAGTCCCTGATGTGCTCTTTCTATTAATTTTACACCCTGCCCAATCAGCATCAGAATAACCAATTAAATCAAATGTGGATCCCCTGGGGTACCAAAGGCCAAACTTAGGAGTATAAACTAAATATCTCAAGATTCGTTTCACAGCCCTAAGGTGAACTTCCTTAGGATTGGCTTGGAATCTTGCACACAGGCATACAGAAAGCATAATGTCCGGTCGTGAAGCACACAAATAGAGTAAAGAACCTATCATCGACCGGTATACCTTTTGATCTACGGATTTACCTCCCGTGTCGAGGTCGAGATGCCCATTGGTTCCCATGGGTGTCTTGATGGGCTTGGCATCCTTCATCCCAAACTTGGTGAGAATGTCTTGAATATACTTCCTTTGGCTAATGAAGGTGCCCTCTTGGAGTTGCTTGACTTGAAAGCCTAGAAAATACTTCAACTCCCCATCATTGACATCTCGAATTTTTGAGTCATGATCCTACTAAACTCTTCACATGTAGATTCGTTAGTAGACCCAAATATGATATCATCAACATAAATTTGGCATACAAACAAATCATTTGCAAGTGTTTTAGTAAAGAGAGTAGGATCGCCTTTTCCGACTTTGAAGCCATTAGCGATAAGAAAATCTCTTAGGCATTCATAGCATGCACTTGGGGCTTGCTTGAGCCCATAAAGCGCCTTAGAGAGTTTATAAACATGGTTAGGGTACTCACTATCTTCAAAGCCAGGAGGTTGCTCAACATAGACCTCCTCCTTGATTGGTCCATTGAGGAAGGCACTTTTCATGTCCATTTGATAAAGCTTGAAGCCATGGTAAGTATCTGTCGGTGTTTCGAGACCGGGGGGGTCCCTGGGCCGACGAGTGAAATGTCGCTGCGTGCCCTAGCCCAGATGGGTCGGCGCGAGGCCGAGCACGAAGGGGGGAGAAAGGTGGCCGGAGACGGGCGTGAGAGAGGTGGAAATCCCGCGGCCTTCGTGTTCGTCCCGCGCCTAGGTCGGGTGCGCTTGCAGTAGGGGGTTACAAGCGTCCACGCGGGTGAGGGAGCGAGCGGCCTTACGCGAGCGCCTGTCTCGTCCTCGTCCCCGCGCGACCAACCCTCTGTAAGAGGGCCCTGGTCCTTCCTTTTATAGGCGTAAGGAGAGGATCCAGGTGTACAATGGGGGTGTAGCAGAGTGCTACGTGTCTAGCGGAGGAGAGCTAGCGCCTTAAGTACACGCCGTCGTGGCAGCCGGAGAGGTTTTGGCACCCGGTTTGTGTGATGTCGTGGCCGTCGGAGGAGCGGTGGAGCCTGGCGGAAGGACAGCTGTCGGGGCTGTCGAGTCCTTGCTGACGTCCTCTTGCTTCCGTAAGGGGGTGGAGAGCGGCCGTCGTCAGGGAGCATGCGGGGCGCCATCATTGCCTATCTGGCGGAGCGAGCCAGATGGGACGCTGGTCTCGTTTCCCGTAGCCTGAGTCAGCTTGGGGTAGGGTAATGATGGCGCCTCCCGTTGATGTGGCCGGTCCGCGCCCTAGGTTGGGCGATGTGGAGGCTCCTCCGAAGTCGAGGTCGAGTCTGTCTTCCGTGGCCGAGATCGAGTCCGAGCCCCTGGGTCGGGCGAGGCGGAGACCGTCGGCTGAGGCCAGGGCAGAGTCCGAGCCCTGGGGTCGGGCGAAGCGGAGTTCGTCGTCTTCCGGGGCTGAGCCCAAGTCCGAGCCCTGGGTCGGGCGGAGCGGAGTTCGCCGTCTTCCGGGGCTTAGCCCGAGTCCGAGCTCTGGGTCGGGCGGAGCGGAGTTCGCCGTCTTCCGGGGCTTAGCCCGAGTCCGAGCCCTGGGTCGGGCGGAGCGGAGTTCGCCATCTTCCGGGGCTTAGCCCAAGTCCAAGCCCTGGGTCGGGCGAGCGGAGTTCGCCGTCTTCCGGGGCTTAGCCCGAGTCTGAGCCCTGGGTCGGGCGAAGCGGAGCTTCCTATGGTGCCTGCGGCCAGGCCTGACTGCCTGTCAGCCTCACTCTGTCAAGTGGCACTGCAGTCGGAGCGGCGCAGGCGGCGCTGTCTTTCTGTCAGGCCGGTCAGCGGAGCGGCGAAGTGACGGCGGTCACTTCTGCTCTGTCGACTGAAGGGCGTGCGTCAGGATAAAGGTGTCAGGCCACCTTTGCATTAAATGCTCCTGCGATTTGGTCGGTCGGCGCGGCGATTTGGTCAGGGTTGCTTCTTGGCGAAGACAGGCCCTCGGGCGAGCCGGAAGTATGTTCGTTGCTGGAGGGGGGCCTCGGGCGAGACGGAGATCCTCCAGGGTCGGCTGCCCTTGTCCGAGGCTAGGCTCGGGCGAGGCGTGATCGAGTCCTTCGAATGGACCAATCCCTGACTTAATCGCACCCATTAGGCCTTTGCAGCTTTATGCTGATGGGGGTTACCAGCTGAGAATTAGGAGACTTGAGGGTACCCCTAATTATGGTCCCCGACAGTATCATAGGCAAGTAAAATGCGAATTGACTCAAGCCTAGCTACGGGTGCATACGTTTCACCGAAATCCAAACCTTCGACTTGTGAATATCCCTTGGCCACAAGTCGGGCTTTGTTCCTTGTCACCACACCACGCTCATCTTGCTTGTTGCGGAAGACCCACTTGGTTCCTACAATATTTTGGTTAGGACGTGGAACTAAATGACATACCTCATTCCTCGTGAAGTTGTTGAGCTCCTCTTGCATCGCCAACACCCAACCCGAATCTTGAAGTGCTTCCTCTATCTTGTGCGGCTCAATGGAGGAAACAAAAGAGTAATGTTCACAAAAATGAGCAATACGAGATTGAGTAGTTACCCCCTTATGAATGTCGCCGAGGATGGTGTTCATGGGGTGATCTCGTTGAATTGCTTGGTGGACTCTTGGGTGTGGCGGTCTTGGACCCTCATCATCTTCCTTGTCTTGATCATTAGCAACTCCTCCTTGATCATTGCCCTCCTCTTGAGGTGGCTCATATTCTTGATCCTCATCTTCATCTTTTTGAGCTTGATCCTCATCTTGGGTTGGTGGAGATGCTTGCATGGAGGAAGATGGTTGATCTTGTGTATGTGGAGGCTCTTCGAATTCCTGACACACATCCCCAATGGACATGTTCCTTAGCGCGACGCATGGAGCCTCTTCATCATCTAGTTCATCAAGATCAACTTGCTCTACTTGAGAGCCGTTAGTCTCATCAAACACAATGTCACAAGAAACTTCAACTAGTCCAGTGGACTTGTTAAAGACTCTATATGCCCTTGTGTTTGAATCATAACCTAGTAAAAAGCCTTCTAAAGCCTTAGGAGCAAATTTAGATTTTCTATCTCTTTTAACAAGAATAAAGCATTTGCTACCAAAGACTCTAAAATATGAAACATTGGGCTTTTTACCGGTGAGGAGTTCATAGGATGTCTTCTTGAGGATTCGGTGAAGATACAACCGGTTGATGGCGTAGCAAGCAGTGTTAACCGCCTCGGCCCAAAATCGATCCAAAGTCTTGTACTCATCAAGCATGGTCCTTGCCATGTCCAATAGAGTTCTATTCTTCCTCTCCACTGCACCATTTTGTCGTGGCGTGTAGGGAGAAGAGAACTCATGCTTGATGCCCTCCTCCTCAAGGAAGCCTTCTATTTGAGAGTTCTTGAACTCCGTCCCGTTGTCGCTTCTTATTTTCTTGATCCTCAAGCCGAACTCATTTTGAGCTCGTCTCAAGAATCCCTTTAAGGTCTCTTGGGTTTGTGATTTATCCTGCAAAAAGAATACCCAAGTGAAGCGAGAATAATCATCCACAATTACTAGACAATACTTACTCCCGTTGATGCTTATGTAAGCTATCGGGTCGAATAGATCCATGTGGAGTAACTCAAGCGGCCTGTCGGTCGTCATGATGTTCTTGTGTGGATGATGAACACCAACTTGCTTTCCTGCTTGACATGCGCTACAAATCCTGCCTTTCTCAAAATGAACATTGGTTAGTCCCAAAATGTGCTCTCCCTTTAGAAGCTTATGAAGATTCTTCATCCCAACATGGGCTAGTCGGTGGTGCCAGAGCCAACCAATGTTAGTCTTAGCAATTAAGCAAGTGTCGAGTTCAGCTCTATCAAAATCTACCAAGTATAGCTGACCCTCTAACACTCCCTTAAATGCTACTGAATCATCACTTCTTCTAAAGACAGTAACACCTATATCCGTAAAAAGACAGTTGTACCCCATTTTACATAATGGAGAAACGGAAAGCAAATTGTAATCTAAAGAATCTACAAGAAAAACATTGGAAATAGAATGGTCAGGTGATATTGCAATTTTACCAAGACCTTTGACCAAACCTTGGTTTCCATCCCCGAATGTGATAGCTCTTTGGGGATCTTGGTTTTTCTCATAGGAGGAGAACATCTTCTTCTCCTCTGTCATGTGGTTTGTGAAAGGGAAATAGGCTTTAAAACTTTTCCTAAATGATTTTGGTGGTTGAATGCCCAACACAAATAATTGGACTAACTAGTTTGCTCTAGATTATACACTCTACAGGTGCCAAAGGTTCAACGCAAACCAATAAAAAGAACAAGCCAAGGTTCAAAAGAAAGGAGCAAAAGGAAACCGAAGTGGTCCCTGGTCTGGCGCACCGGACTATCCAGTGTGCCACCGGACAGTGTCCGGTGCACCAGGGAGGATCGCCTTCGAACTCTTCACCTTCGGGTTTCTCAGGCGCAGCTACGCTATAATTCACCGGACTGTCCGGTGTGACACCGGACTGTCCAGTGCACCAGCGGAGCAATGGCTATCTGCGCGCAACGGTCGACTCTGCAAAGTGAACAATGGAATTCAGATGTCAGAGCAGCGAGTCAGAGGGGCACTGGACTGTCCGGTGTGCCACCGGACTGTTCGGTGCCACATGTGGACAGAGCCTCCAACGGTCGACCAGCTCCAAGACCTAACGGCAGGATGACGTGGCGGCGCACCGGACACTGTCCGGTGCGCCCATCGCCAGCAGCCTTCTCCAACGGCTACATTTGGTTGGTGGCTATAAATTCCACCCCAATCGGCCACTTCACAGTGTGGGAGCCCAAGCAACATTCCAAGTCATCTAGTTGACATACTCAAGCCCTCCCAACCACATATATTCATTGATCCATCCTATACACAAGACTTAAGGCCTGTTTGGTTCACTACCTCAGTTGCCACACTTTGCCTAACTTTTTTGCCTAAGGTTAGTTATTCAATTCGAACGACTAACCTTAGGCAAAGTGTGGCACATTTAGCCACAAACCAAACAGGCTAGACCACTACAACCAACACAAGTGCCACAAAAGAGAAAGAAAACAAGAGAGAGCTACTCATTTGAGTTTAGCACTAGTGCCTTGTGAGATTCATTGAGAGATAGTGTGTGCTACATCTTTGTGTTCATTTGTGCATGGAGTATTGACTCCCATTGAACTTCCTCCAAAGTTTTGGAGGCCTTGTAAAAGCTAGCAAGAGACACCAAAGAGTGTGATGGTCCTTGCGGGTGTCTTAAGTGATCCTTGAGAAGAAGAAGAGCTCGCCGATCTTGAGTGATCGGTGGAGAGAGGGAAAGGGTTGAAAAAGACCGAGAGCACCTAGAGGGGGGTGAATAGGTGATCCTGTAAAACTTGAAACTTAATCCACAAAAACTTGATTAGGCGTTAGCACAATAATGCCAAGTGGCTAGAGAGGAGTCTCAACAAAACACAATAACCATAAGAGATCAATCACAGAGATGGCACAGTGGTTTATCTCGTGGTTTGGCCAAGACCAACGCTTGCCTACTCCACGTTGTGGCGTCCCAACGGACGAGGGTTGCAATCAACCCCTCTCAAGCGGTCCAAAGACCCACTTGAATACCACGGTGTTTTGCTTTCTTTACTATCTCCCGTTTGCGAGGAATCTCCACACTTTGGAGCCTCTCGCCCTTACACTTTGATGATCACAAAGAAGCACGGAGTAAGGGAGGGATGAGCAACACACTCAAGACAAGAAATCACAGCAACACCATGCACACAAGTCGCAACAAGAGCTCACAACACAACTCAATGAGTTCACAACTCAACTAGAGCTCTAATTGCTATCGCAAGGAATCAAAAGCGCGGAATCGATGTCTTAGTGCTTAGGAATGCTTAGAGAATGCTTGGTGTACTCCTCCATGCGCCTAGGGGTCCCTTTTATAGCCCCAAGGCAGCTAGGAGCCGTTGAGAGCATTCCAGGAAGGCATTTCTTGCCTTCTGTCGCCTGGCGCACCGGACAGTCCGGTGCAGATCTCTTTCCTTATTTGGCGAAGCCGACCGTTGGTGCAGCCGTTGGCGCACCGGACACTGTTCGGTGCACACCGAACAGTCCGATGCCCCCTTCTAGACGTTGGCTCGGCCACGCGTCGCGCCCGGATTAAGCGGCCGATCGTTGTCCCGGTGACTGTTGGCTCATCGGACACTGTCCGGTGCACACCGGACAGTCCGGTGAATTATAGCCGTACGCCGTTAATTTCTTCCCGAGAGCAGCAAGTTCGCCTGAGCCAGTCTGGACACCGGACACTGTCCGGTGCACCACCGGACAGTCCGGTGCACCCAGACAGAGCTGGCTTTGGCTGAACAAGGCCATCTCTTCTCCAATTCGAATTCTCCTGTTTCCAGCACTTAGACACAATACATTAGTCTCTAAAACAATGTACTAAGTCTGAGAAACATACCTTTGTACTTGATTTGTACTTTGTCCACCATTTGACACTTAGGCACTTGTGCTGGACACTAAATCACCAAAACACTTAGGAATGGCCCAAGGGCACATTTCCCTTTCAATCTCCCCCTTTTTGGTGATTTATGCCAACACAACATAAAGAAAGTAGAACAAGTACAAAATCAATTCAAATAAGAATTCAAATTTGTTTTGAATCAAATTTGGCATATATGGATCATTCTTTGCCACCACTTGGTTTGTTTTTGCAAATCAACCTCAATTTCCTATCTCTAAGTCAAAAACACTTGTTGATACATAGCAAGAGTTGTTCCAAGAGTAATTGATCAAAGATTTCAAAAACTCCCCCTTTTTCCCATAATTAATCCTTCTCCCCACACGAGACCAACTTTTGATAATAAGAGGCAAACAAGAGTATTTTGACAAACAAAAACTTTAACTCTACTTTTTCAAAATTCTCAAGTGGTAGCTGATCCATTATTGCTTTGGCCTTATTTTTCCCCCTTTGGCATCAAGCACCAAAACGGGATCAATTTTGGCCCTTTAACCCCATTGCCTCACCAAAATCTTCAACTAAGAGTAAAAAGGCAATAAGAGTACTAAGATGAACTTGGAAGAAGTTACTCTTTCATCGGAGTGCAGTGGAAGTCTTGCATGGTCCAAGTCCACCTTTTCCCTTTCAAACCACCTTTGAGACTAAATTAAGCAAACTCAAGCACACAGTTAGTCTCAAAAGGTCAAGTTGTAGCACATCTCCCCCTAAATTTGTGCATCACTTGCAAATGGACTTGTAAGGTCCGGGGAGTGCTTGTACAACTTGAGCCCCATAAGTAGACAACAAAATGCATAAGGAACATGATCAAAGGCATAAACACATGTATGCTATAAATCAATCCAAGTTCCGCGAATCTAAGACATTTAGCTCACTACGCAACTTGCAAAAGGTCTGCTCATCTAAAGGCTTAGTAAAGATATCGGCTAGCTGGTTCTCGGAGCTAACATGAAACACTTCGATATCTCCCTTTTGCTGGTGGTCTCTCAAAAAGTGATGCCGGATGTCTATGTGCTTTGTGCGGCTGTGTTCAACAGGATTATCCGCCATGCGGATAGCACTCTCATTATCACATAGGAGTGGGACTTTGCTCAAATTGTAGCCAAAGTCCCTGAGGGTTTGCCTCATCCAAAGTAGTTGCGCGCAACACTGTCCTGCGGCAACGTACTCGGCCTCAGCAGTGGATAGGGCAACAGAAGTTTGTTTCTTAGAACTCCATGACACCAGGGACCTTCCTAAGAATTGGCACGTCCCTGATGTGCTCTTCCTATCGACCTTACATCCAGCATAGTCGGAGTCTGAATACCTAATCAAGTCAAAGGTAGACCCCTTTGGATACCAGATCCCGAAGCAAGGCGTAGCGACTAAATATCTAAGAATTCGCTTCACCGCCACTAAGTGACATTCCCTTGGATCGGATTGAAATCTAGCACACATGCATACGCTAAGCATAATATCCGGTCTACTAGCACATAAATAAAGTAAAGACCCTATCATAGACCGGTATGCCTTTTGATCGACGGACTTACCTCCTTTGTTGAGGTCGGTGTGTCCGTCGGTTCCCATTGGAGTCTTTGCGGGCTTGGCGTCCTTCATCCCAAACCGCTTTAGCAAGTCTTGCGTGTACTTCGTTTGGGAGATGAAGGTGCCATCCTTGAGTTGCTTCACTTGGAACCCAAGGAAGTAGTTCAACTCGCCCATCATCGACATCTCGAACTTCTGCGTCATCACCCTGCTAAACTCTTCACAAGACTTTTGATTAGTAGAACCAAATATTATGTCATCGACATAAATTTGGCACACAAAAAGATCGCCATCACAAGTCTTAGTAAAAAGAGTTGGATCAGCTTTCCCAACCTTGAAAGCATTAGCAATTAAAAAGTCTCTAAGGCATTCATACCATGCTCTTGGGGCTTGCTTAAGTCCATAGAGCGCCTTAGAGAGCTTACACACGTGGTTGGGGTACCGTTCATCCTCGAAGCCAGGGGGTTGCTCCACGTACACCTCCTCCTTGATTGGCCCGTTGAGGAAAGCGCTCTTCACATCCATTTGGAACAACCTGAAAGAATGGTGAGTGGCATATGCTAGCAAAATGCGAATGGACTCTAGCCTAGCCACAGGAGCAAAAGTCTCCTCAAAGTCCAAACCTGCGACTTGGGCATAACCTTTTGCCACAAGTTGTGCCTTGTTCCTTGTCACCACCCCGTGCTCGTCTTGTTTGTTGCGAAACACCCACTTGGTTCCCACAACATTTTGCTTGGGACGAGGCACCAGTGTCCAAACTTCATTTCTTTTGAAGTTGTTGAGCTCCTCTTGCATGGCCAACACCCAGTCCGGATCTAGCAAGGCCTCTTCTACCCTGAAAGGCTCAATAGAAGAGACAAAGGAGTAATGCTCACAGAAATTAACTAATCGAGACTGAGTAGTTACTCCCTTGCTAATATCACCGAAAATCTGTTCGACAGGATGATCCCTTTGAATCATTGCTCGAACTTGGGTTGGAGGTGTCGTTTGCGCTTCTTCCTCCATTAAATGATCATCTTGTGCTCCCCTTGATCACACGCCTCCTCTTGATGAACCTGTTCATCGTCTTGAGTTGGGGGATGCACCATTGTTGAGGAAGAAGGTTGATCTTGCTCCTTTTGTTCCTGTGGTCGCACATCACCAATCGCCATGGTTCGTATTGCGGCCGTCAGAACATCTTCTTCATCTACATCATCAAGATCAACAACTTGCTCTCTTGGAGAGCCATTAGTCTCATCAAATACAACGTCGCTAGAGACTTCAACCAAACCTGATGATTTGTTGAAGACCCTATACGCCTTTGTATTTGAGTCATAACCTAACAAAAACCCTTCTACTGCTTTGGGAGCAAATTTAGAATTTCTACCCTTCTTCACTAGAATGTAGCATTTACTCCCAAAGACTCGAAAATACGAAACATTGGGTTTGTTACCGGTTAGTAGCTCGTATGACGTCTTCTTGAGGAGGCGATGAAGGTAGACCCTATTGATGGCGTGGCAAGCCGTGTTCACGGCTTCCGACCAAAAGCGCTCGGGGGGTCTTGAACTCTCCAAGCATCGTCCTCGCCATGTCTATAAGTGTCCTGTTCTTCCTCTCTACCACACCATTTTGTTGTGGTGTGTAGGGAGCGGAGAACTCGTGCTTGATCCCTTCCTCCTCAAGGTACTCCTCCACTTGAAGGTTTTTGAACTCGGACCCATTGTCGCTCCTTATCTTCTTCACCTTGAGCTCAAACTCATTTTGAGCTCTCCTTAGGAAGCGCTTGAGGGTCCCTTGGGTTTTAGTTTTATCCTGCAAAAAGAATACCCAAGTGAAGCGGGAAAAGTCATCAACAATAACTAGACCATACTTACTTCCTCCTATGCTTAGATAGGCGACGGGTCTGAAGAGGTCCATATGTAGCAGCTCCAGAGGTCTAGACGTGGTCATCACATTCTTGCTGTGATGCACTCCTCCCACTTGTTTACCTGCTTGACAAGATGCACAAGGTCTATCTTTTTTGAAAGTAACATTGGTTAGACCTATCACGTGTTCTCCCTTTAGAAGCTTGTGAAGGTTCTTCATCCCCACATGTGCTAAGCGGCGATGCCACAGCCAGCCCATGCTAGTCTTAGCAATTAAGCATGCATCTAGACCGGCCTCCTCTTTTGCAAAATCAACTAAATAAAGTTTGTCGTCTAATACACCCTTAAAAGCTAATGAACCATCACTTCTTCTAAAGACAGACACATCTACATTTGTGAATAGACAATTATATCCCATATTGCATAATTGACTAACAGATAACAAATTATATCCAAGAGACTCTACTAAGAATACATTAGAAATAGAGTGCTCATTTGAGATTGCAATTTTGCCTAACCCTTTCACCTTGCCTTGGTTCCCATCACCGAATATTATTGAATCTTGGGGATCCTTGTTCTTGACGTAGGAAGAGAACATCCTCTTTTCCCCCGTCATGTGGTTTGTGCATCCGCTGTCGATAATCCAGCTAGAGCCCCCGGATGCATAAACCTGCAAGGCAAATTTAGGCTTGGGTCTTAGGTACCCAACTCATGTTGGGTCCTACAAGGTTAGTACAAATATCCTTAGGGACCCAAATGCAAGTTTTGTCTCCCTTGCATTTTGCCCCTAATTTTCTAGCTACTATCTTCCTATCCTTTCTACAAATAGTAAAGGAAGCATTTAAAGCATGATAAATTGTAGAAGGTTCACTACTTGTTTTCCTAGAAACATGAACAACATTTCTTCTAGGCATGTGATTAATAACATTTCTCCTTGCTAAATTTCTATCATGCACAACATGGGAACTAGAAGCAGTCATAGCATATGAAACAACTTTATTGCAATGAACATTCCTAGAATATTTCCTATCATTGTATAAGAAAGCATGGTTCTTTGCACACTATTTGCCATAGGGGCCTTCCCTTTCTCCTTGATGGAGATGGGAGCCTTATGGCTTGTTAAGTCCTTGGCTTCCCTCTTGAAGCCAAGTCCATCCTTAATTGAGGGGTGTCTACCAATCGTGTAGGCATCCCTTGCAAATTTTAGCTTGTCAAATTCATTCTTGCTAGTCTTAAGTTGGTCATTAAGACTAGCCAATTCATCATTCAATTTGGAAATTAAAGCTAGGTGTTCACTACAGGCATCAATGTCAAAATCTTTACACCTATTGCAAATCATAACATGTTCTACACAAGAGTTAGATTTACTAGCTATTTCTAGCTTAGCATTCAAATCATCGTTTATGCTCCTTAAGCTAGAAATTGTCTCATGGCAAGAAGATAGTTCACAAGAAAGCATTCCATTTCTTTTAACTTCTAAAGCATGAGATTTTTGTGCCTCTACAAATTTGTCATGCTCTTCATATAAAAGGTCCTCTTGTTTCTCTAAAAGTCTATCCTTTTCATTCAAGGCATCAATCAATTCATTAATCTTATCTATTTTAGTTCTATCCAATCCCTTGAACAAACTAGAGTAATCTATTTCTTCATCACTGGATTCATCATCACTAGAAGAATCATAAGTGGCATTGTTTCGAGTACATACCTTCTTCTCTTTCGCCATGAGGCATGTGTGGCGCTCGTTGGGGAAGAGGGATGACTTGTTGAAGGCTGTGGCGGCGAGTCCTTCATTGTCGGAGTTGGATGACGAACAATCCGAGTCCCACTCCTTGCCAAGGTGTTCCTCGCCCTTAGCCTTTTTGTATGCCTTCTTCTTCTCCCTCTTGTTCCTCTGTTCCTGGTCACTATCATTATCGAGGCAATTAGCGATAAAATGACCAATCTTACCACACTTGAAGCATAAGTGCTTCCCCTTTGTCTTGGTCTTGCTTGGCTGCCCCTTGTGACCCTTTAGCGCCGTCTTGAAGCGCTTGATGATGAGAGCCATCTCTTCATCATTTAGCCCTGCCGCCTCAACTTGTGCCACCTTGCTAGGTAGCGCCTCCTTGCTTCTTGTTGCCTTGAGAGCAAAGGGTTGAGGCTCATTGATTGGACCATTCAATGTGTCGTCCACGTATCTTGCCTCCTTGATCATCATTCGCCCGCTCACGAACTTCCCAAGAACTTCTTCGGGCGACATCTTGGTGTACCTAGGATTTTCACGAATATTGTTCACCAGATGTGGATCAAGTACAGTAAAGGACCTTAGCATTAGGCGAACGACGTCGTGGTCCGTCCATCGCGTGCTTCCGTAGCTCCTTATTTTATTGATGAGGGTCTTGAGCCGGTTGTATGTTTGGGTTGGCTCCTCGCCTCTTATCATTGCAAATCTCCTGAGCTCGTCCTCTACCAACTCCATCTTGGTGAGTAAGGTGACGTCGTTCCCCTCATGAGAGATCTTGAGGGTGTCCCAGATCTGCTTGGCATTGTCCAAGCCGCTCACCTTATGGTACTCGTCCCTGCACAAAGAGGCTAACAACACAGTAGTAGCTTGTGCATTTTTATGAATCTGTTCATTAATAAATATAGGACTATCCGAGCTATCAAATTTCATTCCATTCTCAACAATCTCCCATATACTTGGATGGAGAGAGAACAGGTGACTACGCATTTTGTGACTCCAGAATCCGTAGTCCTCCCCATCAAAGTGTGGAGGTTTGCCAAGAGGGATGGAAAGCAAATGTGCATTTGAGCTATGCGGAATACGAGAGTAATCGAAAGAAAAGTTCGAATTAACCGTCTTTCTTTTGTCGTAGTCGTTGTCGTCGTTGTCCTTTTGGGAAGAAGTGGACTCATCGCTGTCGTCGTAGTAGACGATCTCCTTGATGCGCCTTGTCTTCTTCTTCTTCCCATCTTTGTGTTTGTGGCCCGAGCCCGAGTCGGTAGGCTTGTCATCATTAGGCTCGTTGATGAAGGACTCCTTCTCCTTATCATTGATCACAATCCCCTTTCCCTTAGGATCCATCTCTCCGGGCGATTAGTCCCTTTCTTGAAGAGAACGGCTCCGATACCAATTGAGAGCACCTAGAGGGGGGTGAATAGGTGATCCTGTGAAACTTGAAACTTAATCCACAAAAACTTGATTAGGCGTTAGCACAATAATGCCAAGTGGCTAGAGAGGAGCTCAACAAAACACAATAACCACAAGAGATCAATCACAGAGATGGCATAGTGGTTTATCCCGTGGTTCGGCCAAGACCAACGCTTGCCTACTCCATGTTGTGGCGTCCCAACGGACGAGGGTTGCAATCAACCCCTCTCAAGCGGTCCAAAGACCCACTTGAATACCACAGTGTTTTGCTTGCTTTACTATCTCCCATTTGCGAGGAATCTCCACACTTTGGAGCCTCTCGCCCTTACACTTTGATGATCACAAAGAAGCACGGAGTAAGGGAGGGATGAGCAACACACTCAAGACAAGAAATCACAGCAACACCACGCACACAAGTTGCAACAAGAGCTCACAACACAACTCAATGAGTTCACAACTCAACTAGAGCTCTAATTGCTATCGCAAGGAATCAAAAGCGCGGAATCGATGTCTTAGTGCTTAGGAATGCTTAGAGAATGCTTGGTGTACTCCTCCATGCGCCTAGGGGTCCCTTTTATAGCCCCAAGGCAGCTAGGAGCCGTTGAGAGCATTCCAGGAAGGCATTTCTTGCCTTCTGTCGCCTGGCGCACCGGACAGTCCGGTGCAGATCTCTTTCCTTATTTGGCGAAGCCGACCGTTGGCGCCTTGGAGCCGTTGGCGCACCAAACACAGTCCGGTGCACACCGGACAGTCCGATGCCCCCTTCTAGCCGTTGGCTCGGCCACGCGTCGCGCCTGGATTAAGCGGCCGACCGTTGGCTCGGCGACTGTTGGCTCACCGGACACTGTCCGGTGCACACCGGACATTCCGGTGAATTATAGCTGTACGCCGTTAATTTCTTCCCAAGAGCAGCAAGTTCGCCTGAGCCAGTCTGGCACACCGGACACTGTCCGGTGCACCACCGGACACTGTCCGGTGCACCCAGACAGAGCTGGCTTTGGCTGAACAAGGCCATCTCTTCTCCAATTCGAATTCTCCTGTTTCCAGCACTTAGACACAATACATTAGTCTCTAAAACAATGTACTAAGTCTGAGAAACATACCTTTGTACTTGATTTGTACTTTGTCCACCATTTGACACTTAGGCACTTGTGCTGGACACTAAATCACCAAAACACTTAGGAATGGCCCAAGGGCACATTTCCCTTTCAAAGACCCGTCCTTAGTGGACTCCTCAACGGGGACTACGCCTTCGAGGGTCGAACCTCGGTAAAACAAATCACCCGTGTCTTGTGTGCTTATTGCTTGTGATTTGTTTGTCCTTTCCCTTTTCTAAGTTTCTCTTGCACTACTCTTTGCTAATTATATTTGGTGTTGCTTTAAGTTAAATTCTCAATTAGTAAAGCAACACATTGCAAGAGAGAACTTGTGTTATTGCTCTTCTTGCCTAAGCCCTCTTGTGTTATTCTCATAGACTTATTAGTAGTATTGATTTATCAATTCCGCATTATTTGAAAGCAATAATCTTTACAAGCAAGGACTTAGTTTTTATACTCCGATAATTATATATCTTGTTCTAACCACTAATCAAGGGATCTAGTTGGGGATAAAGTCTTAATTTTCAGGTTTCGCCTATCCACCCCCCTCTAGGCGACTTTCAATTGGTATCAAAGCTAGGCACTTCATATTGAGTCTAACAACTCGAAGTGATGGCTCAAAGAAAATCCCAAAAGAACAAGAACTCAACTCGGAAGGAGGTAACTCTTGAGATATTATTTTCCGATTGTTCTAACTATGATTCTTGGTCTTCTAGTGTGCTAAATGCTTTTAGAACCATAGATCCACGATTAGAACAAATTATAGACAAGAGTATCATTCCCACTGATTATGATGCCTCTGAGGAAGATCAAAGATGTATACGCTTAAACTATCTAGCTATTAACATCTTAGACATGCCTTCATTGCAAAGTATAATGAATATATTCCTGATGCGCATGATATTTGGACTAGAATTAAAAATAAATTTGATGAGTCCAAACATGATAGTTCATTTTGTGCTTCTACTTCCTTTGGTACTTGTGATACTAACCCTTTGAAGGAAGAAGAAGAAAATGAACGATGGAGACCAAACGATGAATCCACCTCTCCAAAAGGTTTGTCTTCCCATTTCGATTCCCACATGTGTTGTGTGGCTAATGAAAATGATAGCGGAAGCACAAATGAGGATGAGGAGGAAGAAAGGAGCTTCATGCAACTCTACGCTCGCCTAAGCCAAGAAGATAAGGCGGTCATGCTCAAACTTCTAGAAAGAGCGAGAGAGCAAAGCGAAGCTCGTCAAATGCTAGGCAATGTTCTCTCCATAAAAATACAAAGCTTTGACGAGTTGACTAAAGAACATAAGGAGCTAAAGTGCTCTTATGATGATTTGGTCCAAAGGTATGAATCTATTTCATTTGAGCAAGATAACGCTTTACATTGTATCACTCAATTAGTAAATAGAAATGTCTTGCTTAAGGACCAAGAACAAAAGCTAAAAATTGAAAATCTAGCTTTTCAAGATAAATATGATATGCTTCTATGTTCTCATGAAAATCTTATAGATGATCATATCATATTAAACATTACTCATGAGGTTGTGATAGAAAATTTAAAATCCAAACAACCTCACTCATGCACATGTATTCAAATTGATACTATATTACCATGTGCTAATGCTTGTTGTCCGTCGACAAGCAAATCTTCCTTTGAGCTAGAATCTACAGGAACAAAATAAGACACATATCAAAAGCTCAAAGAAGAGAATGAGAGGCTAAAGATGAGCTTGACACAACTTAAAGGGAAGTGCATTGCTCAACCTTCTCAAGATAACCGTGATCACATGGTGAAGAAGCTTGAGACAACCGTGGCATGCACTAAATCCCTTGAAGAAAATGTCAAGGACTTGAGGAGTGCCAAGAGGAGGGAACAAAATAAGAAAATCAATACCTCTTCCAAAAGCCTCAATCATGCCTACATAAAAGGTAACGTCCAAGGTAATGATCAAGCCACACTTCACACTAAGATAAATAAGAAGTGTAGTGAATGCTTTGAAGAGGGACACTTGATTAGGTCTTGCCCCTACATTAAAAATGGCTTGATTATTAACAAGGATGATAGACTTTGTTTTAAATGCTCAAAGAAGGGACACTTAATCAAATCTTGCCCCCATTTGAAACAAAAAGGCATAGGGTTAGAAAAGAAAATATTTACTAACCATGTAGCAAGCAAGAAACAAGGAAAGAAGAAATCTTCAAGACTCAAGGATCGACTTTGCTACATATGCCGGAAAAAGGGACATCAATGCAAGGATTGTCCCATTGGTAACAATCCCACTCCTAGCTTGTCAATTAATTCTCATGTAACTAGGCAACCTAAAATTGCAACTTGTGCTAGAAAGGTAATGAGTTTACCAAGTGCTAACACAAAGGACATTTGGGTCCCTAGATCTTTGTTGACTAACCTTGATGGACCCATCAAGAGATAGGTACCAAAATATGCTTGACAAGCTTTGCAGGAAAAGGAGATGGTATGAAGCTTTGGGATGCTTGAGAAAGCTAATTCAATTCTTATCAACTCAATCTATCAATCTTCAATGATTTATATCCAAGATTGACCCAAAGTTATTTTGAATTATTATATCTAAAACTCATATCATCTCGGGGAAGATATTGATGTTGTAGGAAATAAAGAATTTTCATGTGCGGAAAAATCAAGGCCTACAACATGGAGGAAAGTCAAAGGATGGTAACATCTATGTTTTTAAGTGCAATTATCTTAAAATTATCATATGGCTTGTGTAGTCACATAGAAATAGGAAGCACTTAAAATGTCTTTAAATTACGTCACTATTCTTTGAAGAAAATCCTATCATATGGTAGATTGTGTATTCATCATTTCTGTATTATGACAATCTACATGCTTTAAAATTGTTGCAAGTTTCCATGGCATGTTTTTATTCTAAATTACCCTATTATTTCCATGCTCTAGAAATAGAGAGATATTTCATGTTCTTAAAAGAATAAGGTGTCATGTAAGGAATTCAAATACTTAGGACACTTATAAAAGGAAAATTCTCTCTATAACTAGAAAAGTGAGACTAATGTTTTTACATAAGTAATTTAAGTAGTCTCACTTGTAGAGATAAGTTTCTCTATGGAAATGCGTATCTCATCATGTCTAGGAAAATCAATCCAATGACTTATGTTGTATTTCTTATTGCTTAAATCGGATATGATTCTTCTACATTCATCGCTTTCCATGTCAAAATGATTACGAAAAAGGAAGCTAGTGCTTGTGTTACTAATGACATTTCTCTTGAGCTTACTTGTGAAATCTACAAGAGAATAAGCGCATGATCAACTCACTAAAAGACACAAGCATCAAAGGGTTACTTTTTGCCCGAAGGAAGAAAGGTAAAAGCAAAGGTATGGGAACTCATCCTCTTGATCAAATATAGTTCCCTTCAATGGTTATTTACTCTAAATTATCATTCTTGAAGAATAGATTCTTTATTGAACTAAATTTGTCTAGATGTGCATTCAATCACATTCTCATTAATGCACTTATCCATTAGAATCTAATTCATGTCTTTGCTATACCTATTCTCATATTGACATGCTTCTAAGTTATGATAATAAAATCAATATGAAGAAGTAAATTTCCTATGATTGATTAAAAAGTTTAAAAGGTGCATATTTCATCTTTTCAATGATGTGCACAAATATTAAGGATTGTACTTCATGTCTGTGTGACTTGTGGATGATGAATTATTTATATTTCTTATCTAAAGAAATCATCATCTATCATATACTCCCTTGAGCTACTAACATTCTTCTTGAGTATTTTCAATAAGTTTGGAAGGAAAAAGGAGTTAACTATGAAGGGAGGACATTTAAAGGGAAAAAGGAAGACATTAAGAGCAACAACACCTACTTGAAAAATGAGATCTTCAAAAACAATGGTGTGGTTGTAAGTATTCTAAATCCTTTTTCATTATGAGAAATGCAAGGCGCAAGTTATTTATTGCAAATTTTACAAGCCTTGATCAAGATATATTGTGCTTCTCCCTATTTACTTTCAAATGTAATTGCATCTATCTATATCAACCAAAAGCTTGATGCATATGTTTAGGGGGAGCCTATTTCTATATCTTGATTATGTTGAGACTATCGTTTTATCTTAGTATCTCATATAGTCTCATGCATAAGGATGAGTCTCTCATGAAGTATGCTACTATTTGTCAATCCAACTTGGTTAAATAATGTTGTCTTTATCAAGGATTGTAGCTTTCATTATCAAAGTAGCATATTTACTGGGTTATCCTATTAAGCTTTTGATAATCTAATGCATATGTTGTTATCTTGATCGCATCTATTGTTTGCTTGATCATTGAATAATCTCAATTAACACATATGTTTCTTAGTGCCTCTTATTCTCTCAATCGATATCTTTCTTGAAATGCACTAAGTTAAAAGGAGAACTCATGATTCATTTATACAATTGGTGATCCACTTGTCATATGCTAACCACGACTTAGAAAAGGATCACTAGTTGTAAGAACTCTCTCTTGTGCAAAATATTTTCATACATTATCATTGAGTATAGGTCTTAAGTGACCAAGACAAAGGACAAGGCACAATGAAGAGAACGTCTCTATATGAAGGTACAAAAGGGTAAAACTACTTCCTTTCATTCAAACTTGTACCTAAATGTTCCTTTTCTATACTTTCCTTACATATCTTGTATAAAAGGAAGAGAAAACATGTCCATGCATTTTTCCCTGCTTCATACCTAGTTTAACCTCTCAAACATTTCATTCCTGCATTTATGCATCCTTGTTAAAACTGGATGAAGTAATCTTATTGTCAAAGAGCTTAAAGCTTAACCTTGTAACGAGGATAAGCTGCCTTTGTTCCAAAGGTGGATGGTCCTTAAGCCTCTTTGAAATCCTTAAGGGAAAATGTTTAAGATTTTTATAACATGCTTTCATAAGTGCATAAACTGTCATGAGCATCACACTTATATTATGACACATTGCACTTCGCATTCTCTATGATATAGATATGTTCTCAATTAAACTAATTATGTGCAATTGGCATTTAAAGGCCAAAATGTGTATTCCTCTCAAGGCACATATTTAGGGGGAGCAATCTATATTGTATACAACTATGATCATACTTAATTGACATATCTCTTGATCATATCTCTTTATGTCTATGACTAATGTGCTTTCAAGTGATCTCTATGCTAAGTCGTAGATTGAAAGGGAAATGGAGTCTTCGACGAAGACAAGGCTTCCACTCAACTCTATCGGTATTATCTACCCTTCGCCATCACTCCACACTGTCTCTCCACATTGGTATAATCTTTCACTCATATATTGTTTGCCAAAGGGGGAGAACACTTGTAAAAAGGCTTATATTTCACTCTAAGTATCCGTTTTTGGCGATTCATGCCAAAGGGGGAGAAAGTATTAGCCCAAAGCAAAAGGACCGCACCACAATTTCAAAATTTTAGTCTTTCATTTTTGAATTTAAAGAAGTATTTTCAAATTGATATCTTATTTGTGATATAATTTCAAGTTGGTATACCCTCTTCAAAGTTAATATCAAAACCCTCTTGAACACTAAGAGGAGGATTTCATTAAGGGGGAGTTTTGTTTAGTCAAAGGAAAAGCATTTGAAACAGGGGGAGAAAATTTCAAATCTTGTAAATGCTTCTCAAAAATCTTATCTATTTACCTTTGACTATTTGCAAAATGCCTTTGAAAAGAATTTGCAAAAAAAAACATATGGTGCAAGCGTGGTCCAAAATGATAAAAATGAAGAGAACAATCCATTCACATCCTATGAGAATGCATATTGGTTTAATTCCAAGCAATCTTTGCACTTACCTTAGGCAAACTAGTTCAATTATGCACTTATATATTTGCTTTGGTTTGTGTTGGCATCAATCACCAAAAAGGGGGAGATTGAAAGGGAAATAGGCTTTAAACCTTTTCCTAAATGATTTTAGTGGTTGAATGCCCAACACAAATAATTGGACTAACTAGTTTGCTCTAGATTATACACTCTACAGGTGCCAAAGGTTCAACGCAAACCAATAAAAAGAACAAGCCAGGGTTCAAAAGAAAGGAGCAAAAGGAAACCGAAGTGGTCCCTGGTCTGGCGCACCGGACTGTCCGGTGTGCCACCGGACAGTGTCCGGTGCACCAGGGAGGATCGCCTTCGAACTCTTCACCTTCGGGTTTCTCAGGCGCAGCTCCGCTATAATTCACCGGACTATCCGGTGTGACACCGGACTGTCCGGTGCACCAGCGGAGCAACGGCTATCTGCGCGCAACGGTCGACTTTGCAAAGTGAACAGTGGAATTCAGATGTCAGAGCAGCGAGTCAGAGGGGCACCGGACTGTCCGGTGTGCCACCGGACTGTCTGGTGCCACATGTGGACAGAGCCTCCAACGGTCGACCAGCTCCAAGACCTAACGGCAGGATGACATGGCGGCGCACCGGACTGTCCGGTGCGCCCATCGCCAGCAGCCTTCTCCAACGGCTACATTTGGTTGGTGGCTATAAATACCACCCCAACCGGCCACTTCACAGTGTGGGAGCCCAAGCAACATTCCAAGTCATCTAGTTGACATACTCAAGCCCTCCCAACCACATATATTCATTGATCCATCCTATACACAAGACTTAGACCACTACAACCAACACAAGTACCACAAAAGAGAAAGAAAGCAAGAGGGAGCTACTCATTTGAGTTTAGCACTAGTGCCTTGTGAGATTCATTGAGAGATAGAGTGTGCTACATCTTTGTGTTCATTTGTGCGTGGAGTATTGACTCCCATTGAACTTCCTCCAAAGTTTTGGAGGCCTTGTAAAAGCTAGCAAGAGACACCAAAGAGTGTGGTGGTCCTTGCGGGGTCTTAAGTGATCCTTGAGAAGAAGAAGAGCTCGCCGATCTTGAGTGATCGGTGGAGAGAGGGAAAGGGTTGAAAAAGACCCGTCCTTAGTGGACTCCTCAACGGGGACTAGGCCTTCGAGGGCCGAACCTCGGTAAAACAAATCACCCGTGTCTCGTGTGCTTATTGCTTGTGATTTGTTTGTCCTTTCCCTTTTCTAAGTTTCTCTTGCACTACTCTTTGCTAATTCTATTTGGTGTTGCTTTAAGTTAAATTCTCATTTAGTAAAGCAACACATTGCAAGAGAGAACTTGTGTTATTGCTCTTCTTGCCTAAGCCCTCTTGCGTTATTCTCATAGACTTATTAGTAGTATTGATTTATCAATTCCGCATTATTTGAAAGTAATACTCTTTACAAGCAAGGACTTAGTTTTTATACTCCGATAATTATATATCTTGTTCTAACCACTAATCAAGGGATCTAGTTGGGGATGAAGTCTTAATTTTCAGGTTTCGCCTATCCACCCCCCCTCTAGGCGACTTTTAGTTTGTGCACCCGCTATCGATGATCCAACTTGAGCCCCCGGATGCATAAACCTACAAAACAATTTTAGGCCTTGTTCTTATGTACCCAAACAGTCTTGGGTCCTTTCACATTAGAAACAAGCACCTTGGGTACCCAAACACAAGTCTTGGAGCCCTTGTGTTTGCCCCCAACATATTTGTCAACTACTTTGCCTGATTTGTTGGTTAGCACATAAGATGCATCAAAAGTTTTGAATGAAATGTTATGATCATTTGATGCAATAGGAGTTTTCTTTTTAGGCAATTTAGCATGAGTGGATTGCCTAGAACTATATGCCTCACTCTTATACATAAAAGCATGATTAGAGTCAGAGTGAGACTTCCTAGAATGAATTCTCCTAATTTTGTGCTCGGGATAACCGGTAGGGTACAAAATGTAGCCCTCGTTATCCTGAGCCATGGGAGCTTTACCCTTAACAAAGTTAGACAATCTTTTAGGAGGGGCATTAAATTTGACATTGTCTCCCTGTTGAAAGCCAATACCATCCTTAATGTCAGGGCGTCTCCCACTATAGAGCATGCTTCTAGCAAATTTAAATTTTTCATTTTCTAAGTCATGCTCATTAATTTTGGCACTAAGTTAAGCTATGTGATCATTTTGTTTCTTAATTAAAGCTAAGTGATCATGAATAGCATCGACATTAATGTCTCTACATCTAGTACAAATAACAACATGCTCAACGGTAGATGTAGATGGTTTGCAAGTATTTAGTTTAACAATCTTAGCATGTAAAATAGCATTCTCATCTCTAAGACTGGAAATAGAAGCATTGCAAACATTTAAGTCTTTAGCCTTAGCAATTAATTTTTCATTCTCAATTTTAAGGCTAGCAAGAGACTCATTTAACATGTCAATCTTAGCCATTAAACTAGCATTATCATTTCTAAGATTGACAATAGAATCATCACAAATATTTGATTTCTAAACCTTAGCAATTAATTTGGCATTTTCATTTCTAAGGCCAGAAATAATGTCATGGCAAGTACTTAGCTCACTAGTTAATTTTTCACATTTTTCTACCTTTAGAGCATAAGCATTTTTAATCTTAACATGCTTTTTGTTTTCCTTAATAAGGAAGTCCTCTTGGCTATCCAAGAGTTCATCCTTTTCAAGAATAGCACTAATCAATTCATTTAATTTTTCCTTTTGTTGCATGTTTAAGTTGGCAAAAAGGGTGAGCAAATTATCCTCATCATCACTAGAATTATCCTCATCACTAGAAGTTGCATACTTAATGGAGGATTTTGATTTTACCTTCTTCCTTTTGCCATCCTTTGCCATGTGGCACTTGTGGCCGACGTTGGGGAAGAGAAGGCCCTTGGTGACAGCGATGTTTGCGGCGTCCTCGTCGGAGGAGGAGTCGATGGAGCTCTCGTCAAAGTCCCACTCCCGACAAACATGAGCATCGACGCCCTTCTTCTTGTAGTACCTCTTATTTTCTCTTCTCTTTCCCTTCTTGTCGTCGCCCCTGTCACTATCACTAGACAATGGACATTTTGCAATAAAATGACCGGGCTTACCACACTTGTAGCAAACTTTCTTGGAGCGGGGCTTGTAGTCCTTCCCCCTCCTTTGCTTGAGGATTTGGCGAAAGCTCTTGATGATGAGCGTCATTTCCTCATTGTCGAGCTTGTAGGCGTCGATGGGGACCCTACTAGGTGTAGAGTCTTTTTTCTTCTCCTCTGTTGCCTTGAATGCTACGGGTTGCACATCGGGTGTGGAGGAGGCGCCTTGCTCGATGATTTTCTTGGAGCCTTTGATCATCAACTCAAAGCTCACAAATTTTCCTATTACTTCCTCGGGAGACATTAGTGTGTATCTAGGATCACCACGAATTAATTGAACTTGCGTAGGGTTAAGGAAAATGAGTGATCTAAGAATAACCTTGACAATTTCATGGTCATCCCATTTGGTGCTCCCGAGGTTGCGCACTTGGTTCACCAAGGTCTTGAGCCGGTTGTACATCGTTTGTGGCTCCTCTCCTTGGTGAAGCATGAAGCGACCGAGCTCCCCCTCGATCGTCTCCCGCTTGGTGATCTTGGTCACCTCGTCTCCTTTGTGCGTGGTCTTGAGCACGTCCCAAATTTCCTTTGCGCTCTTCAATCCTTGCACCTTATTATACTCCTCTCGACTTAGAGAGGTGAGGAGTATAGTAGTGGCTTGGGAGTTGAAGTGTTGGATTTGTTCGACCTCCTCCGAGTCGTAATCCTTGTCTCCCTTCTTTGGTACCTGCGCTCCATACTCAACAATATCCCATATGCTTTTGTGGAGTGAGGTTAGGTGATGCCTCATTTTATCACTCCACATAGATGTAACACCATAAAAATCATCAAATAAAAGTAATAAATTTAGTTATTAAAGATAATTATGGTAATAAATTTTATTTTAAGTGGTTGCCATTTATTTGCCTTTGGAATGATTTTTGATTGCCCATAATTGATTTTTGAATAGCATTTCTTCTTAATTGAAAATCCAAATAAGTAATTTAATAAATATTAGTCCAAGAGTTAATATTTTATTTATCAATAATTTTAGTTTAATTATTATGAATTTTATGATTATTTGAATAGGTATTTCGAAATTTGAAAAAAAAGAAAAAAAAACACAAAACCTAACCCTAATCTACCCTGGCCGAATCGGCCCACTAAGGGCCCAACTAGAAGGAGCCGCCGCCCCTGACCTAGCCGCCCCTGTTTCTTTGCACAGCAGCCGCCGCCTCTGTCTTCTTCCTCCAAGCCGAGCGCCGCCCCCTGCTCCCTGTGCTTCTCTCTCTCCTCGCCTCTCTCTCCCTGGAGCTCGACGCACGAAGCACAGGCGCGACGCCCGCAGCCGCTCGACCGCGCCCAGCGCGCAGCGCCCAAACCGCGCGACCCTGCCCCTGCCTGTGCGTCCGGACCCGAGCCAGCATCGACCGCCCCAGCCCCGCGCACTCAGGCTGCTGCCGCACCCCGCACGCGTAGCGCGCGCCGACCGAGCCTGCACGCCGCCCTCCACACCGACTGCCGCGACGCCCAGGAACCCGCGCCAAGAACCGCAACCGCGCAGCCCGACGCGAAGCCCGACCGAGCCGCCAAGATCCGAAGCACTCACGACCGTTCCTCTTCGCGAAGTAAAGTAGCATCAAATCGTCTGTATCCTCCTCATTAACCCCTCCGTTGATGAACGCCATTGATGGCGCATTGAACCGACCGTTTCTCCCTCTCCCTTCCTATAAAGCCGAGACCGCGCCATGGAGCTCTCCCTCCCAGCCGAGCCCTCTCCCTTTCTCCCACTGCCGAGCTCGCTCTCTTCTCGCGCCCTTCTTCCTGGCCGAGACCTTGCCACCGGAGCTCGCCCACACCGCCTCGCCAGAACTCGTGCTCGCCAGCCGGACCGTCTGCGCCCACCCCGGCCACCTCGACCGAGCTCCCTTCCGCTCCTCTGCCTCCGTGACCGACCACCAACACCGTCGTGCCGAGCGCTCGTCGCTGCTCTACGCCCTCGTCGGGAGCCGTCCGTCGTGGCCGTGGTCGTCGTTGCCCGCGTCGGAGCTTGCCCGTGCAACACCCCGGCGACCGTGCCCACACCATTCGTCAATCGTCCACCATCCGTGGAGCCTCACTGGAATTTGCGCCCCACCGTCCAAACGCATCGTCGGAGTTACGCCGTTCGTCATCGACGTGATCGCGCAGCACAACAACTGGACCATCCGCGCCCACGCCGTTCGTCGTCATCCGTTCACCCAAGGTTGAAGAGAATCAAAACCATTTGAATTCATTTTTAAAATCATGTTTGAATTAATTTGTGAATTATTATTGTAATATTAAGACGATGCGATTCACGTGTACGATTTTAGAGATTTTGTTTTATACGTGTAGTCAAAATCGACCCTGCGACAATACTTTGAATATGCGTATGATTTTAAAAATGAGTACGGTCACTGTTCACTACTTTAATGATTTTCATACTAAAATTGTTTATAATTAATTTCGCTTATTGCGTGGAGCGATAATCGGTTAGTAGTGATATAATAAATTAAAATATAAATACTAGGCCACGTATTTCCAGTCAAATGAGGATATAGATTTTACTATTCATAATAAATGAATTCATAAGTATAGCACTTAATTACGTAGAATAGTAAAATACTCCTTTATGTCATAATAACCATGAATAGGTTATTTAAAGTCCCATATAGTTATTTTACAATTAATTTTTAGTATATTAAGGTTAGAAGAATTAAATAAACATTTTTTTGTTATATGTATAAATTCTATTCAGAAAAGAAAGGAGAAAACTGAAATAGTAGAATTTTTAATAGTGTTAAAATAACTTAATTAGACGCTCATGCTTTCTTAATAAAGAAAATAATAGCTATATTGGTAAACATAAGTTTCTTACAAAAGAATTAGAGAAATTGTTTCTAACTATAAAATGACCTTTTTAATAGACATCAGGATTTTGATTTAATAGGATTTGTTATAGATGTTTGAGTGTAGTCGTACTAAATAGTAATATGTCTAATAATGATATAATGGCTTAATTAAGTGCTCACGTCGTTAAAACTAAAACAATAGTTAATAACATACCAATGAATATAATATTCATTTTAAATATCTAGGTCATATGTTTCTAAACTAAATAAAAAGATAAATAATAGAGTAATTATGTCCTCTTATAACCTAATTAATTAGATTTATATTTGTTTACAATTGGTTATATAGGCTTAATTATTTAATCAAAATTAGTTCATATTATTTATATATGTGTCACTTAGTTTTTCCTAAAGAATAAACTAAGGAAATTAGTGTTCATGTTCTTTAATAATAATGTTAGTTGCATATTGTTTTGTATATAGCTTTCTTAATAAAATATAGGACATGTACTTTCTAATAAAAAATAAAATATAATTACTGTTCATTGTCTTTTTCATAAAAAGTTCATTAAAGCATATATCATAACTTTCCATAAATAGGTGTTTAATAATAATGATCTTTTCACATAAAATCTATTTAGACTTATGTCTTAATTTATCATAAGTGAAGGTTTAACCATAAATTATAATACATTCCATAATGTTTACAAATAAATAACGTGTTTCGTAGCGCATTAACCTTAGATATAGAACATATATCTTTTATAAAAGGTTAAAAAGGTTTAGTAATGTTATAACGTGTTTTATCGTCTTATAAACCCTTAATATTAGACATATCACGTATGACGTTTTATAAAGGATTAATTTGGTGAATCTAATATTTGTATATTTAATTAAGATATTTTTAAGATCATGTCTTGTCTTATAAAGTATAGATCACACATTTTTGAAAAGAATTCCTTTTTATTATAACCCTTGCGTGTAATGTTTTTGAAAAGCGAACGCTCTTTTCATTAGGTTTTCTTTTAGCTTTACGTATGGTGAATGTTGTATGTTATTGAGTGGTGTTTGCTCTTCTTGTTTGTTTGTGTGATATTCAGTGATTGATCTAATAGTTGAGAATCAAGTGCTATTCTGTGGAAGAATCTCAAGTTTTCAATAAGCAAGGCAAGTGGACTTCTCCCTCTGCATACTCTGTTTGACCCCAAACAATACATTTAATAAAGTTTATTCTTCGATGAATATATGCATAATTTGATGGGTTACCTATTTAGATAACCTTTCCAACCTTATTCCTTGATCAAACATGAGAATTATACTTTACCTTAGTAGCTATGCTATTGCTACAACTTTAACTTTATGCAGTCACTCCCGCTTATGATATTAATGTTCCAAATGGTAAGTTTACATTATTGTTGTTAACCCGATGGTTAAACAAGATTATTGCATATTAATTGGAACATGGAGTGACCACCCGGGAAAACAGTGCTACCATGAGAACTATCATGGCTCTGGTCTTGGCTAAATAACTAGGGAAGTCTTATGTTGGGTGCTGGTCGTGGTCGACAGGAACGGGGGCATCTGGCAAGCTCTTATAGTTCTGGCTCAGGCAGATTGGATACGGGCATAGTTCCCAAAGCTTTACCCTGTAGTCTGGACTATAAGTTGGTTACGGTAGGTGTGCCTTATGCAGTTTGACCATTTCCAGCATTTGCGTAATGAGGACTCTAGGGAGAAGCCTCGTAGTGAGACCCTGGCCATTCACCTCGGAAGTGAATACGGGTCTAGCTAACCCAGGCTAGAAGGGAATCACGACTCATGGGTAAAGATGCGCCACCTCTGCAGAGTGTAAAACTGATATATCAGCCGTGCTCACGGTTATGAGCGGCCTGGACTCCTCACATGATAATTGAACTTGAAGATGAAAATAAATCGAGATCCGATGATCTGCCAATGGTTTGCTTAAGTGGTTTCACTTAAGTGTTTTTGAGATACTCTTATACCTTTGTTTAATGGGAATACTTGGGATTCACATTTATTAGTAATCAGGTGTTGATAATAAAATGTTGACCAACTAAAATGCTTACTGCTCAACCTCAGCCTCACCTTGTTACCTTGCATTAGTTTTTCCCCCACTTGCTGAGCCCCGACCATAAGTGAGCTCACCCTTGCTTAATTTTGATCAGAAGTTGCAGATAAAGATATGATGCTGAGCTCCATGGATGCTAGTCTAGTGATACCCCCGGTCATCTTCCTGTGGATGGATGTCCATGTTCGCTGTACTTTGATGAATAAAGGTTAAGACATTATGTCTGTTCGAAGTGTAATATGTTAATATAATCGTTATTTACGCTCTTATGCATTGTTCTTTTGATATATTACACTTGTGATGTCAACATATGTGTGGAAATAGATCCTGGCACACATATGCTATGCACCCGGCTCTGCCCTTGGGAAACGGGTGTGACAATAGAATAATCTTCACCTTCAAGCATAGGTGGTTTGCCTAATGGAACGGAAAGTAATGGAGTGTGTTTTGAAATACGAGGATAGCGAAGGGGCATCTTACTATACTTCTTGCGCTCATGGCGTTTAGAAGTTGCGGATGCTGATTCCGAGCCGGAGGTGGAGGGTGATGAAGAGTCGGTCTCATAGTAGACCACCTTCTTCATCTTCTTCTTCTTGTCACCCTTCCGTTGGGACTTGATGGATGAAGAGGATTCCTCCTTGTGCTTGTGGGCGGACTCCCTTGAGTGCGTTCTCCCCGAGCTTGCGGACTTGTCGCCGGTCCTGATCTCCCTCTTGGCGGATGCTCCCGACATCACTTCGAGCGGTTAGGCTCTAATGAAGCACCGGGCTCCGATACCAATTGAAAGTCGCCTAGAGGGGGGGTGAATATGGCGAATCTGAAATTTAAAAACTTTAAGGATAACTACAAGCTAGGGTTAGCGTTAGAAATATAAACGAGTCCGAAAGAGAGGGCGAAAAACAAATCGCAAGCAAATAAGGCGGATGACACGGTGATTTGTTTTACCGAGGTTCGGTTCTTGCAAACCTACTCCACGTTGAGGTGGTCACAAAGACTGGGTCTCTTTCAACCCTTTCCCTCTCTCAAACGGTCACCTAGACCGAGTGAGCCTTTCTCTTCAATCAAATGGGACACTAAGTCCGCTACAAGGACCACCACAACTTGGTGTCTCTTGTTTTGATTACAAGTGAATTGAGCACAAGAATAGAAGGAAGAAAAAAAGCAATCCAAGCGCAAGAGCTCAAATGAACACAAGTCTCTCTCTCACTAATCACTATTTGATTGGAATGATCTTGGGACTTGGGAGAGGATTTGATCTCTTTGATTGTGTCTTGTATTGAATGCTATGGCTCTTGTATAAGATGTGAAGGCTGAAAACTTGGATGCAATGAATGGTGGGTGGTTGGGGTATTTATAGCCCCAACCACCAAACTAGCCGTTTGGTGGAGGATGCTATCGCATGGCGCACCGGACAGTCCGGTGCGCCACCGGACACTGTCCAGTGCGCCAGCCACGTCACCCGACCGTTAGGGTTCGACCGTTGGAGCTTCTGTCTTCTGGACCACCGGACAGTCACTGTTCACTGTCCGGTGCGCCTTCTGGCTCTGCTCTGACTTCTGGGCGCACTGTAGCGCATTAACTGCTCTCTGCAGACGACCGTTGGCGCAAAGTAGACGTTGCTCCGCTGGCACACCGGACAGTCTGGTGCTACACCGGACAGTCCGGTGAATTATAGCGGAGCGGCTCCCAGAATTCCCGAAGGTGAGCAGTTCTGAGTTGAGTTCCCTGGTGCACCGGACACTGTCTGGTGGCACACCGGACAGTCCAGTGCGCCAGACCAGGACACACTTCGGTTGACTTTTGCTCTCTTTGTTTGAACCTTTTCTTGGTCTTTTTATTGGTTTATTGTGAACCTTTGGCACTTGTAAAAACTTATAATCTAGAGAAAACTAGTTAGTCCAATTATTTGTGTTGGGCAATTCAACCACCAAAATCAATTAGGAAAAGGTGTAAGCCAATTTCCCTTTCAATAAGTGAGCTCACCCTTGCTAATATTTTGATCAGAGGGTGATGCTGGAGACTTTGATGGAGATTTCGACGATGAGTTCTAAGTCTAACGATGCGCCGGTCATCTTCCTGTGGGAGATTGCCCATGTTATTTAATTCCACCTTACTTTGATGTGATACTTGTTAAAGATACAATGATTCAGATGATGTAATAAAGTATTCTACCCTCTTTACGCCTTTATTGCATTGTCTTTTGATAACAGGGTGTGACATGCGGCATTGCAAATGGTCACAATAGCAGAATGTGCTTGTCGGTGGAAGAAAATAGGGTTCACTTGGCAAACCTTGCTAACCGGAAAAGAGGGTATCCGCTGGGCTCGAAGAATTAATTCGCCAACAACTCCTCAGTGGAATGAAGCAACAACTTCAAAGAGGCATTGGATGGTTGTCTCGGAGACTAATGAGTCTGATAGTGACATGTGAATTGGTTGGATCTCGCATGATGGTAGATTGTTGTTAACATTTGTGGACCGATTATGCAATGTATGAGAATGTAACCCAATATGGTTTGCTGCTAGATATGGGTGCACACATAAAACAATAATAAACTATAACCATATACAGAAATTATCTGTGATACTACATTGAAAAATGTAACGTGGCGTAAATGCGAATAAAATATCGCATAAACGGCCAATAAAGGCATTTGAAAACCATGAGTATCGTAAAAAGATGTAAAGAATATCGTAAATAGTTGTATAAAATTGTATGGGATAATGCATGAAAACATTAACCGATGAAGTAAATGTGAACATGGTATATTCTAAGATGCAATATGGTCATTCGAGATCCATGGATGCCGAACCAGTTGTTAAAAAAGTTGTATGTATTGGCATAAGTAAACATAAAAACATTTAGGCCTTGTTCGGTTATTCCTAATACACATGAATTGGATGGGATTGGAAAAAATTCTTAAGAAGTTTGATTTGTTTGGAATTCAAACTCATCCAATCCCACTCAATCCACATGGATTGAGAGCTAACCGAACAAGCCCTTAGGTGGTTGTCGTAAATATGACTATACGATGTAGCGTAAACGGTAAATAGAGCCAAACACAACCATGATGCGAAAATGTCATAAAGGGCTATAAAGATTGTCATTAAGATTTCTACAAATTGACGTAAAACTGTTATCTAGTGATGCATTTACAGGTAGTGGGGTATAAAGATTTCTACAAATTGTCGTAAACTGCTCGCTTGCAGTTCCAGCACCCAGCCACCCACCCGGCCTGTGGGCTGGGCTGTGGTGCACTGCGGCCTGGTTCACCAGCTGAAGCTGGCCAGTGGCTACTGGCTAGTTGGCCACGCACAGGGCAGAATGGCGCAGCCCCAGCCTCCAGCCCATTCCTGGCTCCGGCCATTGGCGTCGCCTGTCTGCATCAGTGACACCTCACACATGAGCGCGACTGAACGTCATGCCCGGCGGCTTTGGTCTCTTTCCTGCAGCAAGACTCCGGGAACGCGCCAGATTCAATGAATCCATCTCCATCCTTTCATAACACACCTGCAATCATAAAGAGAGGTGCAACGTCTTCTCCGTGCTTACCACTCGCCATTCCTAAGTCCTAACTACCTCCACCCCCGCACGCACAACTGGCCGCGCCAAGGCAAAGCTAGAAGAAGACAACGCAAAGGGAGAGGACAGAGGAGGAGCAGAGGACGATGGGCAGCGGCGGCGCTAACACTGCCCCCCTCCTCACCCCCTACAAGATGGGAAAATTCGATGTTTCCCACAGGTACGCCCCTGCCCCTTTGCTTTCTGGTTGGGCCAATTCCCAATTTCCTAACCAGTAACCACCCATAGCAGCAGCAATCAAGCGGTTTCTGCTTAGTTCCCCCATGAGAAGCGGTTCGTTTGTAATCCTTTCGTCGTGAGAATTGCGTCAAAGCGGCCAGAGTAGCGCTGCTTTTCCCTAACCATGAAGATGACCACCATAAGATCGTACACTGTCTATGTTGTGATATTTTTTTAGCGAATTTATTATTTGGATGCCGTGCGCTGTTCATCGAAGACTAGGTTTCCCACATCACTGTCCCTTCCCTTTCTCTCTTTTTTTCCCATCCCTCGTTTGCCCTTTGGCGCGTCGGGTGTGGAACCTTAGTAACCAGGTTCCCGGATCGATAGGATCGAGGAACAGAAACATGGTACGCAGTACACTACAAAAACTAGAATTTAACACTATTAAACAAGATTGTTCCCACGTTCCCGGAACGGAACGAACGTTCCTCCGGGAACATGGCCAAGTTCCCAGTTCCCGGTTACTAAGTGTGGAACTGTCGAATGTGGATGCTTTGTTGTACGCAGCATCGAGTGTGGGTCCTCAATGCTTGTCATCGTGTTGACACCAAACAAAACCAATGGTGACTTTAAAAGTGATGCTGAAAGCGAAAGGTTTGACTGGGGATGTCTCTGAATTTCGCATGCGTGCAGCATGCCATCATCTATATGGAAGAGAAATAATTCTAGGGCTATCAAAAGAGTGGCTTTAGACTTGTGCTTTCAGATTTGGTATTACCCGTCAGAATGAGATTATAGCTAGGTAGCAAACCTTTTAGCAGAATCGGTAGGCAAAATAACGAAGTGATCAATCAACAAACCACGGATCACGGCATACATATTTACGTGAAAAAACCGGAAAAATCATAGGCACCAGCCAAACAAAACCGTCACTATAATGTGGAGCATTTACAGGACGTTGTTCTTAGATGGCGACAGACCCCGCTACGCTCGCCAACTCAGCCCCTTATCTAGAATTTAGATCACATACTCAACAAAACCAAGTGCAGCGAATCTTAATTCTTTTCGTGAAAGAAGGTCCATTCGATCCTGAGAATCCCTTTTCTCTGTTTGTCCAGGGTAGTCCTCGCACCACTGACGAGACAGCGGTCCTACGGCAATGTTCCTCAGCCTCATGCCATACTGTACTATCAGCAGAGGGCGACTAAAGGAGGTCTTCTGATCGCTGAGGCCACGGGGGTTTCAGACACTGCTCAAGGGTACGTCTGTCGTCTGCTAGACCATCAGGCTACTACGGCTGCTTGAGATCTGTGTGGTCATGCTAAATTTCATCATTCAGTAGTTTAGTCGATGTCTGAATAAAGATGTGTTTTCTGTATGCGCACAAGGTACAAGGACACTCCTGGCATTTGGACCCATGAGCAAGTCGAAGCATGGAAGCCGATCGTAGACGGGGTTCACCAGAAAGGAGGGATATTTTTCTGTCAGATTTGGCACGTAGGGAGAGTCTCCAATTCCAGTATGTTTACCACCTCTAACGCAGATCGGTTCTCAAAGCTATAAATTTAACGGCAGTCTAGTCAGCTTGCAAGAGAAAATTGGATTCAGAGTTATCCATGAAGACTTCATGGCAACATTAGCTGTGTTTGTCATAGACCAAGATGTTTATGAAAGCGCTCATACTATTTCTACTACAGTTTTTTTTGTAATAAAAGTGCCATTATACCAACGACTGTTAAATGTTCCAATGCAGCTTTTCAGCCTAATGGGCAGGCTCCAATTTCAAGCACCGATAAGCCACTAAAGCCTCAAGTGAGAGCCAATGGTATAGACGTGGCTACTTTCGCAGTTCCTAGACGCTTAGAGACTGATGAAATCCCTTTGGTCGTCAATGATTTCAGGGTAGCTGCTCGAAATGCGATTGAAGCTGGTAAGCTCCCTGTTTGCACTCTGAATGTTCAGATGAGCCTACAAAGAAAGAACCAACAAATGTTTATCTGCTTTAGACCGAACTAGGATCAATAGCACACAGAGATTCTTTGGAATATCTGTTCTGTTGAAATGTTGGGCGACTAGTTCTGACTCCTGAACAATGTTAACCTGCATGTAGGATTTGATGGTGTCGAAATCCATGGAGCTCACGGTTACCTGATTGATCAGTTTCTAAAGGACGGGGTCAACGACCGCACAGACAAATACGGTGGCAGTCTGGAGAACCGCTGCCGGTTTGCACTGGAAGTAACTCAAGCCGTGGTCGACGAAATTGGAGCTGACAAGGTCGGGATAAGGCTGTCACCATTCGCTAGCTACTCGGAGGCGCCGGACTCAGACCCGGAAGCTCTGGGCATGTACATGGCGAACGCGCTGAACGAGTTCGGGATTCTCTACTGCCACATGGTGGAGCCGCGGATGGTGAAACTCGGTGAAAAGTTCGAAACCCCCTACAGCCTTCGCCCGATAAGGGACGCTTTCAGGGGAACGTTCATCGTTGCCGGCGGCTACGGCAGGGAGGATGGGAATCGCGCGATCTCCACTGGGTATGCTGATTTGGTCGCGTTCGGGCGCGTGTTCTTGGCTAATCCTGACCTGCCTCGGAGGTTCGAAGTAGACGCTCCCCTTAACAAGTACAACAGAGACACGTTTTACATCCCTGATCCGGTTATTGGATACCTGACTACCCATTTCTTTCGTCAGATGTATAAATGTTCTCTTTTCAGCAATCTGCTTTTTAGATTGTGTAGTAACTGGTTGGTGTACCAGTAAAATATTAGACGAATAAACCATTGGTCTGAATGCCTCATTCTCATATATATGGACAAAAGCAATATGATCGTTGTAATTGTGCCTCAAATCTTATAGTTATAGTTGTAAAAAAATATTGTGAAGAAGATCAGTCAGTTGTCAAGTTGTATAAAAAGTCAGCCTGGTTCACAGAATCACAGGCAACTACTATGCCCCTGTTGGAATCACATGGCGTTTTCACAGCCTGAGCCTGGCTCATTCTTGTTGCATTCCGACTTTAGCATCTTGGAAGTGCTAGAGTTCCCTGTGTTAATTTCGTGAAGCTTTTAAGTGGTGTGGTGTTATCTCTATCTCTATTTTCTCTATCTCTACTATGTCTAACCAGTAGAACATCATGCTCAAATATTTTTAATGTTAGATATAAATTGTATATATATATACGATTTTTTTAAAATAAAAAATATATAATTATGTCGGACCGGGCCAGCACTACGGACCGAGGCTACAGCCCAAACACGGCACGACGCTCGTGCTGGGCTGGACCAGGCACTATTAAATGGGTCATGCCCCGGGCCTGACCATCTATATCTCCGCACGATAATGATGGTCCTCGCATCAGTTATCATCACCTCTTTTGCCATCCTACTTCTTTTCTCTCCCCTCTCATGCCTCTGCTTCCGCGCCACCCCATCCTCGGCAGATGGCGTGGGAGCAGGCGTCTCCTCCCCGTATTCGTCCGACACCAGCCTCGACATTGACCCGCGTAGTGGTTATTGCACGTCTACAAGGATGTTTCACAACATGCGCGCACCATCGTTTTCGCCCGTCGTCGGACGTCCTGTTCGTCTTCCCGACCTTCGTCCTATTCTTTGTGCCCAACCTGCTGCCCCCTCCTACCGACGCTCGTCGACGCGGGTACGGGCGAGTCGGTCTTGCTCCTGGCCTTTCTCCGTGCGTGCCGCCGAGGAGGACACAATGGCGCCCCTGCCACACTTAGGTTATCTTGGTGATGAGGAGTACAGGTCAGAGATATTGGACAGGCCCGTAGCGTGCAACAGTCGGCATATGCTACGGAGTTCGTTGCGGTGTTGTGTCGCCTCGGCGGGTCCAGGGCTGGGAAGGCACTCGCTTTCTCTCACCCTTCTCGAACTGACGCCTGGTGCGTGTGCCTCTCAGTTGGAGTTGCTTCGGCTGGGCTTATTTCTCCGCTTGTGTGCTCTCTCCCTATATATATCTAGTGGTATACTACCTATGTCGCCTCCAGATGCCTAGGTCTTCGTTGTGTTCTTCTCTGGCAACGAACAGGTATGTCTGTCTCTTCCCTTCTCTTCCTGCTCTACGAAACCTTGGAAGTGGGGGAGGCGAGGGATGGGATCCCTGATTTGCTGCCTATGGTTCCCGTTCGATGGCTCAGCATCGCCTGTCTGCATGGTCTTTCCCTTACCACAGTGTCGACTCGATATGCTTTTACCACTTTTATGTACCTGTCAGCTATCCTTCTATCATTACAAAAATTATTGTGTTGTTCCTCTGTTGTTTTGTGTTAGTTTTTTGTTATGCTAAGGGCTTAACATAATTTGGGTGTGTTAATACTTTATTTATTGTCTGCACGTGGTTTGTATTTTTCTAATGATGGCTCATGGATCCTGCAAAATATGTGTTAAGATTTGGAGATCCATGCGAGCACTATCATAGGGTGCTCATCCCTTGTGTTTTTGGCTCTTGCATGCATTAAGTCGTTTCTGAGACCACATTGGCGCAATGGACTTCATGGTGATTGAGGTTGCTGAATTAGATGGAGCGACAATGATTTGTCACGCTAAAAGTAAAATAAAAGATTATTTGTTGGTTTTAAACGTTAGTAATTGCTACAAAGTACCATAATTTGTATGGAGCACATCTAGTTTTTATTGTGCCTGACTTTCGCAACTACACCATATTTTGATCTATCTTTTTTGTAAGTTTGAGTTTATATGACTTATTTTAGAAACTTGAGCTCACAAACTTTCTCTTATTTTATCTCTGTATGATGGAATTATGTCATTTTATAATCTATGTTCGTTCATTCAGTCGTTGTGAACTCTCTTCTAATCGTTTCCTTCATTGACCATGTTGTACCAAGGCATATTGGATGGAACGCATCCAGTTTAAAAAAGTTTCTCTCCACCCGTGCAACCATCACGGGCACAATAAATAATATTCGATAAATAATTGAGACATTAGGATAACAATCTAAACGATACATGACGGTGGATGACGGTGGTGCGACACTCTTTATATATTTGTGTCTAGGACAAATATGCTTCATTGGAAAAAAATGCTAATGTCCAACAGGTAGGAGCCATTGTTTTGGGGGCTCCAGTGCGGCGGCACCCCTTGCACCCCCTCGGGGACGGCCTTGGTCCTAAAATAATCAGATGGTGCATGTTGTTGCTTTATTCTTTTAGTATTTGCCAATTTGGGAGTGTGCAAATGACAGCTTCTGGCTCTTGAGTCTAGAGTGAACAATTAAACAAAATTGTAGTGCCAAGTGCCAACCAACAACTGAAACCTGTTAAATAGCAGGTAGTTTGGTTGTTCAAGTCGATCATGAGAACAGGTTGTGCCTCTGACAGCTCCATCCGATACTCTTTTGGTTAGTGTTGGAGTTTACATAGAAAACATAGGTCCAGAAACCAAATTTACAAACAAAACGGGCCTTTTGAAATTAGAAACGTGGTGTATGTAGTAGTGGTAACAGCTAATGTTGGGACTATGCTTCGTCGCCGAAGGTCTTGTAGGAAGAAGCAGTTTTCGGCGGAAGCTGTTCGTATGAGATGACCGAAGGTTCCTCTTAGTGAAGCTTCGGAATTTACAAACCGACATAAAAGTATAATGACCTTTTAGTCCATATATGTTTGAGTCACCGTTGTAATTCCTTATGAGGGGCATAATTGTAATTCCTCACAGGCCACGCCCTATGCCTATAAATAGGTGAACAGTACCTCTGTTCTGTTCGCGCAATCTTGTAATCATTGGCACATTACGCTGGAATTATTGCTTTCTGCCAAGACGAAGGTATAAATGTACCTAAATGTTATGTTTCGATATTTAAGTTCACACAATAAAATATATACAAATATCGTTGTTCATTTTCGGTATGTCTTTCTATAATGTCTTATGTTTCATATTTTACTTCATATTGTTTTTCAAGTTTGATCACGAAAGTATGACTTTCGTGATATTTTGTTTATGACCTTCGTCCGAAGCTCATTAAATCCTTGGGGAGATAATGCTTCCGCGGACGAAGGGCATTAATATTTAACATTTTATGTTGCCTTGTTCTTAATTCATAGCATTTGAGAACAAGCCCCCAACATTGGCGCCCACCTCCGGTGAACTCACTTCCACTTTTTTCGAGCTGATGGCTTCGTTCAACGATCGAGCTGGAGCTGCTTCGGCTCCGAAGCTGGTGCTCCCGATAACAGGTGGTTCGTGCTCAGAACCAGCTAACAAAAAGCAAAAGAAAGAGGCGCAGAGAAGGGTACAACATGTTGGAGTGCAGGGACCCTTCATCAAGTCAAGGTGGTCCCACATTCCAATCACCTTTTCCCAGGAGGACCTTCAGCTCAAGGATTTTCCTCATAACGATGCTATGGTTATTTCTTACGTTATCAAAGGGTTTCTGGTCCACAATGTCTTGGTTGATACAGGCAGTGCAGCTGATATCATATTTGCTAAGGCCTTCAGGCAAATGCAAGAGCCAGAAGATAAGATTCATGATGCTACACACCCTCTCTGTGGCTTCGGAGGAAGACAGATTGTAGCACTGGGCAAGATCACCATGCCAGTGACCTTCGGATTCATCAATAACACCAGAACTGAGCAAGTTGTGTTTGACATTGTTGACATGGAATACCCTTACAATGCAATTATTGGTCGTGGCACCCTCAATGCTTTCGAAGCAATTCTTCATCCTGCTTACCTCTGCATGAAGATACCTTCGGATCAAGGACCCATTGCTATTCATGGGAGTCAGGAAGCTGCCAGAAGGGCTGAGGGAAACTGGACTGACTCAAAAGCAATCCATAACATAGATGGAGCTGAAGCTTGTGAACAGTACAAATTTAGGAGGGAGAAAGCAACTTCAGCAGATCAGCCGAAGCCCATGCTCTTATGTGAGGACATAGCAGAGCAGAGGGTGCTGTTGGGCTCTCAATTATCCGAAGAACAGGAGAAAACCTTAATAAGGTTTTTGTTCAACAACAAAGATGTTTTTGCATGGTCAGCCAATGATCTTTGCGGGGTTAACAGGGATGTTATTGAACACTCGCTCAATGTTGACCCATCCTTCAGACCCAGAAAGCAGAGGCTTCGGAAAATGTCTGATGACAAGGCCGAAGGTGCTCGTAATGAAGTCAAAAGACTCCTCAGTGCAGGAGTTATCAGAGAAGTAAAATACCCAGAATGGCTAGCTAATACTGTTATGGTAAAAAAGGCCAATGGCAAATGGCGAATGTGTATCGATTTTACAGATCTCAACAAGGCCTGTCCGAAGGACGAATTCCCTTTACCAAGAATAGACTCTTTAGTTGATGCAGCAGCTTCTTCAGAGCTCATGAGTCTACTAGACTGTTACTCAGGCTACCACCAAATATGGATGAAGAAGGAAGATGAGCCGAAGACTAGCTTCATAACCCCAAGTGGCACATATTGCTATCTTCGGATGCCTGAGGGGCTCAAAAACGCTGGAGGAAGTTTCAGCAGAACGACTGCGAAGGTTCTCCAGTCTCAGATAGGCAGAAATGTGCTAACTTATGTTGATGACATCATTGTAAAAAGCACGAAACAGGAAAATCACATTGCTGATTTGCAGGAGACCTTCGCCAGTTTCAGACAAGCTGGCCTAAAGTTGAATCCAGAAAAATGTGTCTTCGGAGTAAAGAAGGGGAAATTTCTTGGATGCTTGGTTTCAACAAAGGGAATTGAAGCTAATCCAAGTAAAATTGAATCTATACTTCGGATGGAGCCACCAACTACAAAAAGGGGGCCCAAAGATTGACATGGAGGTTGGCATCTCTTAATAGATTTATATCCAGATCAGCAGAAAGAAATTTACCATTCTTCGAAGTGCTGAAATCAGCCGAAATCTTTCAATGGGGACCAAGCCAACAAAAGGCCTTCGAGGAACTGAAGCAATATCTGATAGATTTAACAACATTAACTCCACCAACGCCAGGGGTTCCTTTGTTATTATATGTGGCAGCTTCGCACTCAGCGGTAAGTGCAGCGCTTGTTCAGGAGAAGCTTGATGGCCAAGTCAAGAAGCAGGTCCCAGTGTATTTTGTATCTGAAGTTCTTAGTATATCAAAGAAAAACTATACATAATTGGAGAAGGTGTTATATGCTGTTTTGATGGCATCCAGGAAGCTTCGGCATTACTTTCAAGCATACAATATTGTTGTTCCTTCTTCGCAGCCGTTGAAGGATATTATGAGAAATAGAGAAGCTACTGGCGGATTGGAAAATGGGCTGCAGAGCTCAATGAATTTTGCATTGATTATGTGCATAGATCTTCGATCCAGTCTCAAGCGTTGGCAGATTTTATCGCCGATTGGACGCCAGGGGCTCAGGATGAAGAAACAAATAAAGATGCCGAAGTATGGACAGTGTTTTGCGATGGGTCTTGGGGAACCTTCGGAGCAGGAGCAGCCGCTGTGTTGGTCTCACCATCCAAAGTTAAAACTTGTTATGCAGCAAGACTCGATTTTAGTTGTACAAACAATATTACTGAGTACGAAGCCCTGCTTTTGGGTCTTCGGAAGTTAAAAGCAATGGGAGTCAGAAGGGCCATTCTTAAAACTGATTCTCAGGTTGTTTCGGGTCATATCGACAAGAGTTGCAAGGCTAAAGATCCGAAACTTGAAAAATATCTAGACACGGTCCGAAGAGTCGAAGCTTCCTTCGAAGGATTTTCTGTCAAAAATATTCCTCGAGGACAAAATGAGCATGCTGATTTGCTAGCTAAGTCAGCAGCACAGGGGCTGCCCTTACCTTCGGATGTGTTCTTCGAAACAATAAAAGCACCTTCAGTGGAACTTCTTGAAAGAGCAGTCCTCAATATATCTCCTGTTTATAACGAAGATTGGAGAACTGAGATTATCTCTTACCTTCAGGGTAAATTCCTTTCAGATGACGAAACTTATAACAGGAGGATAGAGGCAAGAGCTCGTCCATATGTCATGATAGAAGGGGAGTTGTACAAGCATGGAGTTTGTGCTCCACTACTCAAGTGTTTATCTAGAACCGAAGGCATAGAATTGATGAAAGAAATACATGCAGGCCTGTGCGGATCTCACATTGGATCCAGGCCGTTACTTGGAAAAGTTTTCCGTCAAGGGTTTTATTGGCCGAAGGCAGCTTCGGATGCAGCGGAATTAGTTCAAAAGTGCGAAGGTTGTCAGAAATGTGCAAGAGATAAAAAACAACCTTCGTCCTTAACCCAGCTCATACAACCCATCTGGCCATTGCAAAGGTGGGGCCTTGACTTGTTAGGTCCGTTACCACCGGCCCAAGGAAACTTAAGATATGTTGTAGTGGCTGTGGAATATTTTTCTAAATGGATTGAGGCAAAGCCTTTAGCCACAATAACTTCGGCCACCATACAAAAGTTTTTCTGGCAGAATATTGTTTGTCGTTTCGGGGTACCAAAGGCCATCACTGTAGATAATGGAACACAGTTCGACTCCGAAGCTTTCAGAGATTTCTGTGATCAAATTGGTACGAAGATCCATTTTGCATCAGTCAGGCATCCGGAGTCAAATGGACTCGTTGAAAGAGCCAATGGCATTATAATGACAGGAATAATGAAGTTAATCTTCAATCAACCTAGGGGAAAGTGGCCAGATCAATTAATCAAAGTGGTATGGAGCCACAACACAACAATATCAAGGTCAACAGGCTTTACTCCATTCAAATTATTGTTTGGTGACGAAGCAATAACTCCGGAGGAAGCCAAAACTGGATCAATAAGAGTAGTAGCTTCGGCAGAGTCAGATTCTGAAGCTGTTTATTCTGTGGAAAAAGATGCTATAGAAGGGATCAGGCTTCAAGCTGTGGAGAACATCAATAAGTATCAAGCCGAAACAATCAAATGGCGTGATAGAAAGGTTCGGCTAAAGAATATTGAGCCAGGACATTTGGTGCTTCGGCGAGTGGCTAACCCAGATACAGTGGGCAAGTTGCAGTTGAAATGGGAGGGACCTTTTTTGGTAGCATCTTCGTCAAGACCCGGTTCATACAGATTGAAGGATATGGACGGCAACGACATTCCTAGATCTTGGAATGCGGATGAGCTTCGGCGATATTATGTGTAACTTGATGTAATTTTTTATGTTTTTTCTTTTTCATGGCACCCTTTTCCTTTCTGAAGGGGGAGAAAGGTTTTTAATGGGGCCATCCTATGTAATTTCCTTTTTTAGTTCTATAAGAGCAAAATTCCCCAAGGAATGTAAATGTAAAAGCTGAGAACGCACCATCGAGTGCCGAAAAGTAAAAGGCGAAGAAGCTCCAAAGTCGTTCCTAAGGGAATGCAGAGCTTACAGCGAAAAGTCAACACTGATTCCGCCGAAAGAAAAAGGCGAAGAAGCTCCAAAGTCGTTCCTAAGGGAATGCAGAGCTTACAGCGAAAAGTCAACGCTGATTCCGCCGAAAGTAAAAGGCGAAGAAGCTCCAAAGTCGTTCCTAAGGGAATGCAGAGCTTGATTATTTCTAAGGAAATAACGGCTGTGATTATGGCTTCGGATACGTGTTCGGACACTCATTTGCACATCACATTACATCATAACATTTGCATTCATAAACATTCATCCAGGCATATGTAGGATAACCATCATCATAGCATAAGTGATTGCTTCGGCAAAAAGAAAAAACTGTCTTTTGTACTTCTTCGTGTACAAAAAGAAGAGCTTCGGAAGAAAGGGAAATGTTGTTTTTTATGCTTCGCTGTGTACGAAAAGAAGGGAAGGTGTTTTTTCGCTTTTGGCTCAAAAAGATAATTTCGTCCACATCAAAGCACTTCTCATGCATTAATGAAAGGGTAAGAACATATTACAAGGTATGAACAGAATTCATTAAGAACAAGTTTAGTCACATTTACAAAAGTTATCCCAAAAGTTTCTTGAGTCTGTCTACAGTCTACTTCTACTTAATCTTCAAGGGACCCCAGCTTCGGCGTCATTCTCTTTAAGCATCGGCCTCGGCTTCGTCATCCTGCATGAATTAAGTTGTTGTAAGTCAAAATCGAGCTTGAAGGAAGAGGTAAGCACAAGGTATGATTTCTTACTGGTTCAAGATGACTCCGAGCTTCATCTCCAGCCTTTTCTCGCCCGCCTTTTGTCCATACCATCTTTACAAATCTATTAGAAATGCTTCGGGCGAGATCAGGAATGTCATCTAGAATTGATGGTGATAAAGTGAAATTGGGTCTATTGACATTTTTTCCATGTTCACAGCCAGCTTTTAGGAAAGCTGCAGCAGTGCCCCGAGAAGCTACCCAGGCGCAGAAGTCACCATGCCCGGCTATAACTTCGTCAAGCTCATCAATTTCACCCTCAATATGTTCGAAGGTCTTTGGTAAATCTTCAGCTGACGGGGTGAATTTCTCACTGCTAGCTCCGACTGAATGGAAAATTTTTCTCAGTCGTTGAATACATTTGTTGCTAAATTCTAAACATTTGTCTTGAAGGCCAGCCAATAGTTTTTTCAAAACTGAATTTTGTTGGACTTCGGCTTCAAGTTTTGCATTAAGTTCTTGCTTTTCTTGTTCAAACTGTTCAGATTGGCAGAGAAGCTTCGTGTTCAGCTCTGTTATTTTAGCTTCGGCTTCCGCCAATAAGCCTTCAGTCGCTTGAAGCTCGAAGTTCTTCTTTTCAATAGCAGCTGATTGCTCTTTCATTTTGCCTTCTAAATTTTCAATTATAACTTCGTGTTTCTTGTCTTCCAGATCTTGCTGCATTTTCAAAGCTTTGCTCAACAACATACTCTGCACGAAAACAACCTTCGTCAGACATGTCTTCATTATCCAAAACAATAAAAGTCAGGGGAAAAGTAGTTCACCTTGAAATTGGAATAAAATAAACTACCAACGATATGTTGTCGTCGGTAGCGGCTAATGTCCGTTTCTAGCTTCGGAAAGCCGATACTCTTTGACAGAGTACCGATAACCTTAGCTCCAGTTTGATTCCGGATACAGTCCAATTTTTCATCATCAATACCTCCGAAGAGGAGTGCTCCTGGTTTATATCCGCAAGATTTGGCATACTCTTTAAGCTCTTCTATTTCGGTTTTTGACAATTTTTCTCCAACTAAATTTTGAAACATGAAGGCCTCGTCCTCTGAAGCTTCGTCAGCAATTTTCTTTTCTTTCCCCGACGCTGCGGCCACGGCCTCTTCGGCGGCAGTAGTAGCTTCTTCTGCAGCCATGTCTAGCAGCATTTTGTCGATATGTTCAATTGTGCTTTCCAAGTTCAAATCTTCAATTGAGGTAGCTTCGGCAGCCGCGACCTCCGAAGGTGTGATTTCAATATTTGTCGTTTCCTCAGCCGCTGGTATCTTCTGAGCTGAAGCTCTTGGTGGTGTCTTGTCAATGACTTCTGTCACACCGATGATTCTTTGTCTCTTTGCTTTAGTCGTTTTCTTCGTTTTTTCGGGCTCCTTTTCCTTCTGAAAAAACTTTGTCAGATGAGGCCCCAATGGACTTAGCTTCGCAGGCAGGGATTCAGTCATTACCTTCAAAATTTCCTCCACGTCAGTGGCAGAGTGTGATGCGGGGGTTTCTTCTTCGTCGGATACTTTTTGCTTCGGAGAAGACGCTTTCCTCTTCTTCGGAATTTTCTTCTTTGATAGTTCTTTCTCATCTTCATTTAAAGCTTCGGTTATCCTTTTCCTTTTCCGGCCTCCGACACCTTTATTCAGATTTTCGTAGTCAGGGTATTCAAAACCCAAGGCGTCCAGCACTCGATTTAGTCTTCGCTTCGGACGGGTGCCGAAGGCTGCGGTCATCAACTGATCTTCTTTTTTGGAATAATTGCCGAGTATTTCATTGCACATTACTTCAATTGTATCCAGCCACTCTTGGCAAGGTGTTTTAAAGTATTTCTTAAACTTGAAATAGTAAGGTAACCGCACAAGTTCTCCTTCTTTTTTCTCCCCCTCTAGCTTCGGCATTTCCCATTCTTTTAAACTAGGAAAAACCCTGAAAGCCAAAAACTCCTGAACCAGGTCTCTTGTACTGATATGCTCTGAAATAATTCTGAATTCATCCAACGCTTGTTGGGTTGGACCTTCTGGTGTCATGTTGCAACGAGGTCGGGTTTCTCCGAAGATTAGTTCAAGTGGACTTTGCACAAGCTTCTCCTTGTCATCATCAACCTTGACATAGAACCACTCTGACTTCCAGCCTGCTGCCCATTTGCTTCGGTAGCTGATTACAGGAAACTTTGTGGTTTTCCGATAAGCAAAATTATAGCAACCAAAATTGTCATGCAATCCATATTTTCTAGCCTTCGTCTGATAGTGCAGCTCGTGAACTCGACAAAAGCTGTCCGCAAACGGCTCCACCGCTTGGCTTCGGAGGGCCCAGATATAAACACTAAGCCTAACGATAGCGTTAGGAGTCAACTGATGAAAGTAGATACCAAACCTCTTCAGTACCTCTGCAATAATCCCATGTAGGGGGAATCTTAATCCAGCCTTTAGAAAGCTCTTGAAAATGACTATTTCATCCTTCTTCGGCTTTGGGGTAGTTTCTTCCCCCCCGAAGCGTAATAGCTTCTTCTGACTTTCACTGAAAAAACCCGACTTTACCATCTTGGAGAGATCAGCCTTCGAAACAGTAGACTTTCTGAAGTCCAAGTGGTTGGGTTTACTTGGCATAGCAATACGATAATCATCTTCAGGATCAGTTTCCTCAATGTTCTCTTCTTCTACTTCGGCAGTTGCTTGTTCTGCATCGGCACTGGGGATTTTTTCCGAAGCTACCAGCCCGGATCGTTGCATTGCTTCGGAGATGGGAATAGTCTTCGAACCTTCAGCTTCGCCTCCTTCACGCTCAACCCTAGCGGTAGAACGCACTCTAGCCATTTAATTCTGAATTTGTGGAAATTAAATACTTTTTCTTCCGAAGTTTTTTCTTCTGACGAAGCAGGCTTCAAGCTGGGGCTTCGTTCAATTCCGAGAATCAAGCTTCGGCTATGGTTAAAAATTTTGGCAGCAAAACAGTGCAAATAGCAATGAATGCTGTGGTAACTTCACACCTACTCGTCTGTTTATATAGTACTGCAGGTAAGAAGGCGAAGCGCCAGGATTTTTACACCAGGCGGACAGCCGCTTGCACTCGCTGCGCGGTGGACCGCAGAGACTAAACAGTAACTCTACAAGGTGGGACCGCTATGCGCTGGGAAACTAAATCGTTTCTCGATAACGAGCTCAGGGAAGGTGTTTTTTGGACCTTCGGCTTCCTGAAGCTTAGGAGACTTTTTTCACGGATCAAGCTCGTTACGAAAAACGATCTAGCGCCGCGAAAGGGGCTACTGTTGAGACTATGCTTCGTCGCCGAAGGTCTTGTAGGAAGAAGCAGTTTTTGGCTGAAGCTGTTCGTATGAGATGACCGAAGGTTCCTCTTAGTGAAGCTTCGGAATTTACAAACCGACATAAAAGTATAATGACCTTTTAGTCCATATATGTTTGAGTCACCGTTGTAATTCCTTATGAGGGGCATAATTGTAATTCCTCACAGGCCACGCCCTATGCCTATAAATAGGTGAACAGTACCTCTGTACTGTTCACGCAATCTTGTAATCATTGGCACGTTACGCTGGAATTATTGCTTTCTGCCAAGACGAAGGTATAAATGTACCTAAATGTTATGTTTCGATATTTAAGTTCACACAATAAAATATATACAAATATCGTTGTTCATTTTCGGTATGTCTTTCTATAATGTCTTATGTTTCATATTTTACTTCATATTGTTTTTCAAGTTTGATCACGAAAGTATGACTTTCGTGATATTTTGTTTATGACCTTCGTCCGAAGCTCATTAAATCCTTGGGGAGATAATGCTTCCGCGGACGAAGGGCATTAATATTTAACATTTTATGTTGCCTTGTTCTTAATTCATAGCATTTGAGAACAAGCCCCCAACAGCTAAGAAGTGTGCATCTTTTCCACTTTTTCCTTTTTAGAAATAAGTTCAAACTTCAAAGCACACGGCAGGTCACCTTCTGCAAGCGGCAAATGGGCCTGCTGAAGAAAGCTAAGGAGTTATCTGTTCTATGTGATGCTACTATTGTCACACCCGGGTTTCGGGGCACCAAGACCCGGGCGCGAACATAATCACCAGGTGTGCTGGGACCAAGTCTCACACATATGATGAATCATGGCACAGGATCGAATGTCACAACTTTACTATATAATAGGAGTTCTATACAAAATAAATAATTACATATAAGGAGACAACGGTCCAGCAACCCAAAGTTAACTGGGAGACGACGACCTAGATCTCTCACGAACTCATCACAGCATCCTCCATGCGCCTCATCCTGCGGTACCTGATCTTGACCTGTGGGGGGTGTGAGACAGCAAGAGTGAGCTCACATACGTTCATCGCTCAACAAGTTGTGGGGAATAATGTGAATGAACTCGCCAAAGGTGGGAGCTCACGTGAAGTGTAAGGCTTACCAAAGAGGATGGTTGAAGCTGAGCATTGCTTTTAATGTTGGTCAAAATTTTATTAGCAATTACTAAGTATAAGTAAATACCAACCCAATTAAGTAGTAGAACAAAAGTAACAACCTCACATGTGATGCAATGCATATGACAAATTGAGTTTAGGTTCCATAATTTAATCATCAGAGAGTCCTGAGCTGCTCATGACCGTGAGCTCGGCTAGTATACTAGTTTTACACTCTGCAGAGGTGGTACCCTTTACCCACAAGTCATGTTACCCATCTGCCAAGGGATCGCGACTTCCCATACACCTCTACCGAGGAGGCGAGGCAGGGTAACACTACGAGGCCTTTACAAAGTTCCACTAGCTTCAGAAAACCCGCTACAGTTTATAGGAAGCTCCAATGCAGGGTTCTTGCCTGACCGCCATCGCAGCAAAATCAACCAAGGTCCTCCCTACACTGACCACTCCCCTACTGCCCTTGCCCCTTTCGGGTAAGGTAGTCCTCCACTAGCTTTCCTAATTAATCAGCCAAGGGCGTCCATAAACCCTTGTGGTGGCACGTGTTTCTCAAGTTAAGCTCTATGTTCCAATTAACATTAATGATCTTGACATGAACATAAATAGAATAACAAAATAACTGGAACATAGATATGATAAATAATTATCCCAAATCCATGTAAAGCAATAGCAAACTACCAAAGTGATTCAGGGGTAAACAAGGTAATGAGATAAACAATCTAGGGTAACCTATTGGGTCCCATCAAAATTAACCTATGCATGAATAAATGATATTAAAGAACATTATTGGGTAAAAAGTGGTCAAGGGTACAACTTGCCTTCAATGAGCTCCTGCTCAGCTATCTCTACCAGCTGAACCCCAGAATCCTCTGTAGCTAGCTCGTTTACTCGCATCAACACAATACGTACATCGTATAGCAAAAAATAACATTACACCAAGCATGTAAATAAAATACACAGTAATATTCTAGACATTAAAATGAGATCATAAGAACTGGAATCATTAAATTTGGAGTTATAGATTTTAAGTTATGAATTTTCAAAGATTTTATGCATTTAATATAGGGTTAAGTGAGAAATAAATTTTAATGTGTATTTCTTGTAAAAACAGTGGTACTATTTGATAGAGAATGATATTACAAAATTATAGGAAATGGAATGGTCCAATTTGGAGTTCATATGCATTTCCTACAAACTAAACAAGTTTCTACATTTAAATATGTACTAAAAACTATTTTCTAAACTGTTTTCTGGTTTTATTAATTATCTGGATTGGGCTTCATTTTCTATTAAACATAGGGGCCCAAGTGCAAAAGAAACCGAGACACAGAGAACAGTAATATGGGACGGCGGGTTGTTTTCTGTATAGTTCAGGGGTTCTTTAGCAAAGTGCACCCGCGAAGGGGTATCACGGATCCAGGGCCGTTGGATCTACTCTAAAGGCCGAGATTAGATCGCGTTTTAAATGAAAGGGTACGTAACCGTGATCCTCGGATCTTAGATCAACGGCCAGCATACCCCACAGCACCTAACCCTCGGTTTCGAGATATGCGGCTACGATTCACTAGAACGAAAGGGTATGAGTGGTTCTAATCTCCACCGCACGCTCGCAATCCGACGGCGCGCGTACACCCTTCCACCTCCGACGACCAGGGAAGGTGGAGAAGAGGCCCGCGGTGGCACTCCACCAGCGCGCTGCGATTCCGGCCAACCTGACCTCCATCTCCAAATTCCTTCGCTCTTCGCCCAATTGACGATGTTATGAACTCATCCTCCCTACCAATTTCTACCGTCGTCGAGCACAGGGCTCGGTCCACGGCGCGCTACACTTTTAAGGTGGCGCCACCGCAACGCGCAGGTGACCGGTCCTGCCAGCCAACGGCGAGCTCGCCGCCGTGACGGTGAACAACCCAAGAAGCACCCAGCTCACGCCTAGCCAAAACCTTTCACGCCACCAGTCGCTATAGAGGAAGAATCGGCACTTACCACCAACCAGACGAAGGCGAGGTCGACGCGTAGATTCCCGAGCCCGCACGCGAGGGAAGCACCAGGCTCCAGACGCCGCGCCGCCAAGCCGCTTCGGCCGCCGCACCAGGATGCCGCGCCGCGCCCGGACTATTTGAGGCCTCACGATCCGAAGGCGAGCGGGTGTCTTTGATCGGCGATGCACTCACACTCTCTCTCCTCCGCGCTCTCGGCAACGACTGATTCTACCGCGGTGCAGACCTCGTGATCTAGTGGATGCTCAATGTGGGGAGGGAAAAGAGCCGCAGGCGCCTGAGTATTTATCCCAGAGCCGCCGGTCGCGATGGAACGGAATCCGGCCGGAATTCACGCCGCGGCGAGGATTTCGCGCGTGGTTTCGGTTGAGAGGAGAACGCCGACAAGCGGGTCCCACACAGCAGGCGCGCCTATGAGAACGGGCTGCGCGGGTGCAAGCTGGTTTGGGCGGGCTGAAGGGTTTCAGCCCAAACGCGCAGGTAGTTATTTCTTGTTTTCTTTTTTTCTATTTGTTTTAGTTTTATATTTTACTTTTAAATTTCGGTTTCAATTTCAAATATGAATTTATCTGCAAAATCAAATGCACAACCAAAGTACCAGTATGAAATGCAGCAACTAATTTATTTTATTTCTTTATTAAATGAATACATCTCTAAAAGAAATTTACCCACTAAAATAAATCTTTAATATCCCTCACATAGTTGTTTTAAGGTAATACTCTTAGTGTAAAATTTAAACTAAGGGATAATTTAACTTAATTCTTTTATAAAATAGATCAAAATATATAATTCAACAAAGGAAACATTTTTAGTTTAAGATTATTAATTTTTTTAAGATATATTTTTAAATCAAAAACCTTTGTAGAGTTTTGGTAAGTTCCCAAAATAAGATTTTGGGGTGCTACAACTATTGGTGTCATGGTGATCTCCCCTCATGGCAAGATTTATGAGACCTAGCCACCAATGGGTCTGTATCTCTTTTGTGTTTATCGATGCAAACGTTACTGTGCATAGTGACCATTGTTCATTCATTTAAACTTTGTTGATGTTAGGAACATGGAAGGTTTGATCGAGAGGTACAGGAGAACCTGTTCAGAAATGCATGGTGAAAGTAGCAACCACAACAAAACTCAGGTCAGGATCTGACAGTATGCATCAAGTGATGTGGCTCTGCAGTTTAGAACAATTAACAGAAAGAAAGATTAGGAGGAAACTTTTGCTTAGTGCACCTGCCCTTGGCTTGTTTTTCTGTGACGCTAACACAAGCACTAACAATCATTCTGTACGCTGATATTCTCTTGTTTTTGTAGACAATACAACAAGAGGTGTTAGCGTTAACGCATGAAATGGATTTGCTTCAAAAGGGAGGTGAAGTAATTGTGTTTCATCTATACTGTAGAAAAAGCATAATTAACTCTGCATAGTGACTTATTTTTTAGACTAGAGTAAAATTTATTATCTTGTATGTTGCATGCTTCTGCAAACAATGGTGTGTATGGCATGGCATGCAGCATCAGAAAAAGCACCAAAAGTGTTAATGATAGCACAAAGGTTGGATAAGAGTAACACAAATTCCATGACATCTCTTCACAAATGTAGCCTCGAGAGCTGACGTAGATTCAGAAGAATTTGTGAGTAGCTAAAGATTTTCCTTACATTACTTCCTATTTCTTTATTTTCTAAAACTCATACAAAACCCACACTGCTATACAGTTGCATAAACTTTGGAGAGGATGCAGCTTCTTAGTTATATTTATGTTCTAACTAGCTGAAAAGTAAGCTCGAGCCTCGCAAGCCGGTTTGAACTCGAAACAACTCGCGAGCCTCGAGTGAGCCGAGCCGAGCCTGTTTTTTGGGCTCGTCGGTGAAGCGAGCAGAATCGAGCTAGCTCATGAACTACGCCAACTATGTTGAATTAATCAATATGTATAATAATAATAGATTATCGGTTCATTTCTTAGTCTTTAACGATGGATACATAACAATTCAAATTTTAGATTGCTCATAATAGTAAATAATAATTCTGCATTTCTTATTTAAATACTATTAATTTAATATATAATGCAATTATATTTACCAAGGTATGACTTGCGAGCCAAGCCGAGCCTCATCCTTGAGCCCGTGCAGTGGGCAAGTCAAGCCGAGTCTCATCCTTGAGCTCGTTCAGTGGGCGAGCCGAGTTTGGTCATCCACTGAGCTTGATTTGTTTCCGGCCCTAGTTCTAACAACTTACTAGTATGAGCTGATGAGTCATGTTAAACTGTCAAGAATCCACAAATAAGTATTGATTGCAGGACCCATGACAGATCTAAGAACATCCATGCAGGTACATGCATGCAGAGAATGACATAAACCACATGAATCTTGACAAGCTCCAACCCTTGAAAATAAGCTCCAAATGTGGATAAATAACGTTCGCTGCCAGAAGGTAAGGTTTATACGCTTTTTATAGACATATTGAAATCTTTATCCAAAAGAAAATTAGTACTGCAAGTTTCGATGTGCTGCTCTTGTATGTTGAACAGATGCAGATCATCTCTAGGGAGATCGAGATGCTCAGGAACAAGGTTAGTTCATTATTTGCCGCTCGGTTCCTGCAAGAAGCTCAGGTCTAGCAATTTCCGTTGCCAATGGTTCTTTGCGTTTCTGTTTTGCAGGAAGCCACACTGCAGGCTGTCAATGGCGTTCTTATGTCCTTTCTTTAAAGAACACTCTCTCTGACTTAATCTTGTGCTTGCAGATAATTGAGCAGAACGAGATTCTGAATTTGAGCAACATGGCGATGACACCGGTTTAGGGTGCAACCTCCTAATAAGTTAGCTTTTTGAGCAGTGTTGGTCCAACAGACCTAAAATCTGTTGATATGTGTGGACGCGTGTCGTGGCCCTACGCTCTAGATAGGGCGTGCCGTGTGTGCGGCGACCCGATGGACACATTATGTGTCGGCGATCTGGTTCCAACAATTGGTATCGGAGCCAGGTTGACCTAGGTTGGCCCAGTATTTTCTTAGACAAATCTTGGCTCACAATGTGTGTGAGAAGATTATTAGGAATAGTCTCACATTGTAAGTTGTGGATGGACAAGCATGGTTTATGTACAATATTCTAATGGGCTAGCTTTTGGGGTGTGTTGGCCAACAAACCTAAAGTCTGCTGCTAAGCGTGCGAACGCGTGTGTCGCGGCACGACAGCATGGGTGGACGCGCCGCGTGTGCGTGCAGCCCGATGGACATGCCATATGTCAACGGTCCGGTTCCAACACTAGCTAACTATGGAGATTGGAGAGTAACTACTATTTATAGGCAAAGTTGCCATTATTTCAATCTATCTATACATTTTGTTCTGAAACTGTATGGTATTTCAATTTTGTTCCAAGACAAACATCTTGACCAAAGTTTGTAGAAAAATATGTTCAAAACTACAGTACGAAATAAATGCACTGCACTCTGTTCACTCAGCCTGCGAATACATTTCCTAAAATTAAAAGTGACTTGAAAGAAAGGAATATCCTAATAAAGCTGCGTTTAGATAGAAGTGCTTGGAAAAAAGATATCCACCTGCCCGAACCATGATTAGATCTTTTTCCTTTTACTGCCCTTAAAAGCTTTTTCCTTTCTCTTTCTCTCTCTTTTTCTTTTTTGACATATTGTTGTGTTTCAACTCTAGCCTACCTCAACTTGCTTGGGACTAAAAGACTATGTTGATGTTGATCTAAATAACTAAGTTAATGTTGTTATATTTTTCAACAAATTTGGTCAAAGTTTAGAAAATTTTGACTTATGACAAAACTAAACCCAACAAGAAAGTAACTCATAAGCTCTGCCGCTCCATCTTGGGCATAGTATTTGTATCTCCGCAAGCTCTGCATGTTAAATAAACTACATTTTTAAGGTTGGGTCATCCCTCTGTTCAATATGGTAGAAGTTTGCGAATAAAATGATGAAATTTGGCAGTCTGAGTTCTGGCTCAGATTCATTTCGAGTTTCTCACCACCGCATTTTCGCAACTATATATGTGTCTCAAAACAAACGAAGACAGAGAAACACATCTATTCTAGCAGATAACGATTTTACTGATTATCGAAAGGCAGACATTGATGTGCCTCATGTTGAACAGCATCTATAAACTCATACAAAACCCACACCGCTATACAGTTGCATAAACTTTGGATAGGATGCAATTTCTTAGTTATATGTATGTGGAAAATAAGCTCGAGCCTCACGAGCCGATTCGAGCTCGAAACGGGTCGCGAGCCTCGAGTGAGCCGAGCCGAGCCTGTTTTTTGGGCTCGTCAGTGAAGCGAGCCGAGCCGACTCGTGAGCTGCGTCAAATGTGCTGAATTAATCAATATGTACAATCATAATAGATTATTGGTTCATTTCTGAGTCTTTAATTATTAATACATGACAATTCAAATTTTAGATTGCTCATAATATTGAATAATGATTCTGTATTTCATATTTAAATACTATTAATTTAATATATAATGCAATTATATTTACTAAGGTATAGCTCGTGAGCCGAGCCTCATCCTTGAGCTCGTGCAGTGGGCAAGTCGAGCCGAGTCTCATCCTTGAACTCGTTCGATGGGCGAGCTGAACTCGGTCATCCACCGAGCTCGACTCTCCCGTCCTAGTTCTAACAACTTACCGGTATGAGCTGATGGGTCATTTTGAACTATCAGGAATCCACAAATCAATATTGATTACAGGACCCATGACAGATCTAAGAACATCCATGAAGGTACATGCATGGAGAGAATGACACAAACCACACGAATCTTGACAAGCTCCAAACCATTGAAAACAAGCTTCAAATATGGGTAAATAACATTCGCTGCCAGAAGGTAAGGTTTATACGCTTTTTTATACAGACAGATTGAAATCTTTATCGAAAAGAAAATTAGTATCTTGTATCTGCAAGTTTCGATGTGCTGCTCTCGTATGTTGAACAGATGCAGATCATCTCTAGGGAGGTCGAGATGCTCAGGAACAAGGTTAGTTCAGTATTTGCTGCTCTGTTCCTACAAGAAGCTCAGGTCTAGCAATTTCCGTCGCCAATGGTTCTTTGCGTTTCCGTTTTGCAGGAAGCCACACTGCAGACTGTCAATGGCGTGCTTCAGGAAAGAGTACTGCAAATCTGCATGTCCTTTCTTTAAAGAACACTCTCTGACTTAATCTTGTGCATGTAGATAATTGAGCGGAATGGGATTCTGAATTAGAACAACACGGCGATGACACCGCAAGCACCGTTCCAGCTAACTATGGAGAGTAACTACTGTTTGTAGACAAAGATGCCATTCTATCAATCTTACCTTTCGTTCTGAAACTGTATGGTGTTTCAATTTTGTTCCAAGACAAACATCTTGACCAAGTTTGTAGAAAAATATGTTCAAAACTACTGTACGAAATAAATGCACTGCACTCTGTTGAGACATATTTAATGGTGCATCTAAATAACTAAGTTAATGTTGTCATATTTTTCAACAAATTTGGTCAAAGCTAGAAAATTTTGACTTAGGACAAAATCAAACCCAACGAGAAAGTAACGCATAAGCTCTGCCGCTCCCATCTTGGGGAAAATTAGTATTTGTATCTACGCAAGCTCTGCATGTGTAAATAAACTACCTTTTCAAGGTTGGATTATCTCGCTGTTCAATATGGTAGAAATTTGTGAGTAAAAATGATGAAATTTGGCGGTCCGAGTTCTGGCTCAGATTCATTTCGAGTTTCTCACCACCGCATTTTCGCAACTATATATATGTGTCTCAAAACAAACGAAGACAGAGAAACACATCTAGTCTAGCAGATAATCATTTTACTGATTCTCCAAAGACAGACATTGCTGTGCCTCATGTTGAACAGCATCTACTACTCTTCTGCTGCTCTTGCTGGATCGGCCGCCCTTTCATCTGAACTACATTGGAGGGCTTCCTCTCCAGGGCTGCCTGACTCCCTGCTTTACTGCAAGATGGGACAAGGAGTTTTCCATCTCAGGGTAATAATCCCTTAGGGCCCGTTGTTTCGTTGGAATTGAATTCCATTTTAATAATTATAATTTAGACAAAACTAATTAAGTTTATATATTTATATATGTAATATATTTGTATATTGTCCAAAATCACATGAGAGAGATAGTTATATACTACATTTATGTTATAGATGCGCAAGTAGAAGAATGTGATATAAGTTGTATATCGGAAAAATAGCATGTAAATCTATAGAATCAATTTCTATCTCTCACCTCATGAATTTGAGGTAGGCTTATGTGATAACTTTGGAAAGTGGTGGAATGTCATATTCTAAAAAAATAGCCTACTCCATTAGTAAGATTCTAATTCCTCGAAATGAAAGGAAACAAACGGGGCCTTATTGAGAGTGAAATCAGAAAAAAAAAAAAACCGCCGCTTTGACGTGCATACCTTTTCTTAATTGCAGCAGACATTGCCAAGAACGCCTCCTCGACGTTGATCGACTCCTTAGCGCTCGTTTCGAGGAACGGGATGCCTACCTCTTCAGCGTAAGCCTGCAGTTAATTCTGTTGCCGGTTTAGCTCAAGAAAGTCTACTGCTACAGTATTGATGAACAGCTACTTGGAAGTTTTTTGACCTGTGCTACTGAAGTATCGACAGCCCTGTTCTCGGCCAGATCACATTTGTTACCAACAAGAAGCTTGCGCACGCTGTCGTTGGCGTATCGGTCGATCTCGTCAAGCCACTGCTTCACGTTGTTGAAGCTCTCCATGTCCGTGATGTCATAAACAATCTAGAGGGGTGGGGCAACCAAGGTGTGTTCGCTGAAATGCAGGTATAGAATTTTAGGAAATGTATTCCGCAGGCTGAGTGATTTGCTTACAATTATCCCGTGAGCTCCTCTGTAGTAGCTGCTCGTGATGGTCCTGAACCGCTCCTGCCCTGCTGTGTCCCACTGTTGAAGCATGCAGCATCAGCCATCAGGTGCAACTAATAATATTTGACTGAATTGCGTATTACCGTTGCTGCTTTGAATATATTAAAAAAACAAATAAAAAGAAAGAAAGAAGATCAGGAGCCAAAAGCTTTTACTTCATGCCAGGATATACGTGTTGTTCAATAGAGACTCAGAGAGTTAGATCTCTACCCTTTTATCATCGTTAACTGGCACAAGAACAAGAAACTGTATCTTTTTTGCGTTGACCAAAACGATTTTCGGCATTTTATTTTTCTAACATCATGCGAGCCGTTACGTCCCTACCACCATGGCACTGTGCGTTCTCGACCAAATTGATTTGCCTCTCTAGGAATACAAAACTGTAGGCTGTGACTTCCGTGTACGGTGTAGCAGACAAGCAACGTGTTCCATTGGTCCCAAACATTGTCACAGATGGTACATGTACAAGCGTTGAGGAGGCCACTTACAATCTGCAGCTTTACGGTCTTGCCCTCCACCTCGACCGTGCGGATTTTCTGCGCAAACATAGCAAGGAAACTGGGATGGTCAGTAGATCAAAAGAACACCAAGAACGCGTGCAAACATTCCAAGAGGCACCAACTCACAAAGTCGACGCCGATCGTGCTGATGTAGCTGTCCACGTAGGAGTCGTCCTGGATGATGATGATGAACACAGAGGGTGAGTGTGAGTGGCCACACAGAACCGTACGTACCGTCTACTGGTGGTGTGCAGCAAACGGTGGGCGCCAATCGGCACTGCCAGCCTGACTCACAGCGAAGCGGAGGAGGAAGCAGGACTTGCCCACCGAGGAGTCGCCGATCAGGAGAAGCTTGAACAGGTAATCGCTATCGAAGGACAAGCAAACAAGGGGGCAAAAGTTTTGGTTCACTGGAGATGAAAAATAAGAGGTGTGAAAGGAGGGGAGGGGGACAAACTTACAACTCGTTGCTCATTGCGCTTCCCACCTTTCGATTCCAAGAACAGCGCGGAGGAGAAGAGCGATTCCGAGAACAGTGCGGGAAGAGAGGAGCGAAGGATGGAGATGCTTTTGCGAGGGACAGGGTGAGACTGAGAGAGAGAGAAGAAGATGCTAAACCTCCGGGAAGTCGCCTCTCTCTCACGCACGCACGCACGCACCTCGAGAAACCGCTGGGCGCTGGTGCATAAACCAACCGATCCGATGATGGGGATGGGGGCGATGCATTTGTTTTTATGGAGCTCCGCAGCGCCGTGACGTTGGACTCAAGTTAATTTTTTTTATGAGATGACAGGGATTCACGGGCGCGCCGCACCGGCCGCTCGCGGCACGTGCACACGCCCCTGGCCTGCCTGCCAAAGGCCATCACGAATTCACGATCTTGTAGCGTAGTGTATGTGTATCTCTCTCTGCTCTCCTAGCTACCGGTACGAACACAAGGCTGCTTTGGCGCTTTTTAGCTGGGAAGAAACGTAGTGCCATGTGAGGAACACAAGTGCAGCAGCCAAAGTATACGTACAAACCACGTCTGGTAACACTGTACCCGCAGATACATATGTAAGATCACATAAACCATACACAGTTAAAGTTGTGGACGTCTGCTTTTTCTGCTAGATACTACTAACTGGGTACTGCTGGAATAAGTAAGGTAGTATCTTCTTATGGTCGCCCGACTGGAATCCAGTGTTAGGGTCGATCAGATATGGCACCTGCAATGCAACACCATGATTGTTCGTGAGTTAGAAGTTACCCTTGCTTCACCCCCCCCCCCCCCCCCCTTTTTTTTCCGTTGAAAGAGGTAAAGGTATCAAGAATAGATGCAGTTAAAGAGCCATGCTATGTTTCCCCATGAATGAAGAAAATAAAAAGGTTTGCTAAGTTAGATAATGCACCGGTGACTAGAAAAAAAAATCTGATACCAAAAGACATTTTGCTGGTATAACCGAATAATGGCCACGCTGATATACCTAAGAAATCATATATTTATAGTAATACAGGTACAAATGCAACGTTTCTGAGCATCACCTATTCAGATCCTATCATGAAAATGGTCAATGCCTACTTCTACTTCTCATGGTGTGCCATATGCATGGCTAGCATTATTATTACCTGCTTAGAGCCCGACTTCCTTAGAAGCAAATCCGTCCTCGACGATCCCTCTCCGACGTTCTGGAGAACATAAGGAAGCTCCAGTTCACAGAGAGCCTCTCGAACTATCCTTGCACACTGGATCCAAAACGTGCGAAGGGGAGAGGGCACCACCATAATAAGAGATCGAACGATGCAGCAAGCTTGTAACATGGCAACAATGAGAGCTGAGCAGCGATCTCTCACGGGATTATTCTCGTACGAGAAGAGCTCCAGCTTCTCTGCAGGTACAGCACCGGCTTTGTCCCACAGTGTCATCCCTCTTCCAGCTCTGAGAAGAGTGGGCACCCATCCTGTGAAAATCGTACTGCATAGAGGGATAGAGGGATTGAGAATCGCAAGCATTGAAAAGAAATTTGTCCAGACCCGTTATAGAAAGTATTTTTCATTTTTACTCATCCTAGTAATGCCAGTATCTTACTTCCTTGGAAAGTAATTTCAATGTCGTCAAGTATGAAGCGTATAAGCCACGGTTACATAAGGTAGGTAACATGAGCTTTTCTCAAAGCAAGCAAAGCTGGATATATACCTCTCAAGGAGACCAGGTGAAGGACTCCTTCCTTGTCCATAGTTCCTGAACAGGTACTTCACAATATCTCCTGCACATCCAAAAGCATATTAGCATCCAAAATTATTGTGCCGTTACAGTAGTGAACTTGCACTGCACTACACAGAGCTACAGACAAGGACTAAACCTTTTTTAGGATTAGAGAATAAGTAAATCTTATCTTATAGCTGTTAATTACACTGCCTTTCTGACTGCAGACCAAAATGTTTCAGAGACTCAGTGTCATCGAACTTTAGCGGATAGCAAACCAGAACAGAATGAACAAAGCGTGCTTGGATCCCTCCAAACCAAAAGAACTAATCAGAACTTACCACTTTCATACATTGAGATACCAGTACTGGCGTCAACAAGGAGTGGAAACCTGCCGTACAGACACTACAGTTCAGTGATAGTAAGCAATGCATCAGAAGGTTAATAAACAAACATAGAACCCTGAAACTTTCCAAGATATATTCACTTGAAGCATTGCCACATCTATTAGTAAATATTATAATACTTAGCAAGTCAAGACATACTGCTCCTTCCCTCCAATTTTCTTGACTATGTCCCTGTGCCTTAGCGACCCTTTTGGACAAGGATAAACCTGAAACAGTTAGGAATAAAAATTGGCGCCACTAAGAAGACAGCGTCAGAATGCTACATCAATGGCCAGCACTAACTGGAATGCAAGTAGAGCCGGTACAGGTAAAATGGTTTCATGGTTGCTTCGAATGCAGAAATGAAGGAACAATGTAAGACAAGGTTGAGCACCTCTGCAGAAAGGTCAAGCTCGGTCATGGCCTCCCGAACTCTCCTACAGAAGGGACATGCCTCTTTGGAACAATAACAAAGGATTCAATCAGTATATTGCAGAAACCAGAAGCAGCAGCCTACGACCATAGGTAAACAGAATTTATTGTTTTACCAAACTCATACAGTTGAAGAGTTGGAATGCTTATTGCTGAATCGATGTTCTCCCCGCTGCTAGTAGCCACTTTTGATCCCCATGGCAGTCTGGATAAACTTGAAATTGAAGATGTCGTGACCTGGGAGCGGAAGTAGCCACATATACACAAGTCATGGATGGCAAGCAGAAAGGAAGATTGCGCTGCGCCTATAAAGGAACAACCAGATATAACCAGAAACACTTGCACTGTTAGTAGATGGACCAGACTGGATTACTAGACGTGAAATGAAAACTAATGAATGTCAGAAGCAGGAAATACATGGGACCCTTTTGTGAATTTATTACCCAGTGTACTTAATCTAGCCATCTGAGCGAGCATCCAAATTTGAGTTCTGAACTCTGAATCCTAATCCAAGTTAGTATTATTAGTTCAGGCCTTAGGGTTCGTAATTGCTCGGCCACGAGGATTTACCTCCACAACGTCGTTCCGTTGCTGCGAAGGATCGCCTCCCTGCGCACAAACTCACACAGAGCGACACCAGTTTTAGCAATCCCCAGCCTAACCAAGCCCGAAGTCGGGCAGCCGACAAATCCGACTCTGACTGGTTACCCCGAGGAGTTTGAGGAGCGGGCACAGGAACGACATAACGCTGCCGCTAGTGGTAGAGGTGGTTTCAGTTCCGGACGCCCCCGCGCTGGGAGGGCGCGCTCGGACGAGGGATCGGACGCGGCGGCGATTGGGAAGGTAAGCTCGACTCGGAGCGGGAGGGAGGTGGAGATGGCTGCAGCCGGCGGAGTGTGCGAGCGGCAGCATGGCAGCCAGCGCTGGTTTGAGGGCGCCCTGGAGCTGGGAGTCGGCGTGAGCGTGACCACTGGCACCCGGCGTGTGGCGGCCGTCGCGGGAGGCGGACGGGCAGTTCGGCTGGCTCTGTGGACCAGGCCACTGAGTCGTCGTGGCCCCCTCTCGGACCAGCGCAATGGGCTTTTTGGTCGCAAACTCGCAAAGAATTGGCGGCCCAGGATACCCGACTGCGGGTGAGCGAGACTGCGCCGTGCGGTGCCGGTAGGAGTGTAGTTTGTTTGAAATTTTAAATAATTTTACTTCAAAAAATAAATATAAATAGAGTCTGATTCTTAAATTTTATAATGTAAAATTTAGAACCCATTACCACCATTAAGTACGACTGCGAGACTGAGGTAGCAACTGATTGAAGTTTGGAGGACGTTCCATCTCGGCGGGATGTGGCGCTGCCGATTTCCGCATTTTGGGCGTGTACCCTCGCAAGTGCGAAATTTCTAGGACTGTCATAGGTTTCATGTGAGATATTTATGATTATAGACTTCGCAATGTTGGACTTTGTTAGAATAGAACCAAAGATGGTGGCTTCACCATTTGGAAAACAAAAGCACCCACGATGTCGCTCATTTGGCACTCATCGATAGGAGATTGTCTACCCTGTTCAAAAAAGATAGGAGACCGTCATTAATCCAGTCACCAGAGAACTAAGCCATCTTTTGCAAACGACGTCAACACTATCGTTCTAGAGCTCATATGTCCTCACTCTCCTCCCACCTCGTCTCCAAGAAGAGATCTTCATCGTCGTTGCCGACGGCGTGCTCTACGACCCTTCCTCCCTTGTCGTTTCAAGGGTCTACCCCGCCATCTCCACCGTTCTTGCAGAGGTGGATCCCACTGTATTACAAGTTGCCCCTCGGGCCTCGCCATCTCCACCTCCATTGATATGCTTACTCCTATCTCCTCCCCCACAACAGAGCTCGCCCCCCTCCATTTACTTGTCGTTTCATGGCCGACCACCTCCCTGTTGCGCATAGTTGTTTGCTTGTGAGCTACGGACACTTATGGTACACTAGTGTGCCATGCTTCAGCTTCTCCGGTTGCCCGCCACACAATGAAGATTTTTGGAGAATTTAAGGTTATAATCATTTTTAATAATACAAAAGCATTAGAAATTATATGTTGGTTATTTTGTGTGTCGGTACCTTGAATCAGGGGTACCCCTTACTACAGTATGAAGGCACGGTGCATGTGCAGCTATCTCTGGCCGCGTGATGAACAACACCCGACTCCACCGCATGAGCGGTCCCAAGGACGTCACGTGACCAGAAGAGGTGATATACTCTAGGATGCCATCAGTGCGTCCGGACCTCCCGAGAGAGCACCAGACCCCTGTACACTCAACCCAGACCTCCGAGTACAGTTCAGGACTCCCAAGTGAGCAAGCCGGACCCCTTGGATGAGGCCCGGACCCCTCTGAGTGAGGTCCAAGCCACCCACAGCAAGGTCCCGGGGCAGGGAATACCCTGGCCTAGGTCAAGGGCAGGCGAAGGTCCAGTACAGACACGTGCCCAGGCTTTATCTAGTGCGCTTCCACTCCCCGCTCAGGCGGAGGCCCGATGCTGCCACGTGGACTATCGCCCGTGACGTAAGCCAGTGGACGGAGCCTGACGTAAGGCCTCTGGACCGCGCTGCCACAACATTTATTGTGGAAAAGACGCGCCGCCTGTCTATCCCGCTGACAGGCGATGTGCCCCCTCGGTATTTAATGTGTCCTGTCCACTCGGCTGGCAAGCGTCGTCCAGGCCATCCTACAGGCGGCGTGCCTGTCCAGTCCATTGTCAAACAGTACGCCCGTGCTGCGAGGTGTACTGTGTCCATCATCACCTATACGTTACCAGGGAAGCTTCCCCTGCACGCCGATACTACGCAGATCTCGGATGTCAGGGCGCAAGAAGATTGCCCCAGCAACGAACATTAGTTGCTCCAAGTATTACATCGGCTATATTCCTGGGCCCACATGTCGGGGCTCAGTACCCTTGTACGTGCCCCCTTAGCTATAAAAGGGGAGGCATGCAACGTTACAACACAGGCTGAAGTACAGACTCAGACTCAGGCTGAGCTACGCCCGTAGGAGGTTCACTAAGGCAAAAAAGCACACTTAGACACTCACAAGTTCATACAAACTCAATACATCACACAGTGGAGTAGGGTGTTACGCTCCGGCGGCCCGAACCACTCTAAATCCTTGTGTGTTCTTGTGTTCTCCCCATTTTTCCAACTGACAGGCAAAACGCTTAGGCCCCTCCTCATCTTAGGATTTAGGGCGGGTGCATTCCGCCACTCGGCCGGAGAATTTCCTCTCTGACATTTGGCGCGCCAGGTAGGGGGCTAGGCTTTAAGTTTTTGCTTGTTTTCTTGCTCAGCATGATGGTACAAATCGTTGAGCACCGCGCCGAGACTTCAATGGATTTCCTAGTGGAGGAAGAAGCTGCCTCTTCCACGCCATAGGTTCCCAACCGCCCAGTGCCGGGCACTGCTGCTATGCACGCTGCACGACAGCATACGACTGTGCAGACATCTCGGACTCCGTCGAGGGTGGCTCCGGGGGCATTGTCTGCAGCCAGAGAGTTGCTGCGTCACCCTCCAAGCTCCACGGCCTCACCGGGGGCCATGAAGCAGTGGCAGGATGACGTCGACCGACTGCTCGGCATGGCACATTCTACCTTGACCAGATCGAGGCCACGGTCATCCTGGCGCCAACATGAGGTGTCGGCGTCTGTACGCTCACCCTCAGTAAGGGGTGCATAGACCAACGACCTCCGGGCAGAACTCAACCGCAGGCGTGCGGGAGAGGACGCCCGGATCTCTCTGGAGAGGGCGCAGGAGCGCCGGCAAAACATCGGGGGTCGCAACCTCGATCAAGACTTCGCTGCGGTAGCACCGCAAACCCCGATGGGCGCCCGGTTCCAGGCGGGTGTCCCCTTGGCCGGCGTGGGCTGCGCCGCTCTCGCGGATCATCTCCGCGCGACGTCCTGGCCATCCAAGTTCCGGCCACATCTGCCGGAAAAGTACAATGGTACATCAAATCCGTCAGAATTTCTGCAGGTGTACGTCACCGCTATCACAACAGCAGGTGGAAACACCGCTGTGATGGCGACATATTTTCATGTCGCTTTGTCTGGGCCTGCCCGGACTTTGCTCATGAATCTTGCCCCAGAATCAATCTATTCCTAGGAAGAGCTCTGCGCATGGTTCACAGCGAACTTCGCCAGCGCTTACCAACAGCACGGCGTGGAGGCCCACCTCCACGCGGTGAGGCCGGAACCCTGAGAGACTCTTCGGACGTTTATCTCCCGCTTCACCAAAGTGTGAGGTACTATACCTTGCATTTCCGACGCTTCCATCATCACGGCCTTCTGTTAGGGAGTACGTGATGAAAAAATGTTGGAGAAGTTGGCCACGGATGACGTGGAGACTATCACCACACTCTTCGCTCTGGCCGACAAGTGCGCGTGGGCATGGCACTTGGCCCCACAAACCGGGGTTGCCCAGTCGGGTGGCTCAGGTGTTGTCCCCCGGGATGGCAAAAATAAAAAGAAGGGACGCGGCCACGAGAAGCCGCAGTCAACCACTCTAGTCGTCGCAGCTGCGACTGGGGGCCAGGGCGACCACAACAAGCGCCCACGGCCACAGAGGGGTAACAGTGGCTCATGCCCTGTACACCCCAACAGTCGCCATAGCACCACGGAGTGTCGCGAGATCATCGACCTCGCGAAACGCGTCAGCGAGCGGCGCGAGCAGTCTTCCAAGGACGGCTCCCCACCTCGTCGTCGACCTGGCAAGGAAAGGGTCAACGACGGCGAGGTGGCCGCGGCTGAACGGGATCTCGGGTATCAGTCACTGAGAGGGAAATGTGCCCTTAGGCCATTTCTAAGTATTTTGGTGATTAAGTGCCAACACAAATGGTCTAAGTGTTAAACTGTGCCAAATGGTGAATGAAGTGCAAATCAACATGTTGGGGGCCTTCGGCTTCCGAAGGTCCTCAAAAACATGATTTAACAATGTTTCTAGAGTAAAGTACATTAACAGGTATCTTCAGACTCGGATCAGAGCCACAGTATGAAGAAGCACAAAAAACACGAAGGTTGGCGCAGAGCCGAAGCTGTGTGTAGAAGAGCTTCGGGATAACGGCGGAAAAGGAAACCGACTTAAAGATGAAAAACCAGATTAGACCTCGAAGAATTATCATAGAGTTATTGATAAACGTAAAGGGCATTAATGTAATTTTGCATGGGCTGCGACCCGTGCCTATAAATAGGTGAACAGTATCCCCGTACTGTTCACGCTGACTTGGCATTCACTTTTGCGCCACACTTGTATTTTCTCTTCTTCAAGCTGAAGGTACATTTGTAATTTATTTTTGTCTACATAAGTAATATAAATAGAAGTATATTAATAATAATAATAATAATGTTTATAGAAATCATATTACCTTCTGTATTTTTGTTTGAATATTCTTCATTCTTTATTATAATTATGAAGGTACATCTTTCATGACCTTCGTCCTCCTAATTATTATATCCGAAGGGAAATAATGATTAAGAGGACGAAGGGCTTTTGATATTTAATATTTTATGTTGCCTTGTTCTTGATTCGAAGCATTTGAGAACAAGTCACCAACATTGGCGCCCACCTCCGGTGAACTCACTTCCATTTTCTGAATCTTGAACACCTTCGGCAAGCATCACCTTCGTCATGCCGCCGAAAAAAGCTTCAGCAACAGGGGCTGGTACTTTACAGCCGCTGGATCCCAATCAGGACGTCCTTTCTCTTAGAGAGGCCAGAAGCCAGAAGAGGAAAGCTGTTAGTCCAACACCTCCGGAGGATGACTTGGATCAAGAAATCCAAAATCTGGAGATCCTTCAACAACAGGTGCAGCGCAAGAAGGAGAAGATGGCTCGTCTAGCCGATCTTCAGAGACAGATAGACGAAGCTTCTGAAGAGGTTCGCCATCTTGTTCAAGATGATCAGAGCCGAAGGCCTCCACGCAGAGAGCTCCATCAGGAAGGCTTCCACAATGAGGACGACTGGTATGAAGATTTCCATCATGGAAACTTTGCTTTCGATGATGCTTCTCCCCTCTCAACAGAATTGCAGGCTACACCATGGCCCCAGTCTTACAAGCCACCCCAGTTACCCATGTATGACGGTCATACAGACCCGAAGCAATTCTTGATGAGCTACGAGGCAACCATATCTTCGTATGGTGGCAATACTGCAGTCATGGCAAAATCCTTTGTCATGGCCGTCAAGAGTGTTGCTCAGACCTGGTACTCTTCCATTCGGCTAGGGACAATCACTTCTTGGCAGAAGTTGAAGGATATGCTGATAACTAGCTTCCAAGGGTTTCAGACGAAGCCAGTCACTGCTCACGCTTTATTTTAGTGTACCCAGGACCATGAAGAATACCTCCAGGCGTACGTCCGAAGGTTTCTGCGTCTGAGGGCACAAGCGCCAACAGTGCCCAATGAAATTGTCATTGAGGCCATGATTAAAGGGCTTCAGCCGGGGCCTTCAGCGCAGTATTTTGCTAGGAAGCCACCGCAAACATTGGAGAAACTGCTCCAGAAGATGGATGAATACATTCGAGCTGACAATGACTTCCGCCAAAGAAGGGAGGAAGCATTCAGGTTCTCTGAAATGACCAGGGGTTTCGGAGGAAGATTTCACACGAGGCACGTTAGGTCAATTCATAACTCTGCTCAAACTGATGATCGAGGGAGTCAGCAGCAAAGGCCACAATACTCTTCACAAGCTTCGGGCCAGCAGCAAAGTTCTTTTCGGCCGCCAGCGCCAAGGGGCAGAGGCGCCAGGGGCTTCGGGGGAAGGTTTGGAGACCAGCCAAGAAAAAATTATTGCCTATTCTGTGGTGAAGACAAGGGCCATACCACTAGGATGTGCCATGTTACCATCCAGAAACAGAAGGAGATAGCAGAAGCAGCAGCGCAACAAAGTCAGCCGAAGCAGGTCATGCACACTGCTTCATATCACTCGCCTTATATTCCAGAATACGTAGGCAACCACTCTGCAGCTTCTGTTGCTTCGGCGAGCCAACCCCAAGCATCTTGGCAGCAGCCTCCACCGCCACCGCCGATCCAGCGAGGGCAGCAGCCAGAAGGGAGTCAGCACAGTCATCTTCAGCGGGATTTCAGAGAGGAGTCTGAAGCTCGCACAGTCAACAGCACTGTGCCAGAGTCGAAGCACATTTATTGACAAATATCCTACTTCAACAGCGGTTCTTTCGCATTTTTTACATACAGTATTACCTTTTTGTTAATAAGGAACAATTATGAAGAATTTAAATGTCTTTTATTGAATTTCAAATTCCTTGTAATACTTTCGTCTTTCACCATAATAGAAATATGTTTTTTCCATAGGCTCGAGTTGCCGAAGCATACGAATTTATGCTGATTTGAAGGACCTTTCTATTACCAAAAATTTGATATAACGGACACAGTACAAATTGTTCGATACAGTAAAAAGTCGTTCCTAAGGGAGCGCAGTGTAAGTTTTCTAAACCTACAGCGAAAAATAAACGCTGATTCCGCTGAAAGTAAAAGGCGAAGAAGCTCCTAAGGGAGGCTTACAGCGAAAAATAAACGCTGATTCCGCTGAAAGTAAAAGGCGAAGAAGCTCCTAAGGGAGGCTTACAGCGAAAAATAAACGTTGATTCCGCTGAAAGTAAAAGGCGAAGAAGCTCCTAAGGGAGGCTTACAGCGAAAAGTCAGCGCTGATATAAAGTGTGTGTGCTTTATTACAGGGATATATATCTGCGGCACAAATATCATCTTGCATAACATAACATCATCACATCATTTTTGCATAACATAAGCATCATACAACATAGTGCATCTGAAACAAGAAAGGGATACAGTGTTGATCTTCGGAACATATTTTGGAAAAGAGAAAATCGTGCTAAGGCACAAGACGAATCGAGGCGAAGAGTAGCCTCATTGGAGAGGCAACACAAAACTTTTTTGTAGCTTCGGAGAATATTTTACGAAGTTTGGATGTTCTTCATCAGAGAAGCGAAAAAATCCTTGTGATATAGAAAAGATTTTCTTCACGAAGCATGAAAAGAAGGGAAGGTGTTTTTTCGCGGAAGGCTCAAAAAATGGTATGTATGCAAAGTTTCATGCATCGTAAAGAATTAAACTATAAATAGATTATATATTATATTTAAAGTTACAATATATTACACATTTTACGTTTCAAATGTTTCTACAATAGCATTCAATCCTCTTTAAGCACTATCTCTGTAGCTTCATCCAATAGTTGGTTGACAACCTTGTCCATAATGGCTTCGGCCATTTTTCTAAATTCATCGTCCCCCTTTGGGTGGGGGCCCGGAGATGCCTCAGCAGGTTCTGAGGGAAGAAAAGATACGGCTATATTACTATTACAAACCACGAACAGAGTCTGGAATTAAAAATTACAGCATGATAAAAACCACTAATTAATACCTATTTGCCCTTCGGGCTCTGTACTTTTCTCGGCAGCTTCCGCTACTTTTCTAGCATCGTGGATGCCTTTTTCACTTCTTTGAATAATTTCTTGCGCCAATTCCCGGCCGCCGATATCCCAGATATCGGTGAAGAATTTCCCACCGACCATGCTTGCTTCGGGTGAGGGGTCTTTAATGTCTTCAGAGGACAAGGTAGCTTCGGACTGCGCTAAGGATTTTACATGCTCGCAGTCTTTCCTCTCCAAAACAGCAGCAATCCCCCTAGCACCCAAAAAAGCGCAGATGTCACCACGGCTATTCAAGATTTCCTCGAAGGCCTCTGCTTCGTGACTGATCCATTCCATTGGACCTTCAGGATTGCCTCTTGAAAAATTCTCTTCACTAGAGAATGCGCCAACGCTGGCGAAGCTAGATTTTATCTTTTTGACGCACTCTATGGATTTAACATAGCAGTCCTCTGGGATGCCCGAAGCTCTTTAACACTCATCTCTAAATGATTGGCCAGTTGATCACTAAGCTCTCGTTTTGTTTCTTCAAGTATACGCTCTTCTTTAGCTCTAGCTAGCTATTTCTGAAGATCTTTAATTTCATGTCTTTGGGCTTCGGCCTGGGCCTTTGAGGCAGCTTCGTCCTTTTTTACCTTGTCCACCAATGTAAGCAGAATTTTATCCTTTTCCAGAGCTTCATTTCTCAGTTTAATAACTTCTGATCGTAGGTTGTTGAATGCAATTTCATAGCTCTCGTCTTCAGCATTCTTTTGTGCTCTCAATGCGTTGCTTAAAATTAAACCCTATTTGTAAAAAAGGGGGGTTGGTATAAGAATAAAAGAATGAGTTACGAATTATAAAATTTGTAAACATCCAATTCCCATACCTTCAGGCTATTGTACGCAAGACTATCCGCAAGATCCTCCTTCGTCATAGCACATAATCCAGCTTCGAGCTTCGGAAACCCCATACTTCTAGACATCTCCCGACAGACGGATAATTCTTTATTGTCTGGGAGGCAGTATAGGAAATCTTCTTCGTTTGTCCCATTGAACACTAGTGCCCCCTTCGGATATTTCAATTCTTTGGCATAGTGATTAGCTTCAAAAACTTCTTCTTCCGATAATTTTTTCCCCGAAGCATGACGCACGATATAATCGTATAATTTGGAAGATGCTTCGGGGACAGCAGTATCAATTTCTTCGACCAAAGTAGGCTCTGACATTTTCATTTTTTCAGTTGCCCTTGCAATTTTTGCTTCTTCTGCTTCCAAAGGTATTACCTTGGTTGGTTCTAAAGGCTCAGTTTCAACTTCAGTCTGTTGCTTCGAAGACTTAGCAACGGATACTTCAGCAAGCGCCTCAGAAGTTTCAGCAGTCTTTTTTGGGTTTGTGCTTGGAAGTTTAATTGTTTCCAAAACATCTAACACATTAACCATTCTTTTTCTTTTTGGGGTCACTGTTGGCCCCTTTTTAATTTTTGCTGCTTCAATTTCTTCTGAAGGACCTAAAATTTCTGATATTTTCGCTCCCTCAGCTGATGCTTTTGCTTCTTCCATCTTTTCTGTCGATGGCGCTTCGGCCAGCTCTTTAGCTCCTGGCAGTGGAGTTGATTCCTTAGCTTCGGGGGCCGAAGACGTTTCACTACCGAATTCAGGCACTGTGGCTAGTTCAATGTAACGAGGCCGGTCCGTGAGAACTTTCACCCTTTTTCTCTTCGGCGCTGGCTCGCTAGGAGCAGCTGAAGCAGTTTCTTTCGCAGAAACCGTACCTTTCCTTTTCTGCCCCCGCACTGGTAATGGTAGTCGGGGTACACGAACCCAATTGCATCAAAAACTCGGTTCAGTCTTTTCTTTCTTCGGCCTCCGAAGGCTGCTGACAATGCAGTATCTTCGGCCTTCGAGTATACCCCAAGCAATTCATCACTTACAGTCTCAATGCTCTTTAACCAATCATCATCTGGTTCAACGAATTTGTCTCCATACTTGAATGTATACTTCAGCCTGACTAGTCCACCTTCATCAGTTTCTTTAACAGTTTTTTTCGGCATTTCCCAATTATCTGCAAGAGGCCATACTCTGAAGGCAATGTGTTCTTGTATCAAATCCCTTGTCCCTATAAAAGAGCAGACTACGCCGAAGGCCCGTTGGCATTCTTCGGCTGCTTCATCCATTTCTACCTTCGGTTTCCGGAGTCCGAAGCGCTGCCAGATGGGGCACATGATGACATCCTTAATATCCTCTCGAACCTTCAAATCATTTTTTACATAGAACCATTCTTTCATCCATTCTCCGGGCCATCTCTTACGAAAGGTGGGCACGGGACAGCTTGATCCAGAGCGAGCGCCGAAGTTGTAGCAACCAAAGTTGTTATGATATTGCTCTTTACCCCAGGGTTTCGTTTCGTATAACAATTCATGAATATTGCAAAAACTTTTCGCACTTGGCTCTAGGCCCTGACACTTCACAGCCCAGACGAAGATTCCCATTCTTATTATTGCTTCAGGGGTAAGTTGATGAAGGTAAACCTGATATATTTTCAGAACTTCCACCACAAATCTGCTTATAGGGAATCGTAGCCCAGCTTTTAAAAAGCTTCGGAAGATAACGACTTCATCATCTCCGGGAGTCGGCACAGTTTTTTCTCCGGCATCTGCTCTTACAATAGACATATCTCGAAAATATCTCCCCCTCATGTTTTCAAGGTGACTTTGCCCAATAGTTGATTTTTCGAAGACTGAATGGCTTGGTCGCCATGGCCGATCTTCGGAATCTTCACCTCCACTATCTGCGTCATAACTGTCACTATCACCAGTATCTTCAGATAAACCTTCTAAAATCTCCCTTGTAATCTTCTCCGTATTCGTCTTTGCTATTGACTCAAGAAAACCCAGATGCATCTCTTCAGAAAGGCTCAGCTTCATTTCGGCAGCAACCTTCTTCTCCTCAGACATCTCTTCGGAATTCTTGCCTCTCGTTTCCGAAGCTTAAAACTAAGGAGAAAACCAAATATTTGTGGACAGAAAGCTTTTTGAGCAGGCAAAACAGATGGCAGGAGAGCGTGCCAAATAAATTGTGGCGAGCCCCTATTTATAAACCCATTATGTCGGAGACTGGAGGGTCCCATTTGCCAATGACTGTTGCTATTCTAGCAAGAGGAAGGTGTTTTTTCGGACCTTCGGCTCATAGCCTTCGTCCATTTCACAATCTGAATTTATCATTCTAACAAATTAATATTGCGAGGGGCTACTGTTGGGGGCCTTCGGCTTCCGAAGGTCCTCAAAAACATGATTTAACAATGTTTCTGGAGTAAAGTACATTAATAGGTATCTTTAGACTCGGATCAGAGCCACAGTATGAAGAAGCACAAAAAACACGAAGGTTGGCGCAGAGCCGAAGCTGTGTGTAGAAGAGCTTCGGGATAACGGCGGAAAAGGAAACCGACTTAAAGATGAAAAACCAGATTAGACCTCGAAGAATTATCATAGAGTTATTGATAAACGTAAAGGGCATTAATGTAATTTTGCATGGGCTGCGACCCGTGCCTATAAATAGGTGAACAGTATCCCCGTACTGTTCACGCTGACTTGGCATTCACTTTTGCGCCACACTTGTATTTTCTCTTCTTCAAGCCGAAGGTACATTTGTAATTTATTTTTGTCTACATAAGTAATATAAATAGAAGTATATTAATAATAATAATGTTTACAGAAATCATATTACCTTCTGTATTTTTGTTTGAATATTCTTCATTCTTTATTATAATTATGAAGGTACATCTTTCATGACCTTCGTCCTCCTAATTATTATATCCGAAGGGAAATAATGATTAAGAGGACAAAGGGCTTTTGATATTTAATATTTTATGTTGTCTTGTTCTTGATCCGAAGCATTTGAGAACAAGTCACCAACACAACACAAAGGTATGATTCTAGACTTAGTACATTGTTTTTTGTGTACTAACTTATTTGTCTAAGTGCTAGAATCAGAGAAAAGACAAAAGGAAAAACGACTTGGCTGTGCAGCCAAGACTCTGCGCAGTCTGGGTGCACGGGACTGTCCGGTGGTGCACCGGACAGTGTCCGGTGCGCCAGGCTGGCTTTGGTCAAACTGGCCGCTCTCGGGATTTCGTCGGTGGCGTACGGCTAAAAATCACCGGACTGTCCGGTGGTGCACCGGACTGTCCGGTGAGCCAACGGTCGGCCGTGCAATCCACGCGTGACGCGTGGCCGAGCCAACGGTCTTATGGGGGCACCGGCCTATCCGGTGTGCACTGGACAGTGTTCGGTGCGCCAACAGCTCCAAATCTTCAACGGTCGGCTGCGCCAGTTTAGGAAGGTGATCTGCACGGGACAGTGAACAGTGTCTGTCCGGTGGTGCACCGGACTGTCCGGTGCACCACACGACAGAAGGCAAGGATCGCCTTCCCAGATTGTTTCCAACGGCTCCTAGCTGCCTTGGGGCTATAAAATGGACCCCTAGGCGCATGGAGGAAAACAACAAGCATTCTTTAGTCATCTCTAAGCACCAAGACTTCATTCTAGCGCGTTTGATTCTTTGTGATAGCAATTTGAGCTCCTCTTGAGTTGAGAACTCCATGTGTGAACTTAGAGCTCAAATTATGACTAGTGTGCGTGTTTGAGCTGTTGCTTTTGAGACTTGTTTGTGTTGATTTTCCCTCCCTTACATCTGTGCTTCTTTGTGATCATCATTTGTAAGGGCGAGAGGCTCCAAGTTGTGGAGATTCCTCGCAAACGGGATATAATGAAAGAAAGAAACACCGTGGTATTCAAGTGGATCCTTGGATCACTTGAAAGGGGTTGAGTGCAACCCTCGTCCATTGGGACACCACAACTTGGAGTAGGCCAGTGTTGTACTTGGCCGAAACACGGGATAACTCGCGTGTCTTTTGTGATTGCTTTTCTGTGATATTTGTGTTCACAAGAGCTCACTATTTAGCCTACTAACACATAATCAAGTTTTGTGGCTATAAGTTTCAAGTTTTTAGAGGATCACCTATTCACCCCCCCTCTAGGTGCTCTCAATTGGTATCGGAGTTGTTCTCTTCAAGAAAGGGACTAATCACCCGAAGAGATGGATCCTAAGGGAAAGGGGATGGTGGTCAACGACAATGAGAAGGAGTCCATCTTCAACGAGCCAAGGGACGACAAAGCCAATGACTCTGGCTCAAGTCAAAAGAAGAAGGATGGAAAGAAGAAGAGGCACATCAAGAAGATTGTCTACTACGACAGCGACGAATCTTCCTCTTCTCAAAAGGACGGCGAATACGAGGAGAAAAAGAAAATGGTTAACTCGAACTTTTCTTTTGATTATTCTCATATTCCGCATAATTCCAATGCTCATTTTCTTTCCATTCCACTTGGTAAACCTCTACACTTTGATGGAGAGGACTACGGATTTTGGAGTCACAAAATGTGTAGCCACTTGTTCTCTCTTCATCCAAGTATATGGGAGATAGTAGAAAATGGAATGCAATTTGATAGTTCGGATAACTCCATGTTTATCAATGAACAAATCCATAAAAATGCACAAGCCACTACTGTTCTTTTAGCATCCTTGTACAGGGAAGAGTACAATAAGGTGAGCGGCTTGGATAACGCCAAGCAGATTTGGGACACCCTCAAGATCTCGCATGAGGGGAACGACGCCACCATGCTCACCAAGATGGAGTTGGTGGAAGGCGAACTAGGAAGGTTCACGATGATCAGGGGAGAGGAGCCAACTCAAACGTACAATAGGCTCAAGACCCTGGTCAACAAGATAAGGAGCTATGGGAGCACGAGATGGACGGACCACGACGTCGTCCGACTTATGCTAAGGTCCTTCACTGTCCTTGATCCTCATCTTGTAAACTCTATTCGTGAGAATCCTAGGTACATCAAGATGACGCCCGAGGAAATACTCGGAAAGTTCGTAAGCGGGCGAATGATGATCAAGGAGGCAAAATATGTTAATGAGGCGTTGAATGGCCCAATGCCGATCCACGAGCCTCAAACCGTTGCTCTCAAAGCAACAAGTAGCAGGGAGACGCTACCTAGCAAAGTGGCGCAAGTTGAGGCGGCCAGGCTAAATGAGAATGAAATGGCCCTCATCATCAAGCGCTTCAAGACGGCGCTCAAAGGTCGCAAGGAGCATCCCAACAAGAGCAAGACGAAGGGAAAGCGCTCCTGCTTCAAGTGTGGTAAGATTGGTCACTTTATTGCTAACTGTCCCGACAATAATAGTGACCAGGAACAAGGAAAGAATGGGAAGAGAGAGAACAAGAAGGTTTACAAGAAGGCTAAGGGCGAGGCACACCTTGGAAAAGAATGGGACTCGGATTGTTCTTCGTCCGACTCCGACGACGAAGGACTCACCGCCACAGCCTTCAACAAATCGTCTCTCTTCCCCAACGAACATCACACCTGCCTCATGGCAAAGGAGAAGAAGGTAAGTACTCGAAGTACTATTACGTATGCTTCTTCAAGTGATGATGAGTCTAGTGATGATGAAGTAGACTACGCAAGCTTATTCAAAGGTTTAGATAGAACTAAAATTGATGAGATCAATGAATTAATTGATGCTTTGAATGAGAAAAATAGATTGTTAGAGAAGCAAGAGGATCTTTTATATGAAGAGCATGATAAATTTGTTACTGCGCAAAATTCTCTTGCTTTAGAAGTTAAAAGAAATGAAATGCTTTCATGTGAATTATCCACATGCCATGAATCTATTTCTAGCTTAAAAAGTATTAATGTTGATTTAAATACTAAGTTAGAAATAGCTAATAAATCAAGCTCTTGTGTAGAACATGTTGTGATTTGCAATAGGTGTAAGGATTTTAATGTTGATGCTTGTAGTGAACACTTAATTTCCATCTCAAAATTAAATGGTGAAGTGGCTAGTCTTAATGCCCAACTTAAGACTAGCAAGAATGATTTTGATAAACTAAAATTTGCAAGGGATGCCTACACCATTGGTACACACCCCTCAATTAAGGATGGGCTTGGCTTCAAGAGAGAAGCCAAGAACTTAACAAGCCAAAGAGCTCCCATTTTCAACAAGGAAAAGGGGAAGGCTCCTATGGCTAATAGTAGTCAAAAGAATCATGCATTTATTTATGATAGAAAATTTTCTAGAAATGCTTATCATAATAGGAGTTGTAATGATTATGATTCACATGCCATGATTGCTTCAAGTTCTTCCTATGTGCATGGTAGAGATATGCCTAGGACAAATGTTATTCATCATATTCCTAGGAGAAATGTTGTCCATGTGCCTAGGAAAATGCATAATGCTACTATTATTCATGCCTGCAACACTGATTTTGTACTTCAATGTAAAAATAAGAAAGTGGTCGCTAGGAAGTTAGGGGCAAAATGCAAAGGAAACAAAACTTGCATTTGGGTCCCTTAGGATATTGTTACTAACCTTGTAGGACCCAACAAGAGTTGGGTACCTAAAATCCAAGCCTAATTTGCCTTGTAGGTTTATGCATCCGGGGGCTCAAGTTGGATTATCGACAGCGGATGCACAAACCACATGACGGGGGAGAAGAAGATGTTCACCTCCTACGTCAAGAACAAAGATTCCCAAGATTCAATCATATTCGGTGATGGGAATCAAGGCAAGGTTAAAGGACTAGGAAAAATAGCTATTTCATCTGAGCATTCCATCTCTAATGTGTTTTTAGTTGAATCGCTCGGGTATAACTTTTTGTCCATTAGTCAACTTTGTAATATGGGTTATAATTGCTTATTTACAAATGTAGATGTGTCTGTCTTTAGAAGGAGTGATGGTTCATTAGCTTTTAAGGGTGTACTAGACGACAAACTCTATTTAGTTGATTTTGCAAAAGAGGAGGCCGGTCTAGATGCATGCTTAATTGCTAAGACTAGCATGGGCTGGCTGTGGCATCGCCGTCTAGCACATGTGGGGATGAAGAACCTTCACAAACTTCTAAAGGGAGAACATGTGTTAGGTCTAACAAATGTATCTTTCGAGAAAGATATACCTTGTGCAGCTTGTCAAGCAGGTAAACAGGTGGGAAGTACTCATCATAGCAAAAATGTGATGACCACATCAAGACCTTTGAAGCTACTTCACATGGATCTCTTCGGACCCGTCGCCTACCTCAGCATCGGGAGAAGTAAGTATGGTCTTGTTATCGTTGATGACTTTTCCCGCTTCACTTGGGTATTCTTTTTGCAGGATAAATCTGAAACCCAAGGGACCCTCAAACGCTTCCTAAGGAGAGCTCAAAATGAATTTGAGCTCAAGGTGAAGAAAATAAGGAGTGACAACGGGTCTGAGTTCAAGAACCTTCAAGTGGAGGAGTACCTTGAGGAGGAAGGAATCAAGCACGAGTTCTCCACTCCCTACACACCACAGCAAAACGGTGTGGTAGAGAGGAAGAACAGGACACTCATAGACATGGCGAGGACGATGCTTAGAGAGTTCAAGACGCCTGAGCGGTTTTGGTCGGAAGCCGTGAGCACGGTTTGCCACGCCATAAACCGAGTCTACCTTCATCGCCTCCTCAAGAAGACGTCGTACGAACTTCTAACCGGTAACAAACCCAACGTTTCATATTTTCGTGTATTTGGGAGTAAATGCTACATTCTAGTGAAGAAAGGTAGGAATTCCAAATTTGCTCCCAAAGCTGTAGAAGGGTTTTTGTTAGGTTATGACTCAAATACAAAGGCGTATAGAGTCTTCAACAAATCATTGGGTTTGGTTGAAGTCTCTAGCGACGTTGTATTTGATGAGACTAATGGCTCTCCAACAGAGCAAGTTGATCTTAATGATGTAGATGAAGAAGATGTTCCAACGGCCGCAATACGCACCATGGCGATTGGAGATGTGCGACCACAGGAACAAAAGGAACAAGATCAACCTTCTTCCTCAATAATGGTGCATCCCCCAACTCAAACTGATGAACAAGTTCATCAAGAGGCGTGCGATCAAGGGGGAGCACAAGATGATCATGCTATGGAGGAAGAAGCACCTCAAGCCCCTCCAACTCAAGTCCGAACGACGATTCAAAGGAATCATCCCGTCGACCAGATATTGGGTGATATAAGCAAGGGAGTAACTACTCGCTCTAGACTAGTTAATTTTTGTGAGGATTACTCTTTTGTCTCTTCTATTGAGCCTTTCAGGGTAGAAGAGGCCTTGCTAGATCCGGACTGGGTGTTGGCTATGCAGGAAGAGCTTAATAACTTCAAGCGAAATGAAGTTTGGACCCTGGTGCCACGTCCAAAGCAAAACGTTGTGGGAACCAAGTGGGTGTTCCGCAACAAACAAGACGAGCACGGAGTGGTGACAAGGAACAAGACTAGACTTGTGGCAAAAGGTTATGCCCAAGTCGCAGGTTTGGACTTTGAGGAGACTTTTGCTCCTGTGGCTAGGCTAGAGTCTATTCGCATTTTGTTAGCCTACGCCGCTCACCATTCTTTCAGGTTGTTCCAAATGGATGTTAAGAGCGCTTTCCTCAATGGGCCAATCAAGGAGGAGGTGTACGTAGAGCAACCCCCTGGCTTTGAGGATGAACGGTACCCCGACCACGTGTGTAAGCTCTCTAAGGCGCTCTATGGACTTAAGCAAGCCCCAAGAGCATGGTATGAATGCCTTAGAGACTTTCTAATTGCTAGTGCCTTCAAGGTTGGGAAAGCCGATCCAACTTTATTCACTAAGACTTGTGATGGTGACTTATTTGTGTGCCAAATTTATGTCGATGACATAATATTTGGTTCTACTAACCAAAAGTCTTGTGAAGAGTTTTGCAGGGTGATGACTCAAAAATTTGAGATGTCAATGATGGGCGAGTTGAACTACTTCCTTGGGTTCCAAGTGAAGCAACTCAAGGACGACACTTTCATCTCCCAAACGAAGTGCACGCAAGATTTGATCAAGCGGTTTGGGATGAAGGACGTCAAGCCCGCAAAGACTCCAATGGGAACCGATGGACATGTCGACCTCAACAAAGGAGGCAAGTCCGTTGATCAAAAGGCATACCGGTCTATGATAGGGTCTTTACTTTATTTATGTGCTAGTAGACCGGATATTATGCTAAGCGTATGCATGTGTGCTAGATTTCAATCCGATCCAAGGGAGTGTCACCTTGTGGCCGTTAAGCGAATACTTAGATATTTAGTTGCTACGCCTTGCTTCGGGATCTGGTATTCAAAGGGGTCTACCTTTGACTTGATTGGATACTCAGACTCCGATTATGCTGGATGCAAGGTTGATAGGAAGAGTACATCAGGGACGTGTCAATTCTTAGGAAGGTCCCTGGTGTCTTGGAGTTCTAAGAAACAAACTTCCGTTGCCCTATCCACTGCTGAGGCCGAGTATGTTGCCGCAGGACAATGTTGCGCGCGACTACTTTGGATGAGGCAAACCCTCAGGGACTTTGGCTACAATCTGAGCAAAGTCCCACTCCTGTGTGACAATGAGAGTGCAATCCGCATGGCGGATAATCCTGTTGAACACAGCCGCACTAAGCACATAGACATCCGGCATCACTTTTTGAGAGACCACCAGCAAAAGGGAGATATCGAAGTGTTTTATGTTAGCACCGAGAACCAGCTAGCCGATATCTTTACCAAGCCTTTAGATGAGAAGACCTTTTGCAGGCTGCGTAGTGAGCTAAATGTCTTAGATTCGCAGAACTTGGATTGATCTATAGCATACATGTGTCTTATGCCTTTGATCATGTTCCTTTATGCATTTTGTTGTTTATATATGGTGCTCAAGTTGTACAAGCAATCCCCGGACCACAAAAAGTCCATGTGTGAGTGATGCACATATTTAGGGGGAGATGTGCTACAACTTGACCCTTTGAGACTAACCATGTGCTTCAGTTTTCTTAAACTAGTCTCAAAGGTGTATTGAAAGGGAAAGGTGAACTTGGACCATGCAAGACTTCCACTGCACTCCGATAAGAGGGTAACTTACTCCAAGTTCATCTCCATGCTCTTATTGCCTTTTTACTCCTAATTGAAGATTTTGGTGAGGCAATGGGGTTTAAGGGCCAAAAATGATCTCGTTTTGGTGCTTGATGCCAAAGGGGGAGAAATTAAGGCTAAAGCAAATGGATCAGATACCACTTGAGAATTTTGAAAATAGTAGAGTTAGAACTTTTGTTTTGTCAAAATACTCTAAGTGTCTCTTTTTGTCAAAAGTTGGTCTCTTGTGGGGAGAATGTTTGATTATGGGAAAAGGGGGAGTTTTTTCTTTGATCAATTTCTCTTTGAATACCTCTCTTTATGCCTCAACAAGTATGTTTGACTTAGAGATAGGAAATTGAAGTTGATTTGCAAAAACAAAACCAAGTGGTGGCAAAGGATGATCCAAATATGCCAAATTTGAATAAAAACAATTCTTGTTCTCATTTGCATTAATGTTGCACTTCTATGTGTTGCTTTTTGTTGTGTTGGCATAAATCACCAAAAAGGGGGAGATTGAAAGGGAAATGTGCACTTGGGCCATTTCTAAGTATTTTGGTGATTAAGTGCCAACACAAATGGTCTAAGTGTTAAACTGTGCCAAATGGTGAATGAAGTGCAAATCAACACAATGGTATGATTCTAGACTTAGTATATTGTTTTTTGTGTACTAACATATTTGTCTAAGTGCTAGAATCAGAGAAAAGACAAAAGGAAAAAGGACTTGGCTATGCAGCCAAGACTCTGCGCAGTCTGGGTGCACCGGACTGTCCGGTGCGCCAGGCTGGCTTTGGTCAAACTGGCCGCTCTCGGGATTTCGTCGGCGGCGTACGGCTAAAAATCACCGGACTGTCCGATGAGCCAACGATCGGCCGCGCAATCCGCGCGTGACGCGTGGCCGAGCCAACGGTCTGATGGGGGCACCGGACTGTCCGGTGTGCACCGGACAGTGTTCGGTGCGCCAACGGCTACAAATCTTCAACGGTCGGTTGCGCCAGTTTAGGAAGGTGATCTGCACCGGACAGTGAACAGACGGCTCCTAGCTGCCTTGGGGCTATAAAAGGGACCCCTAGGCGCATGGAGGAAAACAACAAGCATTCTTTGATCATCTCTAAGCACCAAGACTTCATTCTAGCGCGTTTGATTCTTTGTGATAGCAATTTGAGCTCCTCTTGAGTTGAGAACTCCGTGTGTGAACTTAGAGCTCAAGTTGTGACTAGTGTGTGTGTTTGAGCTGTTGCTTTTGAGACTTGTGTGTGTTGCTTTTCCCTCCCTTACATCTGTGCTTCTTTGTGATCATCATTTGTAAGGGCGAGAGGCTCCAAGTTGTGGAGATTCCTCGCAAACGGGATATAGTGAAAGAAAGAAACACTGTGGTATTCAAGTGGATCCTTGGATCACTTGAAAGGGGTTGAGTGCAACCCTCGTCCATTGGGACGCCACAACGTGGAGTAGGCCAGTGTTGTACTTGGCCGAACCACGGGATAACTCACGTGTCTTTTGTGATTGCTTTTCTGTGATATTTGTGTTCACAAGAGCTCACTATTTAGCCTACTAACACATAATCAAGTTTTGTGGCTATAAGTTTCAAGTTTTTACAGGATCACCTATTCACCCCCCCTCTAGGTGCTCTCAGTCACCCGAGGGGGTCCTGAAGGATGTCATCACCGGAGACTCTAACTCCGGTGGCGACAGCTAGACGGGCCACCAGGGGGACCCCGTACTCCCCGGTCTATGGAGCCGAAGCCTGTCTTCCCCTGGAAACCCTTCTGGACTCCCCACGGGTCCAGTCTCTGTGCAGAAACGGCTACAGCGTGAGGACGTGGACTCTATCAGCAAACGCAGATGGGAACCCAGGGTCGGGACCTATCCCTATGGCAAGTACTGAACCAAGGAGGGTTCCGTAAACGCTCCCCCAGCTGGGAGGAACCCTTCAAGGTGACGGGAATATGCCGACCCAATGGTAACCACCTTGCTATAGCTGGAGCACCTCTTCCTAACCTCTGGAGCATCTCTGTAAGTTCTGTCCATAGGAGCAAGCCTGAGGGTTGAGTTTTTCTCCCTTTTGTAACCAGGTTGCGCATACGTGTACGCTAGCCCGGTGAGGTCCGCCCTCATAAACCCGGCATGTTGGCCTGCACCCATGCATGTCAAGTTATAAAGAGAAGAGTTACCCCCTCAGATGTGCTCCTATGACAGTTTTATCCTCCTGCCTCTGTGGTTTTATCCTGTAGTCTCCGAATATTATTTTTTACCTAACCCACCTATACAGGTCCCATCTGTCCTGGCATGAAGACATCCGAATTGAGTAGCCAGGCCTGCAGTTTAGGACCCCTCTACGAAAGCAGGGGGTCTGGTAGCCTGGGGGCGGTTCTAAAGAATAGGAGCTCGTTCCATGGGGTGGTCCGGAGCAGTGTGGCCGCTTAGCCTAGTTCCATACCCAAAAGCCTGCACACTCCACCACTCTGTGACGGGCACCCTAGTATTTGGAGCTATAGTCCTATGGGTTCGACAACCTGGGGTCCGGCTCTAGAGAACAGATACTTGTCTCCTGGGGTGGTCCGGAGCCGTGTAGTCGCTTAGCCTGGTCCCATACCGTAAGCCTGCACGCTCCACCACTCTGCGACGGGTGTCCTAGTATCTAGAACCACCATCTAGGGGGTCCCGACACACAACTTGGCTTCCCAGGCTAAAACATGCAGGTCCCGTGCATGTATCAAAGGATGGCTAATGTCAGATGATAGGTCCTATGGGTGTACTACTAACGCTCCCTAGCCGAAGCTGTGTTAAGGTCCAAGTCCCAGTCGAGGCTGCATCCTGGGGGTCGTTCCCAACTCTTTTAGGTATGCTGGCATCCAGTCTCGACACGTCTAGCCTACACCCCACGGGGGCCAGGTACCAAGGAGGAGTCGGTAACACCACACACAACAGGGACAAGTGGTACACAGATAAGTACTAATACTGCTTGATAAATAGTACTCGAAAGTACCTTACAAAAAGCAAAAGTTATTACATCCGCCTTCAAGCGGAGTCCTAGCTCCATCTCTACTCTACAGGTATGGACTACTATGCGCCAGTAGGGTCGCGTTGAAAGCTAGCTCCGAGCAGCTTGCCAGCGGCAGCGACCACCTCTGCACCAGCGGCGGCGACCACCTCATCGTGTGCGCCATGGCGAGGAGGCCCTCGCCCCCGTCCTCATACGGGGGTGAGGACAAGACCATCCAAGAACGCGCCCGCCACCTCCACAGCGTACGATGTCTTGTACGACTCCCCGGGCGGCGTCGGAGCAGCGTGGTCTGCGGTGGCCGGCGGCGCAGGGGGTGCTGTGGGTGTGGCGGACCTGCGCATGGCGCGACCGTCGCCCGTATGGTGGACGAGCAGCCACGCTCCGCTTGGCGGCGGGAGGCGGTACCGAAGCCATCAAAGCCAAAGAGATGGAGCCGCAGCACGGCTCGCTTCCCACTCCAAAGAGTTGGGGGGCACGAGGGATGGAGCCGTGGCTCAGCCCGCTGTCCACCTTTACAAGGCTGGTGAACATCCTTCCCCCCCAATGCTGGAGGAAGAAGCGGGAAGGAGCGTCGCCTCCACGAACATCCCTCGGAGGTAGGCGATGATGGTCGCTTGAAGGATGAAGCAGGGCGTAACGTGTAGAGGCTGGAGGCCAAGCCCCTCCGGCAGCAGCACGAAGAAAGACGGGTTCGGCAGCCCCAACCCGCTGGGGAGTTTGGAGACGAAGAACACAAACTCTCCAGCAGCAAGGTCACCGTGAGGAGAGACACCGACACGGATCCTTCCGGTAAACGCCAGTACACCCCATCCGAGCGAGTTGCACACCAAGTTGAGTGCCACCTCGGGCTGGAGGCGCCCTGGAGGGTCTAGCAAGGCCATGGCGGCTACGACGACATAAGAGCACGGAGAGCTCGAGGGCGAAAGGGCGCTGATGAGAATGGCTACCACGCTTGGGGAAGTCCCTTTTTGAAAGTCGCCTAGAGGGGGTGAATAGGGTGAATCTGAAATTTATAAACTTAAGCACAACTACAAGTCAGGTTAGCGTTAGAAATATAAGCGAGTCCAATAGAGAGGGTGAAAAACAAATCGTGGGCAAATAAAGAGTGTGACACGATGATTTGTTTTACCGAGGTTCGGTTCTTGCAAACCTACTCCCCGTTGAGGTGGTGACAAAGACCGGGTCTCTTTCAACCCTTTCCCTCTCTCAAACGGTCACTTAGACCGAGTGAGCTTCTCTTCTCAATCAAACGGGACACAAAGTCCCCGCAAGGACCACATGCACCGGACACTGTCCGGTGGCACACCGGACAGTCCAGTGCACCAGACCAGGATGCCTTTGGGTTGCCTTTTGCTCTCTTTGTTTGAACCCTTTCTTGGTCTTTTTATTGGCTTATTGTGAACCTTTGGCACCTATAAAACTTATAGACTAGAGCAAACTAGTTAGTCCAATTATTTGTGTTGGGCAATTCAACCACCAAAATCAATTAGGAAAAAGGTGTAAGCCTAATTCCCTTTCACTTTTTAAACAAGGATTCCCCCATCGTCGCCCCGAAGCGCCACAGAAGACCTCGGTCGACGCGCACCAAGGTGACCCAGTCTCTGGCACGGGGGCCCGGGCCCACGAGTCATACTCCTTGGGCGTCAGCCTCCGTGTGCGAAGAAGGCGAACCGCCGCGCAAGGAGCGTACTGTTGACCCGTGATGACACGCCTCTTCACCTCCGCCGCGACCAACGACCTAGTCTCTAGCGCGGAGGCCCGGGCCCATGAGTCATACTCTTCGGGCGTTGGCCTCTGGGTGCGGAGAAGGCGAACTGCCACGTGAGGAGCACGCCACCGCCCGCGGTAAATGCACCTCTTCTTCTGTGCCAAAAGCAGCGGACCAGTCCGCCGCGGGAGGAGCACGCCACCGCCCACGGTAAATGCGCCCCTTCATCTCCGCCAAAAGCAGCGGACCAGTCCGCCGCGTAAAGAGCATGATACCGCCTGTGGTAGTGCGCCCCTTCATCTCTGTCGAAACCGACAGCCGAGGCTCTGACGCGGGGGCCTAGGCCCACGAATCACCCTCCTTCGGCGCTGGTTCCTGGGTGCAGAGAAGCCGAACCGCCGCTCGCGCCAGTACCGCGCTTCCTCGGGGCCGCCGCAGAAGATGGAGAAGTTAAATTTTCAAATCCAATGCGGCGGTACTGAGGCACCCCGCGCGTGGCCCAACAAAACCATGAAGTGCGAAGGCGACAGGTCAGTCAGCCGCGGGGACAGGCGTGACAGTTGGCGTGACCGAAGGTGGACCAGCGGTAATTACAACAGCGAGCGCACAAAAGCAGCGAGCCAATCGCCAATCAAACTTTGGCCCCACATGCAGGCTCATTCCCTCCCCTGAGGCGGGCCCGGGGGCCACTGTCGGTACCCTGAATCAGGGGTAGCCCTTACTACAGTATGAAGGCACGGTGCATGTGCAGCTATCTCTGGCCGCATGATGAACAACACCCGAGTCCACCACATGAGCGGTCCCAAGGACGCCACATGACCAGAAGAGGTGATATACTCCAGGATGCCATCAGTGCATCCAGACCTCCACGAGAGAGCACCGGACCCCTGTACACTCAACCCGGACCTCCGAGTATGGTCCAGGACTCCCAAGTGAGCAAGCCAGACCCCTTGGATGAGGCCCGGACCCCTCTGAGTGAGGTCCAGGCCACCCACAGCAAGGTCCCGGGGTAGGGAATACCCTGGCCTAGGTCAAGGGCAGGTGAAGGTCCAGTACAGACACGTGCCCAGGCTTTATCCAGTGCGCTTCCACTCCCCGCTCAGGCGGAGGCCCGATGGTGCCATGTGGACTATCGCCCGTGACGTAAGTCAGTGGACGGAGCCTGACGTAAGGCCTCTGGGCCGTGCTGCCACAACATTTATTGTGGAGAAGACGCGCCGCCTATCTATCCAGCTGACAGGCGATGTGCCCCCTCGGCATTTAATGTGTCCTATCCACTCGGCTGGCAGGCGGCGTCTAGGCCATCCTACAGGCTGCGTGCCTGTCCAGTCCATTGTCAAACAGTACGCTCGTGCTGCGAGGTGTACTATGTCCATCATCACCTATATGTTACCAGGGAAGCTTCCCCTGCACGCCGATACTACACAGATCTCAGATGTCAGGGCGCAAGAAGATTGTCCCAGCAACGAACATTAGTTGCTCCAAGTATTACATCCGCTATATTCTTGGGCCCACATGTCGGGGCTCAGTACCCTTGTACGTGCCCCCCTTAGCTATAAAAGGGAGGCATGCAACGTTACAACCCAGGCTGAAGTACAGACTCAGACTCGGGCTGAGCTACGCCCATAGGAGGTTCACTAAGGCAAAAAAGCACACTTAGACACTCACAAGTTCATACAAACTCAATACATCACACAATGGAGTAGGGTGTTACGCTCCGGCGGCCCGAACCACTCTAAATCCTTGTGTGTTCTTGTGTTCTCCCCATTTTTCCAACTAACAGGCAAAACGCTTAGGCCCCTCCTCATCTTAGGATTTAGGGCGGGTGCATTTCGCCACCCGGCCGGAGAATTTCCTCTCCGATAGTGTGTTTTAAAAAATATTTTCGCATGATTCTCAGGATATGGAACTAGTAATAATTGAGCCATCAAAATAAATTGATTGGGGTGCTTTACAAATTGAGGGGAGGTGGGAGGAGGATGGAATGCATGAAATTGCTTGTGAAGAATTCGTATATGCTCAACTTGGTTTGGTAGATGAGGATGAGAGGGAGATGAGAGCAAGAGAACAAGCTTGTTCGACAAGGGTTGGGAGCAGTGGCGGACCTAGGTTTTTATATAGGGTGTGCCAATAGTGTAGTAAATTTTTAATATACAATTCTATATAGGGAAATTGAATAATCGGCCGAAAATAGCCCTTTACCAGTAAAAAAATACTAAAAACGCAACTACAGTGAAAAATTAAAAACCTAGGACTATTGGACATGCAGCTGTGGACATGGGGTGCTGGACGCTGGGCACGCGATGGGCTACGTGCCTGCGTGTGGTGCGTGGAGGAGTGGAGCGTGGATGCCAGGTGCGTGACATCTGGTAGCAGCGGCGACATCCTGCCGTCCAGGACGCGACGATGACGGCCTGGCGCTGGAATCGCGAAGGCCAAAAGGAAATTGGGAAGTGATACCGAGATGGGTCTTGGTGGGCTGTGGCTTAGGGTGTGCCACGACCCACCTAGAACCCCCTGTGGTTCCGCCCATGGTTGGGTGTTGGGACTAGGAGTTGTAATGAGCTTGTTATTGGTTGTGGTACTGTAATGCCTGAGGACTTTTTGCCACACGAGAGGAAGATATTATATGACCAAGATAATTCCATTATGGAGCCTAGCAGCTTATACCCATCAATGAACAAATTTAGGATTACAATGAGACAATATGCCATAAACAATAAATTTGAATTAGGTATTGAGGCTACTAGGACAACAAGATATAGAGATTATTGTTGTGGTTTGGATTGTCCTTACAGTATACACGCATGAACGGAGATGGAAGGATCGCCAACCATAGTGGTATATTACTTTGGTCATTTTTGCTTCTTTTTCCACCGTGACGGTAGAAATTATTATTTACGATTAATATTTTTGCATGTGGTTGTGGTGAACCATGAGTGGCAGGAGGAAGACTACCACTCCTACCAGTGCATAGGTGGATGTGAAAGCTCTTCCTATCCTTGTTAAGAAAACTCATATGGGTGCTAAGAAGTTGTAGACTATTTTGCAGAACAATTCTACATGTAATATTTCATATGACAATGTTTAGGAGGGGGAGGAGAAAGCATTGAGAGACTATGCATTGAGTTTTTAGTATAATTTTAACATGTCAATGGACTAATTTAGATCAAGAGAACTTCACGTGGCGGGTATGTGAGGAACATGAATGGGGGATGGTTCCCCATCCCCATCCATGCGAACCCGGTTGGGGCTAAATGTTCATCGTTTCGAACCCACCCCTAAGTTCTTGTTTGGTTAGGAGTGGATTGAAGGGGATTAAACTCTTGCTAGTCAAAATTGAATAGAAATGGATTTAATCCACCTCAATCATTTCTGATCCCCATGCAACCGAACAAGACCTAAAAGAGGAATTCCTCATAGGAAATTAGGGATTAGGTCCCCATCGCTATCTCTACATCAGACATATCATCGGATAGGGCACTCAAAGAGTATATAAACTATGCACTCAAATCTAATACACATCAAACATGTTCGGTGTCATATTTGGTGTGTGCACAGTGCACTAGTGAGAGTACCGAGAGGGGGTGAATAGGTGATCCTGTAAAAATAGCTCAACAAAACAAACTTGGACTAATATTGGACTAGAGAAATCAAAAGCCAAATTTGAATGAAGATGATGAGAGGAGAGAACTTCTTCACTTAATTACTCTCACAAGGTGAGTATTAAACTTAAAGCAATTTTGTAAGTGAAGTGAACTACTAGAAAGAGTAGAATCACAATAAAGTAAAAGAGACCAGTGACATGACGATTTTTATCCCGTGGTTCGGTCAAACGTAAAATGCTTGTCTAATCCATGTTGTGGTGTTCCAATAGACAAGGGTTGCACTCAACCACTCTCAAGTGATCCACTGATCAACTTGAGTACCATGGTCCTCTTTCTCATCTCAACTTTTTCCCGTTGTGAGGAATCTCCAAAATTTGGAATCTCTCACGTCTTACATAGTTGATCTCAAATAAACTACAAAAGTAAGGGGGAGTAGAAGCAAACACATGAGACAAAACTTGCAGCAACTCACGCACACAAGTCGAGAGAAAAGAGCACAAAAACAGCACAACGAAATTACAGCTCAAAACAAGTCTTCAAATATCTATCTACTAAAGCAAAGGCTTGAATGTGATGTCTCGGCATTGCAGGATGTTCAGTGAGAGCTTGGTGTAGTGCTCCATGCACCTAGGGGTCCCTTTTATAGCCCCAAGGGACCTAGGAGCCGTTGGAGCTCCATTTGGAAGGCCCTAGTTGCCTTCTGTCCGTGGGTGCATTGGGCTGTCCAATGCACACCGAACAATGAATATTGCAATGGCTACAGAATCCCTGATTTGGCGGTTTCCTGTTCTGGGGGCACCGAACTGTCCGGTGGGTGGCACCGGACCGTCCGGTGCGCCATGTGACTGTTGTCCTCCACCCGACGTGGCCACTAGCCGTTGGCTAGCTCGCTGTAACACCCGGTTTTAGCGGACAAAGCCGGGTGCATCTCATACATGCGCCAAGAAGACAACATATATAATAACAGAGTGTATAGAGATAAATGTCATAAACATCAGAGTATTTATTACATAGCGGAAGACTTATTACAAAATAAAATAATAAAGATAAAACGAACTAAGGATCGTCGGCGCCAATGTCAACTGAGAAACGCCACCTAGATCAGATCAAACTCCTCGCCTTGTGGCTCCTCCTGAACCACCTGCTCTTCTCCTGTGGGGGGGGGTGTGAGACAGCAAGAGTGAGCTCACATACGTTCATAGCTCAACAAGTCGTGGGGAATAATGTGGCATGAACTCACCAAAGGTGGGAGTTCATGAAGTGTAAGGCTGATCAATGAAATAGAGGCTGAAGCTGAGCATTGCTTTTATAAGTTGGTCAAAATTTTATTAGCAATTACTAAGTGTAAGTAAATACCAAACCATAGTAATAATAAGTAAAAGTAATAATAAAATAATCCCAAATGCAATGAGATGACAATTTGAGTTTAAGTTCCATAAATTAATCATGTGAGTGTCCGAGCCGCTCATGACCGTGAGCACGGCTAGTATACCAGTTTTACACTCTGCAGAGGTTGCGCATCTTTACCCACAAGTCGTGTTACCCATTTGCCACGGAGTTGATCAGACTCCATACACCTCTACCTAGGAAGCGAGGCAGGGTACCACTACGAGGCCTTTACAAAGTTCCACTAGCTTCAGACTACCCGCTACAGTTTATAGGAAGTTCCAATGCAGGGTTCCTGACTGACTGCCATCGCAGCAAAATCAACCAGGGACCTCCCTACACTGACCACTCCCCTACTGCCCTTGCCCCTTTCGGGTAAGGTAGCCCTCCACTGGCTTTCCTAGTTAATCAGCCAAGGGCGTCCCATTAAACCCTTGTGGTAGCACTGTTTTCCCGGGTGGTTCTCCATGTTCCCATTAACATAATGATCTTAACATGAACAAGGAAGAATAAAACAGATAACAATAAATAGTATAACAATGAGTGATGAATATCTCTATACCCAAATCCACATAAAGCAATAGCATGTACTACCCAAAACTTTAGTAGTAAAACCAGTGGTAAAACAAGGTATAAAGATAGTCAAAATCTAGGGTATCCTATTGGGTCCCATCAAAATTAACCTATGCAGATCATTATGAATAATAAGAACATGAATGGGTAAAAGAAGTGATCAAGGGCACAACTTGCCTTCAACGAGCTCCTGCTCAGCTACTTCAACTTGTTGAACCTCAGGTTCCACAGTGGCTTGCTCGTCTACTCGCATCAACACAATACATACATAGCATAGCATAAATTAACATTACACCAAACATATAAATAAAATACACAGTAATAAACTAGACATTAAAATAAGATCACAGGAACTGGAATCATAATTTTTGGAGTTATAGATTTTAAGATATGAATTCTTAAAGGTTTTATGTGCTTAAAATAGGATTAAGTGAGAGATTAAATTTCTTATTGTTTTCATGATAAAACAGAGACTCTAAGTGGTAGAGAATAAAATTACAAAATTTTTGAAACTGAAATGGAGTAATTTGGAGCTCATATGAATTTTCTATGAATTATCAAAGTTCTAGCATTTAGTTTCTCATTAAAAATCATTTCCAGATATCATTTATCCATTTCCTATGAACTCTGGATTGGGCGCATTAATACTGAGAAAGGCAGGGGCCTCGGGGTAACTTCTCCAAGACACAGTGCACAATACCCGCAGGACGGCGGGTTCATAACACAAAACCCCAGGGACTCTTTAGTAAAATCACACGGCCGAAGCGGTATGGTGTGATATGGGCCGTTGGATCCGAGATCGAGCGCCCCGATTAGATCCGGCGGCCGCACGAATCGGTATGCAACGCGAACCCCACGATTTGAAAGGAACGGTTCAGATTTTATTAAGCCCGATTCACTGAGATCCACCCGATCGGATCCGACGGCTACGGTTTACGCACGCGAGAGGGTATTCGGCGTTCTAATCCTGACCGTTCATCCACGAATCAACGGCCACCAACCCCTCTTCCTTCTTCCCACGACCAGAACAGCGGCGCAGGGGCCTGACGCGGCGGCGCGCTCGTCGGAGAGCAGCCAATGCCGCACCCAAGAGCCCTACAACTTAATTTAATCGGCACAACACAACATAGATACGCATGGGGATTTCTTGAGGGGACTCACACCGTGAAGGATGGCGCCGAGACCCCGGGTCACGCAGCATGGCGGCAACGCGGCGGATCCGTTGTCCCGATGAGAAATTCCACTGCTTCGATCAGTCGACCGCGCCCGCGAATGCCACACCAACATCCACAAGCCCTGGCGGTCCCCCCTGGGCCTCGCCCAGAGGTCTTGGCGACGGCGAGGCACGAGTTCGGTCGCGGGCGGCTTCCTTTTCCTCCACCGTCGAACGCACACGAGCTTCCTTCATCACACAAACAGGCAATGGCGCCCGCGATTCTTTCCTATCTCCCTGCTCACCCTCTCTGTCCTTCCGCCGCTCGAGTGATTACTAACAACCACGACTGAAACGGATGGGGGCTAGAGTTCGCTGGTATAGGAAGGGGAAGAGGAGGCCTGGAACAAAATACAAATAGCTCCGAGCACCAATCTCGGAGGTCGTTTCGCCGCGCGTGGAAGACGGCAGACACTGCTCTGCGTATGGCGGCCGCAAGATACGGAGACGCTGTCAACGTGGGTCTCGAGCCCCAGGATCCGCAATCATCGGGGGTAAGGGCCTGCGGCGACTTGTTCACCGACGCGAGGGAAACGGAGATGAGTGGGGTCGGAGCATGCGCGCGCCCCCGCCATGCATTCGGTTGTGGATCACCGAGCTGCGCGGCACGTTTTGGTGCGGTGGATCTGGCCGACAGGTACGGCGGCGTTGAGCTGGTAAGCGCCCAGGGAGAAGAAAGCGCTGACGCGCTGGGCCCCACCTGGCGGTGATTGAGGAAGGGCGAGCGTGAGCGCAGAGTGGCTGGCCAGGGGCCCCACACGTAAGCGAGGCGCACGGGTGTATTAGGTTGGTGGGCTGTGTAGCCGGTTTGGGCCCAAACCGAGGTAGTAGACTTCTTCCCTTTATTCTTTTCTTTTGTTATTTTCTATTTAGATTGGTATATCCTCAATTTGAATTTCAAATTCAATTTTCAATTCCCAAATATAAAACTCATCCCACATGAAGATATAACATCTACTATTTGCATCAATGTTATTTTCCTTTCCATAGTGTTTATTTTTCATCATTTCTCATTTTTTTCTATTTTATATTTTCATTTGATTTACAAATTTCAAGTTCGAATCCAAAATAAAGTTTAAGGATTCAAATTTGTAATACATACTCAAAATAAATTATGAGGCAATAAATATATATTTGTTTTTATTATTATTATATATTTTTCTTGTACAAACTTTGGGTCTTACAAATCCTACCCCCCTTAAAAATAATCTCGTCCTCGAGATTTAAGAAGGACTAGGGAAAAGATGTGGAAAATCTATCCGAAGCTATTCTTCTCTCTCCCAAGTAGCTTCATCTTCTCCATGGTGACTCCATTGTACTTTGCACATCTTTATCACCTTATTCCTTGTAACTCGAGTCAAAGTGTCCAGAATCTAGATAGGGTACTCAGCATAAGTCAGGTCATCTTAAATATTAAGTCCTCCATTGGTAGCTGCACCTCAGGTACCCTAAGGCACTTCTTTAGCTGGGACACATGGAATACATCATGTACTTCTGATAGATGATTGGGTAACTCCAGTTGATATGCAACTTCTCCCACTCGCTTTAAAATCAAGAAGGGTCCAATAAAGCGAGGGGACAACTTTCCTTTAACTTTAAATCTCCTCATACCCCGGAGTGGTGATACCTTGGGGTACACATGATTTCTTTCCTCAAATTCCAGTGGTTTTCTTCTATTATCCGCATAACTCTTTTGTCTGGTCTGAGCTACCCACAAATTCTCCCGAATTATACGGACTTGTTCTTCTGCCTCTTGAATAAGTTCATATCCAAGGAACTGTCTTTCTCTAGTCTGATCCAATATAGAGGAGTCCTGCATTTCCTGCCATACAAAGTCTCGAACAGTGACATCTTCAAACTGGTCTGATAGCTATTATTATAAGAGAACTCTGCATAAGGCAAGCTTTTATCCCAACTTCCACCATGCTTAAGGGCACAAGCTCTTAACATATCTTCTAGCACTTGGTTAGTCCTCTCTGTCTGCCCATTAGTCTGAGGATGGTAGGCCAAACCAAAATTCAAATCCATATTCTCATGAAAACTTTTCCAAAATCTTGAGGTAAATTGTGATCCTATATCCAAAATGATCTTCTTCGGTACACCATATAGAGACACAATCCAAGCCTTATATAACTCAGCCAATTGAGATCACTTACAAGTAGTCTTAACATGAATGAAGTGAGCTACTTTAGTCAATCTATCCACAATCACCCATATAGAATCATATCCTTTTTGGGGTGCGAGGCAATCCAGTAAATAAATCCATACCAATCTCTTCCCACTTCCACTCGGGTATCTTAAGTGGGTGCAGTAGTCCAGCTGGCCTATGGTGTTCAGCCTTAACTCTTTGACACACATCGCACATAGCCACATGTGCAACCACATCTCTCTTTAATCCATACCACCAATATTTCCGCTTCAAATCCTGATACATCTTGGTACTACCAGGATGAATAGAATAATCCGAGTCATGAGCCTCTTTAAAATAATCTCACGAAGGCTTTCAATATTAGGAACACATATCCTGTCCTTGAATCATATGGTGCCTTGCTCACCTTCCGTAAACTTTGGACCTCTACCTTCCGTAATAAGATCCTCAATCTCTTATATCTTAGCATCACCAATTTGTCCTTTGCGGATTTCTTGCTCCAGGGTAGGTTCCACATCAATAATAACTCTTTCAGTGTGAGCAACAATCCCCAGGTTAATTCTCCTGAAATCCTCAACAATCTCATCGGGTAGCTGGGCAACAACAGCTGAATGAACATACTCCTTTCGACTCAAGGCATCTGCAACCAAATTTGCCTTGCCTGGGTGATAGTGAATCTCCAAATCATAATCCTTAATGAGCTCCAACCAACGGCGTTGCCTAAGGTTGAGATCCTTCTGAGTGAATATATACTTCAAACTCTTATGATCCGTGTATACTTGGCACTTAGTTCCCATAATGTAATGTCTCCATATCTTAAGTGCGTGCACAACGACTGTCAGTTCCAAGTCATGAGTGGGGTAGTTCAACTCGTGTTTCCGCAATTGACGAGACGCATAGGCGATCACATGTCCTTCCTGCATGAGCACACATCCTAAGCCTTGGCCACATGCATCACAATATATATCAAATCCTTTCTGTAAGTCTGGCATAACCAACATTGGTGGCGACATCAATCTCTTCTTCAATTGATCAAAGCTGTCTTGGCACTTCTCGTCCCACTTAAATTCTCTTCCTTTCTCCAAAAGCGAGGTCATAGACTTGGCAATTTTAGAGAATCCTTCAATAAATCTCCGATAATATCCTGCGAGTCCCAAGAAACTTCGAATCTCAGTAACTGTAGTGGGCACTCTCCACTCCATTATCTCCTTTAGCAGGATCCACTGCTATTCCACCATTAGAAATAATATGACCAAGGAATGGCACCTTGTCAATCCAAAACTCGCACTTGCTGAACTTAGCGTAGAGTTGATTATCTCACAGCTTTTGTAGCACCAACCTTAGATGTTGTTCATGATCACTTTCATTCCTAGAATAGATCAGAATATCGTCGATAAACACCACGACGAATCTGTCCAAATACTGCATAAACACTTTATTCATCAAATTCATGAAATAAGCTGGTGCATTGGTTAATCCAAATGACATAACAGTGAACTCGTATAATCCATATCGAGTCGAGAAAGCCGTCTTAGGAATATCTGAGGGTCTAATCTTCATCTGATGGTAACCCGATCGGAGATCAATCTTCGAGAATACTCTAGCACCCCTCATCTGATCAAATAAATCCTCAATACGGGGTAATGGATACTTGTTCTTCACAGTAACATCATTAAGGGACCTTTAATCCACGCACATCCCTTGCAATCCATATTTCTTCTGTACAAACAAAACCGGTGCTCTCCAAGGTGAAGACTCGGACGAATGTACCCAGCCTCTTGCAACTCCGTTAAGTGCTTCTTGAGTTCTTTTAATTCTTCTACAGACATCTTGTATGGCCGTTTGAAAATAGGGGCAGTCTCGGTAAGGGATCAATGACAAACTCAACTTTCCTATATGGTGGCATCCCTCGTAACTCCTCTGGAAAGACATCCGAAAAATCCTTAACCACACGGATGTTGTCACCAACAAACTTCCCATCTACTAAGAATGCTGCTAGTCTGGTGGCGGTAGTTACTGCAATTCCAACTTCAAATCTTTCTCCTTTGGAACTGGTGAGTTCTATGGTTCCTTTAGCACAGTGTATAAACTGCCTTTACCTTTCTTAACCATGACATACCAAGGATCACGTCTATAGTGCTCTCTTCTAACACTATAGGGGTAGCCCATCTGGGTTAGAAACATAAGGTAAGAAAGAAAGGATTGTAGGCAAGGCATGTAATTTCGAAGCATGTTACTTCGAGTGATTTATTAGCTAAGTGTGTCCTAATAAAGACAATACATTATCTTATGGTGGTACATGCTAAGATGTCCATATATAATATTTCAATCAATCAAAAAAGCAAATCAGACATTTATCATCAGAACAATCAAACAACATTTTTTTTAAAAATAGAGAAAATAGTTTTGGTTTGGTCTTAGGCCTCCTATCTCTTAAAAATGTCATAGGGGTAGGGATTCCAAGGTGTGAAATCCATCTTGTCTCAGAATAGAAAAGATAAGAATCATTAGAGTAGAACAGTAGAAGGTGAGATAGGATCAACATAAGGTAAGTATAGAATGAATCGGAGTAAGGTAAGTAGGTAAGGGCTGTCCATTTCTATCTAGGTTTCGTCCTACAGTCAACATTTGCTCTGATACCACTTCTGTAACACCCGGTTTTAGCGGACAAAGCCGGGTGCATCTCATACATGCGCCAAGAAGACAACATATATAATAACAGAGTGTATAGAGATAAATGTCATAAACATCAGAGTATTTATTACATAGCGGAAGACTTATTACAAAATAAAATAATAAAGATAAAACGAACTAAGGATCATCGGCGCCAATGTCAACTGAGAAACGCCACCTAGATCAGATCAAACTCCTCGCCTTGTGGCTCCTCCTGAACCACCTGCTCTTCTCCTGTGGGGGGGGGTGTGAGACAGCAAGAGTGAGCTCACATACGTTCATAGCTCAACAAGTCGTGGGGAATAATGTGGCATGAACTCACCAAAGGTGGGAGTTCATGAAGTGTAAGGCTGATCAATGAAATAGAGGCTGAAGCTGAGCATTGCTTTTATAAGTTGGTCAAAATTTTATTAGCAATTACTAAGTGTAAGTAAATACCAAACCATAGTAATAATAAGTAAAAGTAATAATAAAATAATCCCAAATGCAATGAGATGACAATTTGAGTTTAAGTTCCATAAATTAATCATGTGAGTGTCCGAGCCGCTCATGACCGTGAGCACGGCTAGTATACCAGTTTTACACTCTGCAGAGGTTGCGCATCTTTACCCACAAGTCGTGTTACCCATTTGCCACGGAGTTGATCAGACTCCATACACCTCTACCTAGGAAGCGAGGCAGGGTACCACTACGAGGCCTTTACAAAGTTCCACTAGCTTCAGACTACCCGCTACAGTTTATAGGAAGTTCCAATGCAGGGTTCCTGACTGACTGCCATCGCAGCAAAATCAACCAGGGACCTCCCTACACTGACCACTCCCCTACTGCCCTTGCCCCTTTCGGGTAAGGTAGCCCTCCACTGGCTTTCCTAGTTAATCAGCCAAGGGCGTCCCATTAAACCCTTGTGGTAGCACTGTTTTCCCGGGTGGTTCTCCATGTTCCCATTAACATAATGATCTTAACATGAACAAGGAAGAATAAAACAGATAACAATAAATAGTATAACAATGAGTGATGAATATCTCTATACCCAAATCCACATAAAGCAATAGCATGTACTACCCAAAACTTTAGTAGTAAAACCAGTGGTAAAACAAGGTATAAAGATAGTCAAAATCTAGGGTATCCTATTGGGTCCCATCAAAATTAACCTATGCAGATCATTATGAATAATAAGAACATGAATGGGTAAAAGAAGTGATCAAGGGCACAACTTGCCTTCAACGAGCTCCTGCTCAGCTACTTCAACTTGTTGAACCTCAGGTTCCACAGTGGCTTGCTCGTCTACTCGCATCAACACAATACATACATAGCATAGCATAAATTAACATTACACCAAACATATAAATAAAATACACAGTAATAAACTAGACATTAAAATAAGATCACAGGAACTGGAATCATAATTTTTGGAGTTATAGATTTTAAGATATGAATTCTTAAAGGTTTTATGTGCTTAAAATAGGATTAAGTGAGAGATTAAATTTCTTATTGTTTTCATGATAAAACAGAGACTCTAAGTGGTAGAGAATAAAATTACAAAATTTTTGAAACTGAAATGGAGTAATTTGGAGCTCATATGAATTTTCTATGAATTATCAAAGTTCTAGCATTTAGTTTCTCATTAAAAATCATTTCCAGATATCATTTATCCATTTCCTATGAACTCTGGATTGGGCGCATTAATACTGAGAAAGGCAGGGGCCTCGGGGTAACTTCTCCAAGACACAGTGCACAATACCCGCAGGACGGCGGGTTCATAACACAAAACCCCAGGGACTCTTTAGTAAAATCACACGGCCGAAGCGGTATGGTGTGATATGGGCCGTTGGATCCGAGATCGAGCGCCCCGATTAGATCCGGCGGCCGCACGAATCGGTATGCAACGCGAACCCCACGATTTGAAAGGAACGGTTCAGATTTTATTAAGCCCGATTCACTGAGATCCACCCGATCGGATCCGACGGCTACGGTTTACGCACGCGAGAGGGTATTCGGCGTTCTAATCCTGACCGTTCATCCACGAATCAACGGCCACCAACCCCTCTTCCTTCTTCCCACGACCAGAACAGCGGCGCAGGGGCCTGACGCGGCGGCGCGCTCGTCGGAGAGCAGCCAATGCCGCACCCAAGAGCCCTACAACTTAATTTAATCGGCACAACACAACATAGATACGCATGGGGATTTCTTGAGGGGACTCACACCGTGAAGGATGGCGCCGAGACCCCGGGTCACGCAGCATGGCGGCAACGCGGCGGATCCGTTGTCCCGATGAGAAATTCCACTGATTTGGCGGTTTCCTGTTCTGGGGGCACCGAACTGTCCGGTGGGTGGCACCGGACCGTCCGGTGCGCCATGTGACTGTTGTCCTCCACCCGACGTGGCCACTAGCCGTTGGCTAGCTCGCACACCGGACTGTCCGGCATTGTAACACCCTGAATTTGGGGGTATTATGTTTCTTTCCTAATATCCACCAAACTCATGTGTTACTCTCTCATTTCTTTGTTTTCCTTCACTTTTTCCTAAATAGTGCAGAATTTATTTTGTTTTATATACATGTAAGCATAGTAAAATAAAACCCTAGAGGTGCTTTGATTGTTGCATCATGCTGGAACATTTTTATTTTGTTTGATGAGTGATCTTGTGGAGCATGCATTTAATAAGGAATTCGATTTGAATTGGTAGAGAGAATAGAAAAGAAGAGAAGATAAAGAAAATAGGAGAGGAAAGGAAAAGGGTCCATCCCTCCCTTCCCCTCCCGGTTGGTCCAGCTCACCTCCCACGCTCGTGGCCCAGCTTGCTCACCCCGGCCCAACGCGCTGGCGCGGCCCACACGCATCCCCCCGTTCCCGCGGACCAGCTGTCGCGCTTCCCAGCCCGCCTCCTCGCACCGCCCACAGCGCGCACCCCCACCCGCAGCCCAGCGCGCCCGCGCTCCCCAGGCGGCCCAGTGCTACGCTCCGCGCCCCTTCGCCCATGCGCGCGCGGCCATTCCCCGTTATCGGCCACGCTCGCTTGGACGCCCAGCCGCGCATGCAGCCTGAGTCACGCCCATGACGCAAAAAGGAAAAATAACCGCGCCCGGCTTACATGCGCTGCATGGCTTGCCCAGAAACGCCCAGCCACTTGGGGTCTGCGTGTCAGGATCTTCTTCCCCACGCAAACAAACTGTCTGCCCGCTCCCTTCAGCGTCCACGTCGCGCACACTCGTGGAACCGCCCAGCGCCTCTACTCCTTCCTCATTCATGCGCGCAACTCCCCAACCGCACGCTCCTGTCGCCCGCTGCTCCAGCAAGCCTCCTCGGTGCTACCAAAACCAGCGCTCAGCCCACCGTTTGTCGTGCCAAGCAGCGCCCTCGCCTCGCCATCGACGCCCGTGCAGCAGGAGCGCGCGCCTGAAATTCCGCCCACGTCGAGTCCGCCCCACTGCCTCACCGTCGTGTCTTCGTAGTGCTGCCATCGTGTGTCGTCTGCGCGCTTCTCGTTGCGTGTTTGCCGCGTTCGCGCTGCAGTAGAGCTGGAGCCTCGCCATGCATGAGTCCAGCAGCCGCTCGTGGGCTCATCGTCTGCCCGCTCGGCACGCCTCGCCGTCCGCCGTCGTCGCAAGCTGAGATCCCGTCCACCTCCCCTTCTTCCTCGTCGTCTGTCGTGTACCCGCCCCGCCGGGCACGCTATCGTTCGTCACGCGCCGTCGATCGCCCGCGCACACGCAACAGCCCCGAAACACGTCATCATAGCGCGCATCGATCACATGTGTCGTTGTTGCCATTCGCGTGCACCGTGTGCGCAGTCACCACCCATTCGCGTTGTTTCGCACGTGTCGCGCGCGCGATCCGCGCACGTTATTTAATCGTTTCGCTATAGTCGTTCATGCTTATTAATTAGTTCTTGTTTAATCGTTGACTAATTGATAATTTAATTTATCTAAAATATCTTACGCAAATAATTTATATTAACTAAAATCAACTTAGAAATATAGTTTTGCGTATTTAATCATAATCTAGTGGTATTCATATGTCGCGTCGTGGTTAGCCACAAATGGTCAGTTATTCAACATATAATGTGTCGTAAACCCATTTCGTCTCATTTTAGTCGCGTCAACTTCGTAACAACGTCGATTTCATATTAGTAACATTATTTTGTCACGACGCAAGTTTTAATTAATTAATTAGTGAATTGTTTGTTCATCCGATATTTTAGAATAGCAATTTAAATAAAACTAATTTTATAATTTTACTTGGGCTTTATAAATACAAAGTAATGTGATTAACGTCGACTCGCATGTCCTGAATTAACAATAAACATGATATTTGTTAGTGATCCTCGCGTGTTGTGCACGCTGTTCGCACGTTGTCGCGTGTGCTGTTCGCACGCATTGTCACATGTCGTTTGCGTGCGTCGCATGTGCCATTTACACGTGTTTCTCACCTTGCCGCGCATCGTTCGTGTGTATCTCGCGTGTCGATCAGGTGTGTCGCGCGGCGTCTACGCGTGGTAATAAATTGTTTTCGCTTAAACACTCATGTTAGTAATGTTAATTCGTTGGGTCATGTATTTTAGATAATTAACTTAAGGTTTGCTCGACTAATATTTATTAGATTAATATTTCAATTAGATTAAATGTGTAGTATTCAACTTGTGCTTTTTATAATAAACATTAACATGACTAATATTAACTTAACTATTTTTTTATTTAATATTTGTTTAGTATAAACGCGTCCTCTATTTAGTATTTTATCACATGTCGCACGTGTTGTTCCGCACGTGGTGGCGTGCTGGTTCGCGCGTCGTTCGTGCTGGTCGCGCGCACTATTTTGTGTGTCGTCAGCGTGCTATGTCGTGCGTGTCCGCGCGTCGTTTGCACGCTGTCGTGTTGTTTCGCGCGTCGTAAATTCACCTCGATTAGAATCTCTCGTGTTAATTAAAATACTTATTTAACTAACAGTTGTTAGTGTAGCAGATTAATCGAAACTAAAATGGTAGATATTATTTGTATTTGATAATGTCGAATAATGCGAGTATGTCAACTTAAATATTCTAATTAATACTTGTTTAGTTTAAACGCGCTAACTTTTTGACCGTAGCTTCGAGTTCGATGTTTCTTTTCCTCGTGTAACCGTAGAAGCGAGCTCTATTTTATACTGCACGTTTTTATAATGTTTTATCTTGTATGGCGTAATATTCTTATATATATATATATATATATATATATATATATATATATATATATATATATATATATATATATATATATATATATGTGTGTGTGTGTGTGTGTGTATGTATATATGTTTGTTTGCTTGTGCTTGTTCGTCTTCGCTTCACGTTGCGATTAGACTGTGATCTATTTCCGAGCTTCGAGGAATCGACGATCAAGTTTTGACAACCAAGAGATCAAACTCTTCGAGTTCTACGAGGCTGAAGATCCTGAGCATCTGTTGGTGAAAGCAAGTGTCCTGTGACCCATTATGTCCTACATACTTTATAATTCACTGTCCCGTATTACTTAATTGAAACCTAAGGATTGACTAGCTTTGTATTTACCTTACCCTTGATTACCTTTTGGGTTATTATGGTTAGCTTCACGCTATTGCTCTACTTTAATCAACGAACATGATGAGAACATTTATGATGCGATGTTGTTATTATAATTATGATGATGTTCCTGTGACACTTTAGGGTACTCAGGCTGTTTTCCTGAGTACCTCTCCGTAAGGACCTGTTCGTTGAGTACCTAGGATAACAGTGCAGCCATGAGGGTGGAATGAGACGCCCTTAGCTGAATAATTAGATGAATCTGGGGTGTAGTTGGCTTTGCTGGAGGGCCATCATTGGGGTCGGGGCATAGTGCTCGCTCTGCTAAGGGTGGGTGCCGAGGTTCATTCGATTTAGTTTTGTTAGTCACCCACCTTAGGGAGGAGTACTGTGTTTGTACGACTGGCGAAACCTAACGAGCAGCTATACACTAGGGGAGTCTTTGTAAAGGCTGCGTAGTGTATCCTTGGCCATTCACCTTGGTAGTGAAGATCGGGTCTTACAATACTCAGGCTGGAAATGGATCACTGCTCATGGGTAAAGTGTGCGGCCTCTGCAGAGGAATGAAACTGATATATCAGTCGTGCTCACGGTTAAGAGCGACATTGGGATCTTCTTTGATTAGAGATATAGATGGTTCTGTTGATGGTTTTGGTTACGATGATAATAATGATGTTCCTCGATGAGGAAATGGTTCACGGGTTGGTTATTGCTAAAACTTGGCTTCCACTAATAATAAATACCTGACTAGCTAAAATCAACTGTTTTGAGCTTAACTCCACTTAAAGCTAGTCCACCTCAGTCAAACGGGACATTTGATGAGTACGTTGATGTGTACTCACCCTTCCTTTCACAAAACACCATGTTGCCTTTGGTGCAACCTATGCTCAGGTAAAAAAGAAGAAAAAGAAGGCGTCGAGGCAGATCTCCAGGAGTTCCAGGACTTTGATGAGTTTGAGGATTAGGCTAGCGACCTCTCCCAGTTATCTGTTTGTGGTGGGTTTATTTACGTTAGCTACATTTCTATTTTGTGCACTTTAATTTATGTTGTGTAAATGACTCTAGTATTTAATATTATTGCTTATTCTTTATTGTTATTCGAAGCATTTTGCTATGATGAGTCATTTATGTAATCGCTGTGTACGTGAATTTCTGATCCTGGCACGTACATGGTTCGCATTCGGTTTACCTTCAAAAACCGGGTGTGATAGGCGCTCTGCGCGGACGGTCCGATGAATTATATCCAACGCAGGCTAAAATTCCTGAGAGCGGCCTGTTTGGCGGACAGTGCAACGGACTGTCCGGTCGGTGGCACCGGACTGTCCAATGCAACGCAGTCCAGCCCAATTTCTCCTTTTCAATCTTATTCACTTTTGCTCCTTTTTGGCTTAGCTTCATAAAGTCTCTAGCACTTAGACAAATATAATTAGTAACCAAAACAATTGACTAAATGTCTAGAGCTTACCTTTTTCATAAAGTCCCTAGCACTTAGACAAATATAATTAGTAACCAAAACAATTGATTAAATATCTAGAGCTTACCTTTTTCACTCGATCCCATATAGATTTGTATTGTCCTCTTCTAAGCTCAATTTTCTTTATGTACCTATGCTCATTTCTCATGTTTGTTTTTTTTTTGCACATCTCGGCTCCGTTGAAGCGGAAGATAAATAGATAATTATCAAAGGCTTCTTCGATTTACTCCCATCAAGCTTGCCGAGGCCAGCAGAAATTCGAAACAGAGCTGTCATAACGAGCTGATCCTGCTTGATAGCAGTATAGTAACCTCACGGAAAGCATTACAACGCACTGCACTCAGCTCTACCTAAAAACATACAAGAACCCTCGTACAAAAGACGCCGGCAGGTCGCAGAGTGATGTCAGAAACAAAGCAACTCAAGCGACATGGGAGAGTTGCCAACAGATGACGAAACCAATGACTGATTGTTAACGATCGCATGATCATCTTGAACCTTTTTTTAATTCGATATGAAGAGAACTCGGATAGGCAGACCTACTCATCATTTTCCTGAACATTTTCCAGAACGGTAACTTGTACATTATGTCTACTGCTGCCATTTTTTAATGAGCCCAGGTATCTGAGAAAAGTGAAATGTCAAATATCAGGTCAAGGCAAGGAGAAAGAAAAGGTGGAGAAACTGCATATTTTTCAAACCATAAAGGTGAGAGAGCTAACGAAAGGTTCATTACTGACCTCGACACCATTAGGCCCTATTTTGTTGCGGGATATGAACTTCAGTATGTGCGATGCAAATTCTTCAGGTACATCTTCCTGAAATAAATAACGGTTTGATGACATGGCAAAAGCAGTAAAGGTTTGTAATTCGTTGGCTAAAACTATATTCCTAAACCAATGCTTCCAAAAGAAAAAGTTCACAGACTATAACAGAACACAATCAGCACTCGGAGAATAAATCTTTCATTGTCAATTCCTGCTATTGCTACGTGAGTGCAAATTAGTGAAAAATTGAAGTAGCCCTAGAGCATTCAGGCACAGCACGATCATCACAAGCTCTAGAAATGACTACTGAACGAATCTAGAAGAATGGTACAAAAGCTCCTAGCCTTGCAAGAATTATGCAATGGACTCATATATTAACATAACTCAAACATACTATAAGAACCAACCTGTATAGCATGTCCAGTGTGCCGAATCACCACCATTTGAAATTTTCCTTGCATTTGACCGATTGTTAAAGCTCTGCAAATTGTAAACCAACTAACCGATACATTACACAATTTATCTTCGATAGTGGATCATCGGCATGAGTGATTGAAGGTGTTTGATATTTCAGAACACTTAATTATGATGGCAATATGATTCCACATCCAACAAAATCAACAATTCAGAACACAACAAACAATTTTACAAGAGGTTTCACTTCAATAAACAGCATTTTGATAATCGATTATCACCCATCCGATTTGTCATTCAAAAGCTCTAGCAACAAAGCCTGGCAAAAATTTCCATATTTTGCGAACCATAATCATGACAAGCAACTGACTTTGCTACCTTTTGATTTATAATTTATAAGCCATAATCAACAGCTGATAAACCATAATAAAATATGCTAAAGACTGACTTTGCAAGCCCATTCCGTTGAAACTGACAAGCAGCAAAACATTGAATGACACCGAGTTAAGTCACTAGCCAAAGTTGATGAAATTAAATGTGGAGTAAACATCATGAACATGGACTAGAAAATAGATAATTTCTCATACTCGAACATAACAAACCTGTCCAGTCTGTCGGTACCAGCTAACAACAGGATCTTTTGCACTGGGCAAGATAGGAACTTGTCTGAAAGACCTTCATACCTAACAAAGAAACACATGCACTTTAGTATCGACTAACACAGAAGAGAAAAAAGGACATGAGAAGACAAACGATTTTACAAAACATAGATTTTTTTTTTTTTTAAAAAAAGAAGGAAATGTCAGACTGAAAGCATACCATCCTTTCCAGTACTTTTCTGTTTGCTCAAGAGGAGTGCGATATGTATAGCTGAAACAAAGTATGACAGCATACTTAGTTTCAAAATAATAACAATACTACATCTGCAATGGTGGCCAACAGGCCACCATGATTCTTTATGTGCATAGGCCTGTGAGATACAATACGAAAAACATACACTTCTCAAACTACTCACCATTCTCGTGATTCATCGTATTTCAGGGTAGATGGAATGGACACACGAGCAGACTCGATGTTCCTTAATGGCCCACCTTTGACACTCCATTCAATCTGCATAATTCCAAAATTGATTGAACAAGAAATAAGGTGAAGAGAAAAATTTAACAATATAAACTGCTGCCTTAGCAAGAATGGTTTACTAAGCATGATGCTAATTCAAAATTGAATTAGTTTCATTGTATAGTTGTTCTTCCATTCTATTATCAACCTTTGCATGTTTGTGTCCATGCCGTACATACACAACTCAAATACATATGTGACTGACAGGTACTCATTTCATCTTGAAGTGATGAACACGATATCTTTTAAGATAATGAGGGAAATGGATAATTACACATATTCAAAGCTGATTTGAGGTATCAAAAACAAGGTAGGCCGAAATCAACATACTGCTTTTTCAATGCTAGGAAAATGCTGTGCCCGGTTTGCTAAGATCTTCTGCATATGAACTAATGAAGCCATTGCTGTTCCCTGTTTAGAATAAAGATATGCCAGAATCAGTGATGGTTAATATTGTACAACCACAAAGTAAGATGCCAATAGGGAAAAATTCTTGCTGACCTCGACAACATCAACGACAACAAGCCCATGAAGATTTCTAATTTCTTTTCTTGCAGCCACATGTATAGCCACTGAACCGCCCATGCTAAAAAAGGAAGTTCAACCACTCTATTAATAAGGTTTTTTCAATGATTTAAGCTATAGACAGAAATAGAAATATTCTATACAAACAGGCTGGCTGAACTTAAAAGAGAAAAGAAGAAATTTTATAAAGAGAAGTGATAATATATATGTCATCATTCGTGTAGCAACACCAGGGTACAAAGATTATCAAAAGGAGAGAATTAGGAGGGAGTGTGGCGCAAGTCGGCTGTCGCACTGAATTTGGGCACGAGTGCGAGCCAGCATGGGTGCAGTTATTGAGGTTCGATTGATGAACACAAAGGTAGAAAAGATTATAAGCTCAAACACCCGTGAGTATCAAGACATTCTAGCTCCCCGTCACCTCTTTGTTGTGGTGGGAAGTCTGGCTTAATGGTTCTAAATCCACCTTTATGCCTGCCCACTGACCACTGTGAAGAGTGCATTCTACACTAGGGGAGTGTATATTCTCAGATCCCCTAGGTATACCCGGAATGGTTCTGTCCTACTCAGCTTGTTCTATCGGAATCGAGTCTGGTCTCCAACGCGGAATCGATCCTTTTCCCTTCCTTTTATAGTGCAAGGGACGAGATAGAGGTTACATGAACCTCGGATTCCACTAGCTAAGCCCAAGCCCAACTACCATGTTCTTATCATGATTCAGATAATGTGGCAACAGAAGAAAACAGAAGGGAAAACGCATGCTGCTGACTCACCTATGCCCAACAAGTATAATTGCTGGTGGCAAATCTCCATACATTGTACGTATAACAGCTATGACATCATTGGTAAGAGTCTGCAGTGTCAAACAAAAACACTTTTAAGGCTGAAATGTGTCCAGCAATGAGCAAATCATATAACAACTTATGTAACAGAAGTGTAGCCACCAATCAACTAAATAAGCATGAGAGTATAACCATTATATTTATAAAAAAAACAAGTCTGGAAACATGATGGGCATACTTCAATGGACAAATCCAGATCATCATTCGTTGTTGATTTTCCATGCCCCCTTAGATCCATGGCAACAACACGAGCCTTGTCCTTCATTTGACTTGCTGCTAGAGCAAATGAAAGCCTAAGGAAAATCAAAGAATAATTGCAGCACAGTAAGCACATCGTTTTTCCAATAGTCATGGCAACATTGCATAAAGCAATGTCATTAAAGAACACTTAAAAGATTATCAGAAAATTTTGTATTCACATGCTTCCCTACCAAGCAAGGTTTCAAATCGTGTTTGTAGCAGAAAGGCGCCAAAGTCTACTACAACAACTATAGAGGTATGTACAACACAACTATAGCTAGCTATTTAGAACCTTACCAAGAACCAAGATCAATTATGAAAAGTTCCAGAAGGATTGCTCCAGACATACAACAAGATGCACTAGCAAGTAGCAACTCTTAATTTCACAAAATAAGCATTTCACACTGGTTTATTCAAGTGCAGCCCTTAAGCTCATTAAGCACTAACTTTGCCCCCACAGCTTTGAATGTCACAGATAGCAGCTGTTGCTTAAAAATTCTTTTATGCTGAGTCCATCCCCAGTTCCTCACCAATACGTTTACAGGGTAAGACTAAAGAGTAAAGACTATTTCGAGTTTAGATTGAACCCATCCCAATCAACCTCAGTGCCCATGCTACGGATTTCTTGCCAGTCCCAACTCCCAACACATGGACATTTGCACAATTCACTAGCAAAACATATAGACTATTTGTAGATAAAGCTCGGCGCCAGATTTTCACCCCGAATAACCGCCTCCGTGCAGGCAGAACACGACGGGCCCCTCCGATCCGGTCGTGTACGCATTGAAAACCTATAGTAATAAACAAAAAATAGGAGAGGGGGACCCGACAGTTAGATCACATCGCGTATCAGAAGCACCCGAGAACTCCGACTAAGGCCAAAACTCACGTTGTCGGTGTCGGGGATGGCTACGCGGCGCTCCTCGTCGAAGTAGGCGGACCAGTCCAGAGGCGCGTACTTGTGGAGCGAGTGGCTGCTGCAAAAGCACCGACTTAGGGCATCGCGGTACCGAAAGAGTAATTAAGAGGTGCGGGAGAAGTGTGTGTGTGTGTTGTGGGTAGAGGGGTGCGGATGACGGGAGGCTTACTGCGTGGCGGGGCGAGGCGGCACAACGGCGGCGGAGAAGACGGACGAGTCCTCGACGGTAGGCCCCTCCTCCCCCTCCTCCTGCAACGAGGAGAGCGGCGGGGGCTCCATGGACAGCGCTGGTGCTGCGGTGGCAAAGGAAGCAGCCGGAGGTGCCCGCGAGAAGAAGCCCCGAGACTGAGAGAGGAACACAACGGCGAGGACGGTGACGAAAGGAAACAGAGGAGCCCAGAACGCCCGATTCCGAGAGGAAGCGGTTCTGTCTCTGTCGTTTGCTTAGGTAGGATGAGATTCTAAAATTCAGATTATGGATAAAAATAATCTCGGATGTTTATTGGATTTCTCATATGTTTCTTAGATTTTGTCATATGGTTAGAATCCTCTACAATATTAGGGTTTTTGCATAGAATTATATGGTTTTGAAACTTTTTATCCGGATTTTAAAATTTTCTGTAGGTTCAAACACTACGTAAGAGCATCTCTAATAATTCTTATAAAAACTTGGTAAGTCAATGAGTTTTAGAATTGACTAGAAAAAAGCTACAAGCATATTTGTTGACTTTCACTAGCAGCTTCCAAATTCTCACTACTAATATAGAAGATAATACATCGAAAATCTCAAATTATTTTTAAAATATCCAAATTCATTTATTCCTTTTCTTTTATACATCTGTATCAGGAACCTTGTTTTACTCTTTATTCTTTCCATATTCTTCCACCCCCAGATTATCATGTCGATATGTGTGCCTAAATTTTTTAGGCGATTGGATTGAAATTTTTAAGTGTAGAAAGATTGAGAGTTGAGATAAAAGGTTATTGAAGAGCCCTTTTAAAATACTGCTAAAAACTAGATTGGGGTGTGTTTTTAGCAACTTTTGGAGATACTCTAAGCCATGTTCTTAGTCCTCTATTTCTAAATAAGTATACTTTAACAATAAAATAGTGGTACTATAAAATTATATACATACTAGGTGAGTGCCCGTGCGTTGCGACGGGATTAAAAAAATTGTATGAAACATATAACTGAACGACAAATATCACTATGATATACAAAATATGTGTGGTAAACATTATGGTGATCATGTTCCGAAGCTGCAGTTTAGAAGGTGACATCTAGTCTATATATGCAGTTTCCTAAATGCAGGTACAATCTCAAGAAGAAAGCAGTCCTTGAGATGACATCAAGTCTATATATGCAGCAGCTTAGAAGGTGTACGGCAATATATTTCAATCCCAGGGAGACCATGTTTGATTAAAATCTGAGTTACCGGAGCCACAACATCAACATTAATCTCAGTGTCATCTTTCTGAAAGAAATTACAGTTGCAGGGCATTGTCGGCGGTCGCCCACATATGCACATACCGTTTGCATTTCTTGAGTATATCTAGTAGTCATCTCAGTGAACTTTGCCAAAACCTTCCAAATTAGCGATGTGTTTGAGCAGTAAAACTTTATAATAAATAAAGAACCTGCATAAATAAAATGTCTAAGGGAAGTGCATACCTCTTGATACTCAGCCTCAAATTTAGACAGTGCAGATCGTTTTTGCCTCCACACCTCTAAGTAACTGAATTTCACTTTCTTCCGCAAATAAAAGTAATCCCGATCGCGCTGAAGAGATATTTTGACCTCCAAATCTGTTGTGCAGATGTCTACACCGATGAGAAAGGTCACGATGTTCATCTGATTGACTTCTGGCACCGTTAATCTCTACTACTTATTAAGTAAGTAATAGTAGTCTGCCTCTGACTGTTCTGCCTTTTGACCTGTTCTGCCACCGACCCGTTCTGCCATCGACGGACAGCCTCGCGCCGCCAAAAAATCTGAATAACAGACAACACACAAATGCTTTTAGTCTGAGCAATAGACAACATACACTAACGCTTATAAGCCACGTTTCGATGCTCTTCGTGGCCGGTATGGCACTAATAAAAAAACCCCATAGCAGCGCCGCAGTTTATACAGCCCAGTGGTTCGTGCGGCCCAGTGGTTCGTGCGGCCCATTGTGCAGCCCAGCGCGCCTGCCATCCTCTTCGGTGTGGGTGGTGGCCTCCCTGCACGCCGCACTCCTCGACCTCCTCCACACGAGCACAACCTCAACCGCTCCGTCAGCTCTGCCACTTACGCACGCACGACCTGCACTACACCATGCGGCGAGGACGAATGGAAGAGCCATGGCCACCAGCACGATGAAGCTGTCGCCGTCGAAGAAGGCAAGAAGAAGAACAAGTCCTTGCTCCGAGCTCGAAACCCACATCGGCGTCGGCGACAAGGTGCTGGCCGAGTTCATCACCGAGCTCGACCGTGACTCCACAACCGTCCCCGAGTTCAACACCAAGCTCAAGGAGAAGGGCGCCGACTTCCCCGACTACTTCGTCCGTACGCTCCTCACCATCATCCACGCCATCCTCCAGCCTACTGCTTCCAACCCTAGCTCTGCCACCGTCGCCGAGGGCCCTACTGGCGCGGAGTCGGCCAAATTCCCCGGGCTCGCCCGCCCCGACGACCCCGACCATGCCCGCAACCTCCGCCTCGAGCTCGAGCGGGATGCTGATGCGGCCCCTCCTGCTCCGATGAGGGACGACCGCGACCGCCGCTGGGATGGGAGAGGCCGAGACCGGGACTACGGCCGCGGCGGCCGTGAGCATGATCAAGACAGGAGGCAGCACGATTCGGATCGAGACGAACTCCATGAACGCGATTGGGTAAGATTCTGCGCCTTTTTGTTGCTTTGAGCTTCGAATTTTGTGACATGGTGTTCGGATATCAGGGTTGATGAGCGCGAGCGATTTGTTAGTAGGGCCCATTGTGGATGGATCACACGCGATTAGTGCGATCGGTATGCTGCGATTATTAGGGATTAAGACGAGTGATTCGTGCTGCTGTCTACTTACCTTGTAGATAATTCAGTTGTTGTCCCAAAGTTATGGTTGAGGAATTCAATCCAAAGACAAGTCGATTACTGTATTGGACAGTTTCATTTCTCCAACTCCAAGTTTGTTGTATTAAAACTGAGTTGAAGATCTGGTTTAAGCATTCGATGAAAGGTGATCCCCAGATATCTTATATTCCTTACCAGTGATTCCATTCAGTTCATCTCTCATGAGCTATGAATAAGTGGACTTCTACTTTTGCAGGATTAACGCATGGACCGAGGAAACGCAATGACAAGCCTGATAGCCTAGAACTGATGAAAGGGATGGTCTTTGCAACATGTATTATTATCCATCCCATCTTTGTTTAATAGCGGCAGCTGCTTTATACAATTATTCCTACTTATGCTAGATTGTGAGACATTGTATATCAATGTATTCATATTGATTCCGTTGCAACGCATTGCAAGACGTGTGGCGGCCCAGCTGATCAGCGAGATGCATTGCAAGATATACAGGGACACTGTCTTAGGGGAGCTGAACCGCCACGAGCCTGTGCCTGTTTTCCTCAAGGACACAAGGTGTTTTTTCTTCTTCTGAATCTTCCTCTATCTGTCAGTTCTGTTTTCTTTTCCTACATTTGTTGGACTAATCTCTGATGCAGCTCAAATGGCACATTCATCAACTGGAAAAGGCCAAGAAAAATTCATCCCCGGTCAAGCTTAATCATGGCGACATTATATCATTATCATCACCTCCTCATGACGGTAATATCCTATGAATAATTCTGATTCATTCATACTGGGTTTACTGGGGTAGGTATTCATTACGCACTGTGTGCTACTATTGTTCTCTGTGTTCAGTTCATCATAATGTTTCTGTGGCATTTTATTACTGCTATGTTGTGATTGATGTTTCAAATCTTCTATTCAAGTTGTATGTTGCTTTTGCAGACAATTCCTTTGTATTTATCTACCGGGAAATGCAATCAGTCGTGTAGAGAATGGGGCTCCCATTCTTAAAAGGAAGTCAGGTGAGGAGTTTCTATCTTATTGTTTGGTGATCATGACTACTCCCTCCATCCAAAAAGAATGCAATTGTAGGTTTGGGACAAGTCAAACTTCCTTAAGTTCGATCAAGTTTGTAGAAAATAATAGAAATGTTTATATTTCCAAAATAGGTTTACTATGAATTTATCTGGTGATACTTATTTGACATCATAAATATTAGTACTTTGTTGTATGAATTTGGTCAAACTTGAATTTGTTTGATTACTTGAAGTGATAATTGCATTCATTTTTGGAACAGAGGCAGTATGTTACAAGTTTTGATAGTTATCATCGTTTGATGGTCATGCTATGCTACAAGTTTTGATATGTGCACTGTTATTTTGTTTGATTCTGAAGTGGAGGGTGGTTCTGGAAGTAAGAGGTTAAAGGGTCTTGGTATTGGTTCTCCTGATGGTCCTGTTTCACTAGATGATGTCCGAAGACTAGAAAAATCTAATGTTGTAAGTTGGCTCCTTTGATATGACAATAATTTTGTACCTTTGTAATTTGCTAACTTAGTAGCTTAAATTGATTCAGGATCTTAGGGAACAACTTGAGGCACATGTTGTGACAATTGAGACTTTGAGGGCTGAAATAAAAACAGCCCAAGTGCAGCATGGAAAGGTCATATATTACTTCCATGTCCCTCCCCCGTTTTTTGCATGATGTGTTTTTTTGCTTTTGTCTCGGTGTTATATCTCTCCTACCATAAATAATTTTGCCTCTTGTATTTCATGGCCCAATGTCACTTCTAAATTCTAATATTAGTCTACTTGATTATGATGTTTCACAATGTCGATTATGGACTAGAGATTGCAGGAAGTTGGGAAATATATCACCTTAGACAAATTTGATAAAACGGCTCGCCCATTTGCAATACTAGCTGAAGATTTTCCTCCAACTGCTCCTCAACCCTTGCATGTTCGCTTCTGCAAAGATATTGAATTACAAGGAGGAAAACTGGTAATCTCTAGCTCTGTTACATTGGACACTTTCATAAGTAGACAAAAAGAATTTTGTATTTTTTTGGACTTTATTATGGTATTTTTCCTTACAAGACAGAAAAGGTATTTTGCCTTACAAAAACCACAAATAGGACTATGAAATGTTGCAAATGATATGCCAATAAAAACAAGGATGATAAATTTTAGCCTCCATACACCACATATATGCTTCTTACCTTCTTACAAAAAACATAGTCAACACAGAAATGTACTTTCTAGATTTTTTGAAGTCCTCAAAATAATTGACAAGCACAGCAAGACCATAAGCAAGAGGTAGCTGCACAACATTTTCCAAGATCTCAACTCTCTTATTACCATCCCCAATATTTCATTCTTCAGATTCTTCACCAAAACTTGATTGTTACTCCTCTCAAGGCCACAAAAACAGTAGAACCAAAGACAAGGAGACTAAGTGGAAATAAACCAAACTTACGTGGGTTCAAACTTGCAACTGTCCACTGTTACAAAAACTACAATTTTCATTGTAAAAAGAAGCTACTCGGGTATTGAGAGTCTAGCAGCAAAAACAAAGAGACGATGTAAAAAAGATAAAAATGGATCATCACTAAGGAATAATTTATGTGTACTACTTTCTTGAAGATAAACGGTAAATGAATTGTGTTGATGAAAGACTCAAACAGTAACCAAGCTACATGACTATTATTATGCTATATTCATATGAGAACATTCTTTATTTTATATGTTTAAGTTACTTGCATGCAGTGAGATAGCCTCAATAGGTTGTGCACAATTCAGTCCCAACAATAATTGTCTTGCTTCCTATCAACAGGAAAAAAATGCCAATATCAACAAACTGAACCTAGATGCCATCTAGATATCCATATGATTATGACCCAATAGAGTAAACCGGGAGTTGAGTACAACAAGGTATAATATTTGATATATAGCTGTTAGAGCAACTCCAGTTGGATCATCTACAATATCTTCTATTTAATATTGATACCCAATTTCATAATTTTACACAATCTATACTACTTATTAAGAAGGTAAGAGTAGTCTGTCGTTCTGCCGTTCTGCCACCCATCCATCTCGACCATCCGTAGTATCGTGCGTCCCATCCGTCCGTTCTGCTTTTCTCTCCTTCTCAATCGCACAACCGTCGTCGTTCCCCTTCTCTCTACTCTCCCAATCGTGTAGCCGTCGCTGCTCCCCTCCACTCCAACGCCCATCTCCTCACACTCGGCCTCTCATCGAGATTCCAGGCACGCTCGCGCGCGGGTCTCCCTGTAGCATGCCCCGCCGCGCGCGGGGGAGAGAAGGTGACTCCGGCCTCGGTCGTCGTTGCCGGCATACAATGGTGCCGCCTCGTCGCCTGCGACCGCGTTCTTCGGCTTGAGCAGTTGCGGCGTCGGTGTTGGTGCATGATGCAGGAGGAAGTGGGGACGACGTCGTAACGCGATCACGACTTGGTGGAGGACATGGCGGGCCGCTGGCGAACCCTAGCTTCCTGGCGCTAGATCTGGCCTCGGTTTATAGAATCGATGCGCTGGCTCCTCCCTCTCCTCTCGCTGATGGGCCTGTAGAGCACCATGGGTGCGCCGTGGTTCGCGAGGCAGAACATGTCGAGCCCTCGGCACGCCGCTAGCACCTACCCCGACGCCTCAAGCTCCACCGTCGGGAGCTCCAGTTCGCCCCCCCTCATGCAGCGTGGTCGTGGCCTTCGCCCTCCTCCTCTAGCTCCAAGAAAGGGAACAACGGGCAGGACAAGTTCGCCACCGCTGCTGCCCATGACCCCGACTCTGATGATGTCTGTCCATCTCCTCGGTCGACGACGCCTCCCTTTGCTAGACTCTCTCTTCTTGGCTTTCTCATGTGCTCGATACTCTTAGGCTCAAGTGCACTACACTGCGCCTCTGCTTGGATCCATGGACAGAGTAAGAGGAGGAGCGGAAGAAACTAGCATGTCGGCCCCCATACTCTCAGGTCCATCTTTCTGAAATTTCCAAATGTATGTCCAAATGCAAACTAACCTTGCTTAAATCTAAATGCAGTGCAAGTCGCATGGAAATACCATCTACATTTTGATGGGAAGTAATTTCCCCACTGTTCGTGTTCAATTGCAATTTTGGCAGTTCAATTAAATTTGTTGTGTGGACCCAGGAGAAGAGTAACAGGAGTACAGGACTCAGTGCACCAAGAATAGGAAAGACTAGAACAATTGTATGAGATACTGTGATTTCTGGGTTCATTTGTTTATCTGATTATGCGTTCTTTGGTCTCTTGCATCACTCATGTGGTTGTATGCACTCCTCCAGAACTTCAAGATGCTTGAAGTGAGGACTGCAAGAAGGTCGGCTCTCGCCGACATCTCTGGTGGTGGGTTCTTTATCAGGACAGTAGAATCGCCAGCAGGTGTGCTGGTGAATGGTGCTGTCAAGCGACCGGCTCGGCAGTTTCTATCACCTTCAAGCAACAAGGAGAATGTGCCACCAGTGGGAGCATTGAGGGCTACACCAAAGAGGAGGACCCCCTTGCCTGACTGGTACCCGAGGACACCACTCTTTGACATCACAAAACGGTTATATTTTACTATTTACTGTGGTTAAAAGAATGCATATGTCAGACTTTAGTATCTGAACTTATTTTGCACTTGTTTTTTATAATTCAGTAACTCTGACGTAGGCATGTAATGACTCATGGTTACTGAGTGACACAAAACCTGGTTATATTTGTTATGTCACTCAGTAATAATCCAACTCATTCTACATTATTGTCAAGCCAGTTTAGTGTCCATTTGTACCCATTTTTGACCAATGTAAATTACAATATTGGTCTTTATTTCTCTAGGTTGTTCGGCTGAACTCTGGAGGTTAGAGATAAGTTTTAGGCATGATGCAATTTTGATGGTTTCTTTCTTGTATGAAAATTTCTATTCAAGACCGAGGTACCAATTTGAATTAATTTATTTAGTATAATTTGTAATTTTCTTAGTTTCCAGCATGGTCAAGTCTGGTTTGATGAAAAGAACCAAGGGACCTTTATTTTTTATTATTGCAATGTTATAACATATGTAGGTGCAGAAGTTGGGGGTATTCTGATTGTCCTGGACTCATTTTTGAAGCGACATCCATTTTCATGTCTAGCGCCACCCACGTCTACAACCTCCAGACAATCCAGCCGCTCCGCCTCATCCGATCTCGCAAGATCGACACATATATTTATTATCAGGTTAGATGCATATACAGACATATACAATGGTGTCCATATGCTAAAATTTGTATAATATCAAATAGCAATGAAGAACTTCTGTAGGCTCATTCCTGTTTGTTATTTTTAACCATTTCATTCTGGTATATGCCAGAGGTTCATGATGTCATTTCTGGTCACATTTTTGAAGTGTTTAAAATGTAAATTAATGCTCTGTAAACTATATCACCAACTAGACCTTCTCACTTTTGTGACTCAAATTTTTGATAATATATTCTAGCTACTTACACAGAAATAAAAAGATGAGAATTTACTGTGAGTAACTCGTAGATGTAGTATCAAATGTCATAATCTGTTATTGTTGGGTACAACACTTTGAAATATGTGTTGTTGGCATACTCCATACTCCAAGATCAAGTTGGGTGTTTTTGAATGTTGACCTCTAACAATATCAAGCAACTTCACAATGTTAGGGCCTCCATAATGATTCTAAAGAATTTTAATATCTCTTTTGATCTGCACCGGCACGAGAGTTGTGGCTTAAAATCGAGATGAAAATCGTCACTGAAATTAAGAAATTTAAATAGGTGCGAAATGAAAACAGTAGCCTGTCATTGCCGGAGAATGACAAATTGTAGAAAATAGGATTCATGGTCTGCCTTTTTTCCTTCACAGGCTTGAGGATCTTAATGATGCATTTCTCATTATTGTTAACATTTATACCCTTAATGACTTCACTGTATTTTCCTCTCCCAACCTCCCGTTGTTGTCGTTCTATCTATAGATTAAATTCTGATCGGCGTTGTTTCTCACGTTGATGCCTCTAAACAGTGCATCTGTCAGGGTGTGTGAACTGTAAAGTAACCTTAGGATAGACGCATAGTCTCTTAGATTGTTTCCCAAGGTAGCACAGGGTTAGTTACTGCATGCCAGTCATGAAGGTATTAGAAGATAACGTCAAATTAGATAAAGCTGAATTTATATAGATTTCCCTAAGTAAGTAGGTTCTGGACAATGTTTCATTGGCACAGTATTCATACACCAGGTACTGGTTTAGTGCTGCAGCTTGCAATGTGTTTATTCTTTTGTACCAGTGAAATGTATGTAGCCTATTTGGTGGCAGTTTCCCTGATGCATATTTAGAGTCTGCATTCTCTAATGGTTTTCAATTGGCCAGGATCCTACAAATAAGAATGGTGGCAAGTGGGTAATTAGATTCAAAAAGGCAGTTTCCAGGTTGATTCTATGTGGATTTGGTAAGTTAACTTGTACTATCAATATATGCGCTTTTACAAGATTGTTTGTTGCGTTGATCATATTTTGGTTAAACCCCAAACTCTTCCATTACCTGAACCCCTACTCTATGATGACACAATCACATAGGCTTGTTTGGTATTATATGCAGAAAATGATCTGTTAATTGCGAGAGCCTGAGCCAAAAAGTAAAAAAAAATGTTTGTGCTTCAATTTCTAAATTCTTTCAAAGAAACGCAACAAAAGAATTCAGTTTGGTTCCTACAAACAACGCTTCATTTCTGAAAATTGGACTGTTAAACAACAAGCAAATCACTCAAAAGAATTTAGTTTGGGCGTGCCTCTTCTGTTTATATTGACTGTTGAGTGATTTTAGGATATCAATTTAGTATAGCATGTCATTGAGTAAAGGAACAAACATCCATGTTTTTTTTGTTTTTTTTTGCGCAAAGGAACAGACTGTCCGAATACTCAGTTGCTCTGAATGCTATCTATCCTGTTTTTGATTTTCTTACAGCTCAGTTTTCATCATTCTTTGAAGTGATGCATTGTTGTTTTTTGGTTCCTACATAAATAGAAAGGGCTGATAGGTTATTGGATTATGAGTGATGATAACAAAATATTCTGTTTTTAATTCGGGCAGTCATGCTTTCAATTAGTGTTTAGAAACATATAATCTATTCAAGTGTAGGGTGTTCATTTGCTTTTAGTTCTTCAAAACAAAGCGGAATCAAGGTGTTCATTTTAAACATATATCTGTAACTAAAAGGGTCTATTAAACTAACTGAAATTGTGCTACGTGGTATGGCTATTTATGTTTTAAAATCCTATCTTTTATTAGAGTTCATTTCTGAAAATTTTGGTAATGCTTCTGAACACACAAAGTGTTTCATTGCTGAAAACTGGATTGTTAAACAGCAAGCAAATCTCCACATGAAGGTGGTCCTTGTGATGAATATCCATAGGATAATCTGAGGAACTACCTTATAATCCAAAGAAACATACAATTGGATAATATATATTATCTAGAAGACAAAAATAAGATGAAAATGTAATCAGCATTTGATAACAAGTAGTTGGAGTCCAGATTAAAATAACTTGAAGAAATTTTCTTCCATGAATTTCTCTGTGATCAAATTATTCCATAGATACTTGTAACGCATCAGTTGAAGCCTACCATAATCAGATGATCATCTATCATACAGACTTCATAGATCATAGTAAGATAACCGTCTATCATACAAACTTCATAGATGCTATCGCTCTCAATGTTTTTCCAATTGCACTATACCATCTTGTCACTTGTTTGCTAACTGCTCTGGTCTCAAAGTTACTGCTGCAGTAACGGTCAAACTCTTTACACGACAACACCACTTGCATGTATATAAATAGGATCAATCTATTTTTGATGCGGCCCTGTTATTGATTTATTTTGCATGCTACTCTGATTTGGTCAGAAAACCATCACTGAGAAAAAATATGTGGGCATGTTCTTTCTAAGCTTTCCTGTGCATCGATTTGAACAAAATAATTCAGTGAGTATACAAATTAATGCCTTTTGCCTCTTTTGTTTTTCTTTTTGTTTATTTTTACAAGCTTCTATTAATATACAAATTTATACAGTGCAGATCGTTTTTCTTGGAACATCCATGCTGCAGCTTGCAACAATGGGCATGGTTTGTCTTCACTTGGTGTAGCTACTAGAAAACCGATTTCATTTTGTTGGGTTAACAATATGATCAAAATACAAAATTTATTCTCTCACCTAAATAACTCCCGAACTGTCCTGATAAGAAGTATGTTTTGAATTGCTCTTTTAGATAGATTATCTGCAAATATGGTTGCAAGAACCTTTGACATTGTGGTATATGCTGTGCAGGAAGCTGCTAATTCTGTTGCACGAAAACGGGATATGAAGATAAGAGACCGCGTGTTGAGGCTCACCCATGCAAAACCGGTGGACGCAGCACCAAAGAAAACAGAAGTCAAGAAAAGGAGCCGCGTGCCAAACCACAAGGAGGTTTCGACACCAGGCAACAAATCTAATGAAGGCAGTGACAAAGCCAAATGTAAAGCATCAGTGCTGTCGTATCAAGGCCTGAGGTCGAGCAAATCTGGTGTTGTGAAGAAGGTGAAAGTGACCCAGCAACCCAGCAACCAAGGGAAGCAGAGGAAAACTGATGAAACTGGAGCAACTGCTCGCAAAGCTAAGCGACCCGCTGTGGCTGCAAGAAAAGCAAAGCAGCTGGCCAAGAAACGCAAGGTGGATGCATCAACCCCTGAGAATACACACAGGAGCAAGAAACCAAGGAAGTAAGTTGTCCATTGCGCTGGTCGTTTGCCCTTGCTTCGTATTGTAACAGGAGTTTCACTAAATCAAATCCCGGACGATCTTGTCAGATGATTGTGTTACTAGGTAGAGGCAATGTGCGACCTCAAGTCAGGTTAGGGCAAATACAAGAGCGCTCTCGCTACTGTAAACCTTGTAACCTTATTTGGCACTTGTTTTGTTTTACTATTTCCCTCCACAAACATTTGCATTTTACTATCTCCGGCACAAAGTTTCTTCCTAAGTCAAACTATCGTATGTTTCACAAGGTTGTAGAAAAAGATTATATTACAATTACAAATGAGCATCATTATTCCCTCTTGTGATGTGGTGCTCGCTAACAACCTTCAAACTAGGGTTCCTACTTATTATATTACTAGGTGAGTGCCCGTGCGTTGCGACGGGATTAAAAAAATTGTATGAAACATATAACTGAACGACAAATATCACTATGATATACAAAATATGTGTGGTAAACATTATGGTGATCATGTTCCGAAGCTGCAGTTTAGAAGGTGACATCTAGTCTATATATGCAGTTTCCTAAATGCAGGTACAATCTCAAGAAGAAAGCAGTCCTTGAAGATGACATCAAGTCTATATATGCAACAGCTTAGAAGGTGTACGACAATATATTTCAATCCTAGGGAGACCATGTTTGATTAAAATCTGAGTTACCAGAGCCACAACATCAACATTAATCTCAGTGTCATCTTTCTGAAAGAAATTACAGTTGCAGGGCATTGTCGGTGGTCGCCCACATATGCACATACCGTTTGCATTTCTTGAGTATATCTAGTAGTCATCTCAGTGAACTTTGCCAAAACCTTCCAAATTAGCGATGTGTTTGAGCAGTAAAACTTTATAATAAATAAAGAACCTGCATAAATAAAATGTCTAAGGGAAGTGCATACCTCTTGATACTCAGCCTCAAATTTAGACAGTGCAGATCGTTTTTGCCTCCACACCTCTAAGTAACTGAATTTCACTTTCTTCCGCAAATAAAAGTAATCCCGATCGCGCTGAAGAGATATTTTGACCTCCAAATCTGCTGTGCAGATGTCTACACCGATGAGAAAGGTCACGGTGTTCATCTGATTGACTTCTGGCACCGTTAATAATATAATAAGTAGGAACCCTAGTTTGAAGGTTGTTAGCGAGCACCACATCACAAGAGGGAATAATGATGCTCATTTGTAATTGTAATATAATCTTTTTCTACAACCTTGTGAAACATACGATAGTTTGACTTAGGAAGAAACTTTGTGCCGGAGATAGTAAAATGCAAATGTTTGTGGAGGGAAATAGTAAAACAAAACAAGTGCCAAATAAGGTTACAAGGTTTAAAGTAGCGAGAGCGCTCTTGTATTTGCCCTAACCTGACTTGAGGTCGCACATTGCCTCTACCTAGTAACACAATCATCTGACAAGATCGTCCAGAATTTGATTTAGTGAAACTCCTGTTACAATACGAAGCAAGGGCAAACGACCAGCGCAATGGACAACTTACTTCCTTGGTTTCTTGCTACTGTGTGTATTCTCAGGGGTTGATGCATCCACCTTGCGTTTCTTGGCCAGCTGCTTTGCTTTTCTTGCAGCCACAGTGGGTCGCTTAGCTTTGCGAGCAGTTGCTCCAGTTTCATCAGTTTTCCTCTGCTTCCCTTGGTTGCTGGGTCACTTTCACCTTCTTCACAACACCAGATTTGCTCGACCTCAGGCCTTGATACGACAACACTGATGCTTTACGTTTGGCTTTGTCACTGCCTTCATTAGATTTGCTGCCTGGTGTCGAAACCTCCTTGTGGTTTGGCACGCGGCTCCTTTTCTTGACTTCTGTTTTCTTTGGTGCTGCGTCCACCGGTTTTGCATGGGTGAGCCTCAACACGCGGTCTCTTATCTTCATATCCCGTTTTCGTGCAACAGAATTAGCAGCTTCCTGCACAACATATACCACAATGTCAAAGGTTCTTGCAACCATATTTGCAGATAATCTATCTAAAAGAGCAATTCAAAACATACTTCTTATCAGGACAGTTCGGGAGTTATTTAGGTGAGAGAATAAATTTTGTATTTTGATCAGATTGTTAACCCAACATAATGAAATCAGTTTTCTAGTAGCTACACCAAGTGAAGACAAACCATGCCCATTGTTGCAAGCTGCAACATGGATGTTCCAAGAAAAACGATCTGCACTGTCTAAATTTGTATATTAATAGAAGCTTGTAAAAATAAACAAAAAGAAAAACAAAAGAGGCAAAAAGGCATTAATTTGTATACTCACTGAATTATTTTGTTCAAATCGATGCACAGGAAAGCTTAGAAAGAACATGCCCACATATTTTTTCTCAGTGATGGTTTTCTGACCAAATCAGAGTAGCATGCAAAATAAATCAATAACAGGGACGCATCAAAAATAGATTGATCCTATTTATATACATGCAAGTGGTGTTGTCGTGTAAAGAGTTTGACCATTACTGCAGCAGTAACTTTGAGACCAGAGCAGATAGCAAACAAGTGGCAAGATGGTATAATGCAATTGGAAAAACATTGAGAGCGATAGCATCTATGAAGTTTGTATGATAGACGATTATCTTACTATGATCTATGAAGTCTGTATGATAGATGATCATCTGATTATGGTAGGCTTCAACTGATGCGTTACAAGTATCTATGGAATAATTTGATCACAGAGAAATTCATGGAAGAAAATTTCTTCAAGTTATTTTAATCTGGACTCCAACTACTTGTTATCAAATGCTGATTACATTTTCATCTTATTTTTGTCTTCTAGATAATATATATTATCCAATTGTATGTTTCTTTGGATTATAAGGTAGTTCCTCAGATTATCCTATGGATATTCATCACAAGGACCACCTTCATGTGGACATTTGCTTGCTATTTAACAATCCAGTTTTCAGCAATGAAGCACTTTGTGTGTTCAGAAGCATTACCAAAATTTTCAGAAATGGACTCTAATAAAAGATAGGATCTTAAAACATAAATAGCCATACCACGTAGCACAATTTCAGTTAGTTTAATAGACCCTTTTAGTTACAGATATATGTTTAAAATGAACACCTTGATTCCGCTTTGTTTTGAAGAACTAAAAGCAAATGAACACCCTACACTTGAATAGATTATATGTTTCTAAACACTAATTGAAAGCATGACTGCCCGAATTAAAAACAGAATATTTTGTTATCATCACTCATAATCCAATAATCTATCAGCCCTTTCTATTTATGTAGGAACCAAAAAACAACAATGCATCACTTCAAAGAATGATGAAAACTGAGCTGTAAGAAAATCAAAAACAGGATAGATAGCATTCAGAGCAACTGAGTATTCAGACAGCCTGTTCCTTTGCGCAAAAAAAACAAAAAAAACATGGATGTTTGTTCCTTTACTCAATGACATGCTATACTAAATTGCTATCCTAAAATCACTCAACAGTCAATATAAACAGAAGAGGCACGCCCAAACTAAATTCTTTTGAGTGATTTGCTTGTTGTTTAACAGTCCAATTTTCAGAAATGAAGCGTTGTTTGTAGGAACCAAACTGAATTCTTTTGTTGCGTTTCTTTGAAAGAATTTAGAAATTGAAGCACAAACATTTTTTTACTTTTTGGCTTAGGCTCTCGCAATTAACAGATCATTTTCTGCATATAATACCAAACAAGCCTATGTGACTGTGTCATCATAGAGTAGGGGTTCAGGTAATGGAAGAGTTTGGGGTTTAACCAAAATATGATCAACGCAACAAACAATCTTGTAAAAGCGCATATATTGATAGTACAAGTTAACTTACCAAATCCACATAGAATCAACCTGGAAACTGCCTTTTTGAATCTAATTACCCACTTGCCACCATTCTTATTTGTAGGATCCTAGCCAATTGAAAACCATTAGAGAATGCAGACTCTAAATATGCATCAGGGAAACTGCCACCAAATAGGCTACATACATTTCACTGGTACAAAAGAATAAACACATTGCAAGCTGCAGCACTAAACCAGTACCTGGTGTATGAATACTGTGCCAATGAAACCTTGTCCAGAACCTACTTACTTAGGGAAATCTATATAAATTCAGCTTTATCTAATTTGACGTTATCTTCTAATACCTTCATGACTGGCATGCAGTAACTAACCCTGTGCTACCTTGGGAAACAATCTAAGAGACTATGCGTCTATCCTAAGGTTACTTTACAGTTCACACACCCTGACAGATGCACTGTTTAGAGGCATCAACGTGAGAAACAACGCCGATCAGAATTTAATCTATAGATAGAACGACAACAACGGGAGGTTGGGAGAGGAAAATACAGTGAAGTCATTAAGGGTATAAATGTTAACAATAATGAGAAATGCATCATTAAGATCCTCAAGCCTGTGAAGGAAAAAAGGCAGACCATGAATCCTATTTTCTACAATTTGTCATTCTCCGGCAATGACATGCTACTGTTTTCATTTCGCACCTATTTAAATTTCTTAATTTCAGTGACGATTTTCATCTCGATTTTAAGCCACAACTCTCGTGCCGGTGCAGATCAAAAGAGATATTAAAATTCTTTAGAATCATTATGGAGGCCCTAACATTGTGAAGTTGCTTGATATTGTTAGAGGTCAACATTCAAAAACACCCAGCTTGATCTTGGAGTATGGAGTATGCCAACAACACATATTTCAAAGTGTTGTACCCAACACTAACAGATTATGACATTTGATACTACATCTACAAGTTACTCACGGTAAATTCTCATCTTTTTATTTCTGTGTAAGTAGCTAGAATATATTATCAAAAATTTGAGTCACAAAAATGAGAAGGTCTAGTTGGTGATATAGTTTACAGAGCATTAATTTACATTTTAAACACTTCAAAAATGTGACCAGAAATGACATCATGAACCTCTGGCATATACCAGAATGAAATGGTTAAAAATAACAAACAGGAATGAGCCTACAGAAGTTCTTCATTGATATTTGATATTATACAAATTTTAGCATATGGACACCATTGTATATGTCTGTATATGCATCTAACCTGATAATAAATATATGTGTCGATCTTGCGAGATCGGATGAGGCGGAGCGGCTGGATTGTCTGGAGGTTGTAGACGTGGGTGGCGCTAGACATGAAAATGGATGTCGCTTCAAAAATGAGTCCAGGACAATCAGAATACCCCCAACTTCTGCACCTACATATGTTATAACATTGCAATAATAAAAAATAAAGGTCCCTTGGTTCTTTTCATCAAACCATACTTGACCATGCTGGAAACTAAGAAAATTACAAATTATACTAAATAAATTAATTCAAATTGGTACCTCGGTCTTGAATAGAAATTTTCATACAAGAAAGAAACCATCAAAATTGCATCATGCCTAAAACTTATCTCTAACCTCCAGAGTTCAGCCGAACAACCTAGAGAAATAAAGACCAATATTGTAATTTACATTGGTCAGAAATGGGTTACAAATGGACACTAAACTGGCTTGACAATAATGTATAATGAGTTGGATTATTACTGAGTGACATAACAAATATAACCAAGTTTTGTGTCACTCAGTAACCATGAGTCATTACATGCCTACGTTAGAGTTACTGAATTATAAAAAACAAGTGCAAAATAAGTTCAGATACTAAAGTCTGACATATGCATTCTTTTAACCACAGTAAATAGTAAAGTATAACCGTTTTGTGATGTCAAAGAGTGGTGTCCTCGGGTACCAGTCAGGCAAGGGGGTCCTCCTCTTTGGTGTAGCCCTCAATGCTCCCACTGGTGGCACATTCTCCTTGTTGCTTGAAGGTGATAGAAACTGCCGAGCCGGTCGCTTGACAGCACCATTCAGCAGCACACCTCTTGGCGATTCTACTGTCCTGATAAAGAACCCACCACCAGAGATGTCGGCGAGAGCCGGCCTTCTTGCAGTCCTCACTTCAAGCATCTTGAAGTTCTGGAGGAGTGCATACAACCACATGAGTGATGCAAGAGACCAAAGAACGCATAATCAGATAAACAAATGAACCCAGAAATCACAGTATCTCATACAATTGTTCTAGTCTTTCCTATTCTTGGTGCACTGAGTCCTGTACTCCTGTTGCTCTTCTCCTGGGTCCACACAACAAATTTAATTGAACTACCAAAATTGCAATTGAACACGAACAATGGGGAAATTACTTCCCATCAAAATGTAGATGGTATTTCCATGCGACTTGCACTGCATTTAGATTTAAGCAAGGTTAGTTTGCATTTGGACATACATTTGGAAATTTCAGAAAGATGGACCTGAGAGTATGGGGGCCGACATGCTAGTTTCTTCCGCTCCTCCTCTTACTCTGTCCATGGATCCAAGCAGAGGCACAGTGTAGTGCACTTGAGCCTAAGAGTATCGAGCACATGAGAAAGCCAAGAAGAGAGAGGCTAGCAAAGGGAGGCGTCGTCGATCGAGGAGATGGACAGACATCATCAGAGTCGGGGTCATGGGCAGCAGCGGTGGCGAACTTGTCCTGCCCGTTGTTCCCTTTCTTGGAGCTAGAGGAGGAGGGCGAAGGCCACGACCACGCTGCATGAGGGGGGCAAACTAGAGCTCCCGACGGTGGAGCTTGAGGCGTCGGGGTAGGTGCTAGCGGCGTGCCGAGGGCTCGACATGTTCTGCCTCGCGAACCACGGCGCGCCCACGGTGCTCTGCAGGCCCATCAGCGAGAGGAGAGGGAGGAGCCAGCGCATCGATTCTATAAACCGAGGCCAGATCTAGCGCAAGGAAGCTAGGGTTCGCCAGCGGCCCGCCATGTCCTCCACCAAGTCGTGATCGCGTTACGATGTCGTCCCCACTTCCTCCTGTAGCATGCGCCAACACCGACGCCGCAACTGCTCAAGCCGAAGAACGCGGTTGCAGGCGACAAGGTGGCACCATTGTATGCCGGCAACGACGACCGAGGCCGGAGTCACCTTCTCTCCCCCGCGCGCGGCAGGGCGTGCTACAGGGAGACCCGCGCGCGAGCGCGCCTGGAATCTCGATGAGAGGTCGAGCGTGAGGAGATGGGCGTTGGAGTGGAGGGGAGCAGCGACGGCTACACGATTGGGAGAGTAGAGAGAAGGGGAACGACGACGGTTGTGGGATTGAGAAGGAGAGAAAAGCAGAACGGACGGATGGGACGCACGATACTACGGATGGTCGAGATGGATGGGTGGCAGAACGGCAGAACGGCAGACTACTCTTACCTTCTTAATAAGTAGTATAGATTGTGTAAAATTATGAAATTGGGTATCAATAATAAATAGAAGATATTGTAGATGATCCAACTGGAGTTGCTCTAACAGCTATATATCAAATATTATACCTTGTTGTACTCAACTCCCGGTTTACTCTATTGGGTCATAATCATATGGACATGGAGAGATATAACACCGAGACAAAAGCAAAAAAACACATCATGCAAAAAAACGGGGGAGGGACATGGAAGTAATATATGACCTTTCCATGCTGCACTTGGGCTGTTTTTATTTCAGCCCTCAAAGTCTCAATTGTCACAACATGTGCCTCAAGTTGTTCCCTGAGATCCTGAATCAATTTAAGCTACTAAGTTAGCAAATTACAAAGGTACAAAATTATTGTCATATCAAAGGAGCCAACTTACAACATTAGATTTTTCTAGTCTTCGGACATCATCTAGTGAAACAGGACCATCAGGAGAACCAATACCAAGACCCTTTAACCTCTTACTTCCAGAACCACCCTCCACTTCAGAATCAAACAAAATAACAGTGCACATATCAAAACTTGTAGCATAGCATGACCATCAAACGATGATAACTATCAAAACTTGTAACATACTGCCTCTGTTCCAAAAATGAATGCAATTATCACTTCAAGTAATCAAACAAATTCAAGTTTGACCAAATTCATACAACAAAGTACTAATATTTATGATGTCAAATAAGTATCACCAGATAAATTCATAGTAAACCTATTTTGGAAATATAAATATTTCTATTATTTTCTACAAACTTGATCGAACTTAAGGAAGTTTGACTTGTCCCAAACCTACAATTGCATTCTTTTTGGATGGAGGGAGTAGTCATGATCACCAAACAATAAGATAGAAACTCCTCACCTGACTTCCTTTTAAGAATGGGAGCCCCATTCTCTACACGACTGATTGCATTTCCCGGTAGATAAATACAAAGGAATTGTCTGCAAAAGCAACATACAACTTGAATAGAAGATTTGAAACATCAATCACAACATAGCAGTAATAAAATGCCACAGAAACATTATGATGAACTGAACACAGAGAACAATAGTAGCACACAGTGCGTAATGAATACCTACCCCAGTAAACCCAGTATGAATGAATCAGAATTATTCATAGGATATTACCGTCATGAGGAGGTGATGATAATGATATAATGTCGCCATGATTAAGCTTGACCGGGGATGAAATTTTCTTGGCCTTTTCCAGTTGATGAATGTGCCATTTGAGCTGCATCAGAGATTAGTTCAACAAATGTAGGAAAAGAAAACAGAACTGACAGATAGAGGAAGATTCAGAAGAAGAAAAAACACCTTGTGTCCTTGAGGAAAACAGGCACATGCTCATGGCGGTTCAGCTCCCCTAAGACAGTGTCCCTGTATATCTTGCAATGCATCCCGCTGATCAGCTGGGCCGCCACACGTCTTGCAATGCGTTGCAACAGAATCAATATGAATACATTGATATACAATGTCTCACAATCTAGCATAAGTAGGAATAATTGTATAAAGCAGCTGCCGCTATTAAACAAAGATGGGATGGATAATAATACATGTTGCAAAGACCATCCCTTTCATCAGTTCTAGGCTATCAGGCTTGTCATTGCGTTTCCTCGGTCCATGCGTTAATCCTGCAAAAGTAGAAGTCCACTTATTCATAGCTCATGAGAGATGAACTGAATGGAATCACTGGTAAGGAATACAAGATATCTGGGGATCACCTTTCATCGAATGCTTAAACCAGATCTTCAACTCAGTTTTAATACAACAAACTTGGAGTTGGAGAAATGAAACTGTCCAATACAGCAATCGATTTGTCTTTGGATTGAATTCCTCAACCATAACTTTGGGACAACAACTGAATTATCTACAAGGTAAGTAGACAGCACCACGAATCACTCGTCTTAATCCCTAATAATCGCAGCGTACCGATCGCACTAATCGCGTGTGATCCATCCACAATGAGCCCTACTAACAAATCGCTCGCGCTCATCAACCCTGATATCCGAACACCATGTCACAAAATTCGAAGCTCAAAGCAACAAAAAGGCGCAGAATCTTACCCAATCGCGTTCATGGAGTTCGTCTCGATCCGAATCGTGCTACCTCCTGTCTTGATCATGCTCACGGCCGCCGCGGCCGTAGTCCCGGTCTCGGCCTCTCCCATCCCAGCGGCGGTCGCGGTCGTCCCTCATCGGAGCAGGAGGGGCCGCATCAGCATCCCGCTCGAGCTCGAGGCGGAGGTTGCGGGCATGGTCGGGGTCGTCGGGGCGGGCGAGCCCGGGGAATTTGGCCGACTCCGCGCCAGTAGGGCCCTCGGTGACGGTGGCAGAGCTAGGGTTGGAAGCAGTAGGCTGGAGGATGGCGTGGATGATGGTGAGGAGCGTACAGACGAAGTAGTCGGGGAAGTCGGCGCCCTTCTCCTTGAGCTTGGCGTCGAACTCGGGGACGGTTGTGGAGTCGCGGCCGAGCTCGATGATGAACTCGGCCAGCACCTTGTCGCCGACGCCGATGTGGGTTTCGAGCTCGGAGCAAGGACTTGTTCTTCTTCTTGCCTTCTTCGACGGCGGCAGCTTCATCGTGCTGGTGGCCATGGCTCTTCCATTCGTCCTCGCCGCGTGGTGTAGTGCAGGTCGTGCGTGCGTAAGTGGCAGAGCTGACGGAGCGGTTGAGGTTGTGCTCGTGGGGAGGAGGTCGAGGAGTGCGGCGCGCAGGGAGGCCACCACCCACACCGAAGAGGATGGCAGGCGCGCTGGGCTGCACAATGGGCCGCTCGAACCACTGGGCCGCACGAACCACTGGGCTGTATAAACTGCGGCGCTGCTATGGGGTTTTTTTATTAGTGCCATACCGGCCACGAAGAGCATCGAAACGTGGCTTATAAGCGTTAGTGTATGTTGTCTTTTGCTCAGACTAAAAGCATTAGTGTGTTGTCTGTTATTCAGATTTTTTGGCGGCGCGAGGCTGTCCGTCGATGGCAGAACGGGTCGGTGGCAGAACAGGTCAAAAGGCAGAACAGTCAGAGGCAGACTACTATTACTTACTTAATAAGTAGTAGAGATAGCCACCCGTGTCTCATGATAAGTTAACTAGCCAGTTTCCCATGCTGTTGTTATATATCATATAAATAGGTACAGAGATATTTTTATTCAAATATAATTATTATTTATTTTTAAACACTAATATACGTGTGATCTGGTGGTTAGCACCAAATTTCTCAAATTTCTGAAGCAGGGTCGTTATTTTGCACGGTGTAGAGGGTGGACCCAGAGTGTCAATGTGGAGGATGAAGCCGTGGTAGCCCACATTAGGTTCTTAATAGAGTAATGTAGATTAAGAGCATCTCAAAAATTAAAATAAGATCTGTTTTAAGCGTTTAGGGATAAAAAAATTTGGAGCTCCAACAATTGAGTCATATATCATGCTATTAGGAAATACATCATGTTATTTAGAAAATAAAATGTTAGGGATAGTGTACAAAATGAGAATATGGCTCCACAACATATAGAGTCCTATATTTAGGACCACAGAATTTGAGTCTTATTTGATGATTTTTTTTATGAAATGGGACCCTATTGTAGCACGTTTTGGTGGTAGGAACCTATATTTCAAAAAAAGAACTTCGTTTAGGACTCATGTTGGAGATGTTATAATAGCATCGACTTCTTATTTTCACCAACTTTATAGAAGTGAATAATAACATCTAGACATCAAATAAGTATATTAGGAAAATATAATCACGGGTAAATCTAGTAATAGTAGTACAGAATCATAATATTGGTTCCTTTATATGTAATTAAATTGATTTTAAAAATAACTTGTCATAGAACAATTCTAGAATTTGAACTAATAAATTAATTACTATAGTTAAAATAAAACTTAAATGCAACAGAGCATGTGAACACATGATTAAACTATAACTTAACTTCTTATTATATATTATAGCTATATTATATGTTCATAAGGCATAACAATATCAATATTACATAGTGGGCTCATTAAATATGCACATATTGGTCATCGAATTTTTGTCATAGCATATACATGTGTTGTAATGAAAACTGAACTAAGTTACACCATAATCCACCTCCAACATCTATACTACTTATTAAGACTGCAAGATTAGTCTGTCATTCCGTGTTCTGCATTTCTCATTCTCATGTTCTGTCATCATTTTATGTTCTCTCATTCTCATTCCCCCCTCCCCGCAAAGCCCATTCCCATTCTCATTCCCCCGTACAACCCACGTCTAGCTAAAATTTAAAAAAAACACACATGATCTCAAGGGGATTTGAACCCATGACCTCTCTAGCAAAGGCCAAGAGTAGCTACCACTACATCACATGTATGTTTATGTCTACATCTATGACAGGAAACACATCTACTACATCTCTCACCAAACTCACTTGCTACCCTTGCACAATGCGTAGTAGCAGATAAGTATCACCGAGATTCTTGAATTATATTTTTGGATGGAGGTAATATTATTTAAAGAAGAGCTTTGCATGCAATTTCTTTTGTTTGAATAATGTATTATACTTAAATTCCTTTTTTTGCATGCGTGATATTTTTCTTCGTAATATTTTTTCCATGGATCAGACTTGTGAGTCATTTTTATAAACCAACGCCAAGCATGAATCCATGTTTCTTACTTGAAACCCTGAACAAACACCATGAGCAGGAGGCACTCGCGTTGGCGTCGCTCATCGATGACGAGAAGAAGCTTGACGACTGTCAGTTCGACCTCTAGAAGCAGTCCTACGTGGTCGCATGCGCCGTTGTGTACGACAAGCTCCCACGAAGCCACCGCTTGGATGTGGTCCAGAGTAGCTACACCGCGCTGTCCATCGTTAAGCAGGGGGCCTCATGGTTGTTGTCAACATCGACGACTCTCGGGTTGTTCTGGACACCGTATCCGACGACGAAGCCATCACGCCGTCCAGCTCATCGTCCACCTGAAGCCCAACCTGCCACGTAAGTCGCTACTGACCTGACATGAATTCTTGTGCGCTGGGACGATGGACGTTGCTGACGTTGTATGAGTGTCCTCGAACATGATGTATGTAGTGGAGTAGCGCATCCGGTGGTGCAATGGCCAGGGGTACTACCTCGCTGATGAGCCCGGGGTGCACTTCGTTTGGTAGCCCAACCAAGAGTCATTGGTACTCGTCATGTCGCGCGCGTTCGACGACTACTATATCGAGGATTGTGGCGTCATCTTGGCGCCAGAGGTAACACAGAGGAGGATCGACAACCGTGACCAGTTCGTCATCCTCGCCATCGTTAGGGTAGCTTTTGTGCCGGTCTGCCTTTAATTCTCTTCGCAAATACAAACACTTACCTTTTTGTTTAAGCAAGAGCGTATGGTGGTGCGTGTCTGATGACTAACAATGTACGAGGAAATTTCTTCCGGCATGTGTGGAACGTGCTCTCCAATGATGAGACCATACAAATCGTGGCATACATCGAAGTCTGCATGATACTGATGGTTGCAATGTAGTGGTGAAACAACTAGATTAAAATAACAAAATTTATGTATGGCTAGGATCACAAATTGATTATGAAACATTTTCTAATAACAATATAACACACATTTTGTATATAAGTTATCGTAGTATACTGATATTATATATTCCCGTTGCAACGCATGGGCACTCAGCTAGTAATAGATTAAAATAGATATGAGTGCATCCAAACAAGGATTTTCACCTTTTTCAAAACGTGGCAAACAAGTTGTGTGCAGGTTCCACCATGTAAAGATATAGAAATTGGGAAAATACCTCATACTCAAATGTAGAGGTGACTTTCACACATATGTTGAATTTTTCTTCTAGTACATATGCAATTGAATTTTGTTAATTTCATTGTTTGTTTAGAAAACAAGGTTACATGAAACTTTTTAGCAATGTATATCTATAAGTTTTGAAAACTCATATACTAAGAAAGTCTGCACCAGATATTTTCTTCATATATAGTCATATGCAACTTGGGTTACAAGTATACAACACCAAGGAACATAGGTTTCAACAAATTTGCAAGTAGGGAATGAAGGTGGACAGTATATATGCACATGGAAACCTATACTTGGGGGGATCACATCTAAACATGTAAAGGGAAAGAAGGAATGCTGATGTAAGGGTCTAGAAATAATGTGTCACATATGAGGTATCGACACATGAGGAAGGGTGGATGCATGCTAGAAAACAACATATAATTAGGGTTGGGATAGAGCAATAGTGAAAGGGAAATACGCCCTTGGGTCATTTCTAGTTGTTTTGGTGATTAAATGTTCAACACATCACTTTGAGCTAACATATATCATATGAGTTTGAGCATAGGTGTATACAAGATAAATTGAAGTGATCAAGTCCAAAAGAGTACATGAGAAAAGAACTTGGACTTGAGAATGCTTATATTGGAAATCCTTTTGAGTAATGAGACAAGATATGATTCTAGAACTTAGTCAATTATTTTAGTGACTAACAATGTTCATATAAGTGCTAGGAAACTCTTCAAGTCGAGACAAATTAGAGGAAAGGTGTTTGGCTAAGTCTAGCCAAACACAGGGCAATCTAGGCCTCACCGGACTATTCGGTGTGCACCGGATAGTGTCCGATGACCAGGCTGGGCGACGGATGAAAAGGCCGCTCTTGGGATATCGCTGTGGCGCCCTAGCTAAAAATCATCGGACTGTCCGGTGTGACAGGCCACCAACGGCTACTCTCTGTGCAACGGTCGGCCACGCAATCAACATCGGCCACGTCAGCTCGACAATGGTTGCCAGGCTGCACCGGACTGTATGGTGTGCCAGGCGGTTGAAGGTAAGCAACAGTCAGCTCGACCGTAGAAGGAAATAAATCGCTGACTGTTTAGTGTCCAGTGCACCCGTGGATAGAAGGCAATCCAGAGTTGCCAAATGAATAACCAATGGCCCCTGGGCTCCTTGGGGCTATAAAAGGGACCCCTAGGCGCACCGAGTAGGTACTCAAGCACACTTTGAACACACTACAACTCTGAGACTCCGCGACCATGACTCTAAAGTGTTCTAGAGATATTTGAGCGCATTTCTTGAGTCGTTACTCTGTCGTTTTGTTGTTGCGCTCTCTTCTTCACATTTGTGCGTGTTGTTGCTGCGTTGTGCTTCTGTGTGCGCATTCTATTCCCTTCCTTACTCTTATTTTGATTATGATCAATTGTGTAAGGCATGAGAGACTCCAATTTGTGGAGATTCCTCACAACTAGGATATTGATATAAGGAAGACAATCGTGGCACTCAAGTTTGATCTTTGGATCACTTGAGAGGGGTTGATTGCAACCCTTGACCAAAGAAGGTCACCACAACATGGAGTAGGCATTGGCCGAACCATGGTAAAAATGGTTGTCTCTTGTCCATTTTACTTATTTCAATTACTATCTTCTTGAGTTCTCATATTCATTTGTAATATTGCTCCTAAGTTTAATACTCATCTTAAAGGAGCAATCAAGTGAAGAGTTCTCTTTTCTCCTCTCTTATCGTTGTAACTTGGTTTTGGTTCTCACTAACACATTTTATAAACCAAGTTTGTGTTGTTTAGAGCTAATTTTACAGGATCACCTATTCACCCCCTTTAGGTGCTCTCAAACAAAAGGAGACATACTAGGTATTAGACTCAACGATATTGTGCCCCATTTAGTGTGGCTTTTACACTGGTATCTCCTTTGACTTCACCGGTAGATTGGGTAGAGCCTCACTAGGTCATATGTGGAGGAGCGCTTATGGCTGAAAACATGGAGCCGAAGCCATTTTCATGTATAGATGCGGGACCGCAAAAACCGACTTCATAGGAAGCATTTTGGTTCTAGCTCCAGCATAGTGCTCGTGCGGAGGAGCCACACCAAGTGAGCCTACTTAGAGAAACTAGAAAAATATTGCATGCCCTTGTGGTAGTGACTTATATATATATATATATACAACTTAAGTTACAATTGTACAACATAGTTATGGTTATTGTGTTTGATTTTATATTACTAGATTTTGCTTGAAGACTAGTGCTCTATTGTCCTTTATCAATGGCAATGTTAGGGTTATGTTTAAGGTCTAAACTATGGGACTATGGATTCAAGGGTGAAAAGGCAATGGTAATAGTGGGTTAAATTAAGGTTTAAGTTGCACAATCAAGTTTGGAGGAGGGGCGTTGCCAGCTTAAATTGTAGCTCAAGGACATCATTGTGAACACCACATGGCGAGTGGGATGGTGAAGTAGCCGAGGGGTGCTTGCCATGGTAATGATGGATTGCATATGGATTTTGGTGGCAGTGATGGTAAACATCGACGACAGGATGATGATGATAACTCATGGGAGCTGAACTGTAGGGTCAATATGAGCAACAATTAATACCATAGAAGAAAGAGGAAAGGTCAATATAGGAGTAGGATAGGCACTTCAACATGGGAACAATATTGGTGAGGCGACGGTGAAATTCGATGGAATCAAATTATAAAGCTTATTGAATGGGGTGGATAAGAAGGTGAAAAATGGATGTATGTGAGAGAGAAAGAGAATAGATATAAATTGCATATTCCAATCAATGGACTACCATAAAGGCTTTTTAATCGAACAAACTAAATTGCAGGTTGTATCTTTTAAGTTTGTCATTATATGACTAAATGAACTAAAAAATAATAAGGAAAAAATGCACTCCATTATATTAAATATTCTAGAAAAGTGATATGGTTCATTGAAATTAAAAATGAATTGTCCAAATCTTTAGGGATGGATCATAAACATCCAATGACAAAATTAATATTTTAAAATAGATATAGAATATGGTGTTGATTTTTAGTTATGTTGTTAAGCACATTTTTAGAGCAAGAATAAAATTTTTATATTTTTTGTGCATCATTTGTTCTCTAAAACGAAAAAGGTGAAAAACATCTGAATTCGTATCTATATCCGAATTTTATATCCGTTATTCGAGAATATATAGGACGAATTTAAGGTTTACTTTTTATGAATCTTAACAAGCTCGACGTTAAAAGCAAGAATATGAATTTGCATGGCAGATTTTGCATCTTATTTATTCACAATCGAAGAAAGAAAACAAAGAATTTAACATCCAAATAAACATCCGGATACATCCCTACAAATCTTATATGCAACTCAGTCATCTAAAGTCTAGGTATATTTAATAATCAAATTGTACTAAGGGATAGAAATATACATAAAAAGCTAAATTATAATTTGATGCTTTTGGATAATGACATCACTAAATGGTTTCATACGTTTTTGTCGGAGAGGAAATTCTTCGGCCGGGTGGCGGAACGCACCCGCCCTAAATCCTAAGATGAGGAGGGGGCCTAAGTGTTTTGCCTGCTAGATGGATTCGGGATGAACACAAGAACACATAAGGGTTTAGAGTGGTTCAGGCCACCGTAGCGTAATACCCTACTCCACTGTGTGTTGTATTGAGCTTGAGAGCTTGTATGAACTTGTGAGTCTGAGCGTCTAAGTTGGGTCTAAGTGAACGTGCCTTGTAACGTCGTGTGCCCTCCCTTTTATATCTCAAAGGGGGGCACGCACAAGGATGCTGAGCCCCAACATGTGGGCCCAGGGAAATAACAGAAGGAATACACTATAGGAGCAACTATCGCCTGTGCAATCTCCTGGCGCCATAATATCTGTAGTTCATATAGTATTAATATGTTGCGGCTGCTTCCTCGGTAATGCGCGAGTCATGATGAGTATAGTGCATGCGGCAGTATGGATGTGCCACCTGCCGATGGAATGGACAGGCACGCCGCCTGCGAGATGGTCTGGTCGTCGTCTGTCAGCGGAGTGGACAGGGCTCATTAAATGCTGAGGCGGCACATCGCCTGCCAGTGGAATGGACAGGGCTCATTAAATGCCGAGGCGACACATCGCCTGCCAGTGGAATGGACAGGCAGTGCGCCTTATCCGCAATAAATGCAGAGGCCGCGTGGCCTAGAGGCCTTACGTCAAGCTCCGCCCGTCGGCTTACTTCACGCGCAGTAGGCCACGTGGCAGCATCAGGGCTCCGCCTGAGCAGGGAGCAGAAGCGTATACAGTATGGTCCGGACACGTGTCGGCTCCGGACCACTGCCTGGCCTTGATTAAGGCATGGGTACTCTTTGTCCCAGAATCCCGGGACCCTACCGTGAGTGGCCCGGACCCCACACAGAGGGGTCCGGTACCCATCCCAGGGGTCTAGTTTGCACCCGTGGAGATCCTGGACTTTACCCGGAGGTCCGGTCTGTATATACAGGGGTCCGACACTTTCCCATGGGGTCCAGACTCACTGCTGATACCTTGGAGTATATCATCTTTCCTGGCCACGTGGCGGCCCCGGAGCCATCTACGTGGTGGGGTCGAGTGCTGTTTACCACGCGGCTAGAGATAGCCGTGTGGGTACCGCGCCTTCATACTGTAGAAAGGGATACCTCTGTTTTAGGTACCGACAGTGGCCCCCAGGCCCACCTCAGGGGAGGATACGAGCCTGCAGATGGAGCCAAAGCTTGATTGGCGATTGGTGCGCCGCTTCCGCGTGTTTGCTGACGTAATCACCGCCAATCCGCCTTTGGTCACGCCAACTGCCATGTCTGTCCCCACGGCTGACTGACCCGCGGCCCCCACGCCTGATGGTTTCGCCGGGCCACGCGCGAGGCGCCTCGATACCGCTGCATTGGTTTAAAAAATCACCTTCTCTGTCTTCTGCGGCGGCCCCGAGGAGGCACAGTACTGGCGCGAGCGGCGGTTCGCTCTTCCTGCACCCAGGAACCGACGCCCAAGGAGTATGACATGTGGGCCTGGGCCCTCGTGTCATAGACTGGGCCGTTGTTTTCGGCGGAGATGAAGAGGCGCACTACCGTGGGCGGCGATTCGCTCTTCGCGTGGCGGTTCGCCTTCTCCGCACCCGAAGACCGGCACACTAGCTGTATGACTTGTGGACCCGGGCCCCCGTGTCATAGGCTGGGTTGCTTTGGTGCGCATCGGGCGAGCTTTTTCCACGGTGTCTCGGGGCACGAGCGGGAGAGTCTACCTTGAAAAGGGATTCACCCCGCGTGCGGCAGTTACGCTTTCGCATTCTCTCCCAATTGCTGCGCCCTTTCGCCTCCGAGCTCTCCGCGCCCCTTTGCATTCGCGCCCTTCTGCTTTCCACCGTCGTAGTCGCCATGGCCTCGCTAGTTCATCCCGAGCGCTTCCCGTCCGAGGGGCACTCAACCTGGTGCGCAACCTGCTCAGATGGAGCGCGCCGGCGTTCGCCGGAAGGATCCACGCCGGCGCCACTCCCCTCGGCGATCTCGCCGGCAGGGAGTTCGTGCTCTTCGTCTCATACCTCTCTTGCGGGTTGGCGCTGCCGGTCTCGCCATTCTTCTTGCTGTTGTTGGAGGAGCTCGGCCTCTAGCTTCAGCACCTCACGCCCCACTCCATCCTCCAGGCGGCCATCTTTGCCCACCTCTACGAGATGTTCGTGGGGGTGGCCCCCAACACCTCCCTCTTCTGCCATTTCTTCGTGCTGGTGAAGTCTAGGAAGGCCAATGACCACCTCGGCGCCTACTACTTCCAGACAAGGTCGGATTCGGACGTGGCCTACACCCCCACCCTTGGCGGCGCAAGGAGGGAGAACTGGCACGACGACTGGGTGATCGCCAGCGCGGATGCCAACGACCGCCTCGCCCTGCCGAGCGACGGGCCAAGACTCGACTGGAAGCAGTGGAGGGCCAAGCCTTCCCTGGCACCAGAGTTCCAGCTCGTACTGGACAGGATCAAGAGCTTGGCGGCGGGCGGCCTGACGTTGATGCACGTGGTTGGAGACTTCCTGAAGTGCCGGATCATGCCGCTACAGCAGAGGGCGCGCCTGTGTTGCTGGTTCACCGGCTCAAACGACATCGGCCGGGTCCAGCGCGGGCCAGGGACCGACCTGTCCTGGGACGAGCTAGAAGTCCTGGTGAAGGGGATTACCGATGAGTCCTTTATTCCTGAGTCCCTGATCCTCCCCTAGGGCATCTATGCGCTCTACGACGATCCAGGGCTGAGGACGGCGATCTTGGCCACGCTGCCGACCCTCGATGAGAGCGGCATGGCGGTTCGCCAGACCGGCGGCCGGGACCCCCACCGCGGGATCCGGATCTCCGATGCGCCGGCTGGAGGCCCCTAGACTGCCGGCGTGGCTCCCAGCGCCCCCGTCGTGCCCCCCCCGCCCCTTAGACAAGGGCAAAGGGCTGCAGGCATTTCCTCTGCCCCGGGTGCCACCGGGGGGTCGGAGGAAGAGAGGCGGCGCCAACTGCGCCGCGCCGATGGGTCATTCATCTCGGACCCCCCAGAAGCGTCAGAGAACTGCTGGTGGGGCCAAGGAGACCGGCTCTCAGGCTCAGGGCGTGCAGAGGTGCGTCAGTCCTATGCCACCACCACCATCGGGTCCGCCGCCACCACAACCACCACCATCGTCGGATCCGCCGCCGCCACCACCACCCAGGGGTGATCTCCCCCAGGGGCACCAGCAGCAGCAGCAACAACAACACCAGCAACAGCAGCAGCAGCAGAAGCAGCGGTCGCCCCGCTTTCAGGGTTGTTGGAAGGTCCAGGGCCCTAAGTGAGTGGAGCCCCTTTCTTTTTGATTATTCTATTTATTGTGCTGACAGGTCTTAACCCATCCTTTGCTTGCCAGGGCTTCCTCCCCCTCTGGTTCCAAGGTCGCGCCTCGCCCGCCCCCGGCTGCTACCGCCGAGACAGCGCCATCGGGCCCCCAAGCTCCAGGTGGGGGTCCGGCAGCGGCGGCGCCAACGTCAAGCGGCGCCACAACGGCGGAGGGGGTACCAACTGCTCCGACGGCTACCACAGCCTCAACGACGGTGATGCCGTCGAGTACACCGTCAGCAGCGGCAGAGGAGGCCCCAACTGCGCCCGCCCCCGCCATCGAGGTCGACGCGGGGGGTGCGTCCAGCTCCATCCCGACGCCCACTCTGGAGGAGACAGAGGTGATTTTTGGGTGGCGGCTCTGGTCCGGCGCCGAGCCAGAAGCGGCGCCGATTCCCCTCCTCGGGTGTTGTCTCGTGCCTATCAGGCTCTTCACGAGACTGAGGCAGCGATCCTGCGGGAGTGGGAGGCGCTGGAGGCCGAACACCAGCGCCTCAGCGACTGGCGTACCCAGCTGGAGGAGCGCACCAATGCGGCGTCCCACCAGTTCACCTTCGAGCGGTCCGAACTTGAGCGGGACCGTAAGGACTACAAGAAGGACCTCCAGAAGGTGTACGCCTGGGAGCTGGAGGTGGCCCAGAAGGAGAAGAGGTTGGCCAAGAAGGAGGAGCACTTGGACCAGAGAGAGGAGGTCGTCACGGAGCTCCAGGCCAAGCTGAGTGCCTTCAACAAAATCCTGGAGGAGCAGCGGGTCCAGCAGACCACGGCTGTGGAGAGCCTGCATAGGCTGCAGCGGGAGCTAGAGGACAAGGCCAGCAGCATTGCCCTGGCCGAGGAGAACCTCAAGGAGAAGGATGCCTCCCTGGATAAGCGGGCGACAGATCTCGCCTAGCGGGAGAAGGACCTCGCCTTCAGGGAGGAAATGTTTGAAAGGCGGGAGAAGATGTTGGCCGATCATGAGCTCGAGGCGAAGGAGAAGGAGCAGACACTGGAGGAGCGGGTCCACCAGTTCTAGGCGGCGCAGGCGGCACAGGCAGCACCGGGCCCCCAGGCGGTGGAGGCGATGAAGAAGACACTTGAAGATCTTTAGGCGGAGCAGCGTGCCGGGGTCCAGCGCATCGCCGCATGGGTTGGTGAGGCGAGCACGACACTGGTGCCGCTAGGGGTGAGTTCCATCCCGGTGTCGGAGCTACCGACGTCCATCTCCGACGCGCTCCCGGTGCTAGACTCTGCCGCCGACCGCCTCCGACGCCTGGACCAGATTTTTGGCGCCCGCCTGGAGGCCGAGGGCGGCAGGCTCTGCCGAGCGGTGATTGAGTACATCCTGACGTGCTTCCGAAGCCATGACCTGGCCATCTCCTTGGAGCCGGTGATTGCTGGTCCGGTGGCCGACACTGAGGACGTCGCCCGGGAGGGTGTACAAGGTGTCGTAGATCTGGTGGCCAAACGTTTCCAGCGGGATCCTGCTGATGATGAGTAGCTAGATCTGCAGAGAGAAGGCAAGGGTCCTTTTGATCTTTGTAAGGTACTTTTCAGTACTATTTATCGAGCAGTATTAGCACTTATCTGTATACTATTTGTCCTTGTTGTGTGTGGCGTTACCAACTCCTCCCTGGTACTTGGCCCCCCTAGGATGTAGGCTCGACGTGTCGAGGCTGGATACCAGTACACCTAAGAAAGAGTTGGCAACGGCCCCCAGGAGGTAGCCTCGACTGGGACCTGGACCTGTACACAGCTTCGGCTAGGAAGTGTTAGTAGCACACCCATCAGACCCATCGTCTGGTATCAGCCATCCTTTGATTCACATAACAGGACCTGCAGGATTGAGTCTGGGAAGCCAAGCCTCATGTCCAGACCTACAAGGTCACAACTCCAAATACTAGGGCACCTATTGCAGAGTGGTGGAGATGCATGCTTAGGGTACGGGACCAGGCTAAGCGGCTACACAGCTCCGGACCACCCCAGGAAACAAGCGCCCATTCTCTAGAGCCAGACCCGCAGGTTGCCGGACCCCCTGTATTAGGATAGGGGTCCTGAACTGCAAGGTTGGCTTACTCAATTCGGATGTCATCATACCAGCAAGGGTGGGAACTATATGGGTGGGTTAGATAAAAAATAATATATGGAAACTATAGCAGAATAAAACTATCACAGAAGCACATCTGGGGGCGTAAATCCATTCTTTATAACTTGATATGCATGGGTGTAGGGCAACAGGCCAGGCTTATGAGGGCGGACCTCACCGGGCGGACATACACGTATGCACAACCTAGTTACAAAAAAGAAGAAACCTTAACCCCTCAGACTTGCTCCTATGGATAGAACTTACGGAGATGCTCTATGTTCCAGGGGTTGGGAAGAGGCACTCCTTCAGTTGTGGCAAGGCGGACACACCCAGGTCAACATACTTCTGTCACCTTGAAGGGTCCTTCCCAACTAGGGGAGAGTTTGTGGAGCCCTTCTCGGTTCAGTACTCGCCTTAGGACTAGGTCCCCGACCCCGAGCTCCCTACTATGCACGAACCGTTGGTGGTAGCGCCTGGTTGTACCGTGCATTTCGGATTGCTGCTTGCCATCTGTGCTCGTCGATGAAGTCCACGTCCTCACGTCGTAGCTGTTCCTGCATAGACTCATCAAACGACTGGACCCGTGGGGAGCCCATAAGGATTTCTAGGGGAAGGCAGGCTTCAGCCCCGTAGACCAGGAAGAACGGGGTCTCCCCGGTAGCTCGGCTGGGTGTGGTCCGGTTCCCCCATAGCACGGACGGAAGCTCGCTGACCCAATTTGCACCATGCGTTTTCAAGCAGTCGTAGGTGCGTGTCTTGAGTCCCGTGAGGATTTCTGCGTTTGCCCTCTCCACTTTGTCGTTGCTCCTTGGATGAGCCATGGACGCAAAGCAGAGCTAGGTGTCAATGTCCTCACAATACTCCTGGAAGGTCCGACTTGTAAATTGGGTCCCGTTGTCCGTAATGATACGACTTGGTACCCCAAATCTATAAACGATCGACTTGAGGAAAGTGACAGCAGCACCCTAGGTGATATTGACCACAGGGGTGGCCTCTGGCCATTTTGTGAACTTGTCGATGGCGACGAAGAGGAACCGGTACCCGCCGACGGCCCTGGGGAATGGTCCCAGGATATCCACCCCCCATACGACGAATGGGCAGGAGGGTGGAATCATCTGCAGAGCCTGAGCTGGTGTATGTATCTGCTTTGCATGGAACTGGCACGCCTTGCAGGACTTTAGCATCTTAGCTGCATCCTGGAGAGCGGTTGGCCAGTAAAAGCCATGCCGGAAGGCCTTACCGACCAGCGTGCGGGATGATGAATGACTTCCGCACTCTCCTCCATGGATCTCCATGAGCAACTCACGGTCTTCCTCCTAGGTAATGCACCGCATGAGAATGCCATTGGCGCCATGGTGGTATAGATCCCTGAAAGTCGCCTAGAGGGGAGGTGAATAGGGCGAAACTGAAATTCTCAAAAATAATCACAACTACAAGCCGGGTTAGCGTTAGAAATATAATCGAGTCCACGAGAGAGGGTGCAAAACAAATCGTGAGCGAATAAGGAAGAGACACGAGGATTTGTTTTATCGAGGTTCGGTTCTTGCAAACCTACTCCCCGTTGAGGTGGTCACAAAGACCGGGTCTCTTTCAACCCTTTCCTTCTCTCAAAACGGTCCCTCGGACCGAGTGAGCTTTTCTTCTCAATCACTTGGAACACAAAGTTCCCACAAGGACCACCACAAGATTGGTGTCTCTTGCCTCAGTTACAAGTGAGTTTGATCGCAATAAAGAATCAAAGAAAGAAGAAAGCAATCCAAGCGCAAGAGCTCGAAAGAACACAAGCAAATCTCTCTCTCTAATCACTAGGGCGTTGTGCGGAGTTTGGAGAGGATTTGATCACTTGGGTGTGTCTAGAATTGAATGCTAGAGCTCTTGTAAGTAGTTGAAGTGGGAAAACTTGGATGACTTGAATGTGGGGTGGTTGGGGGTATTTATAGCCCCAACCACCAAACTAGCCGTTTGGTGGTGGCTGACTGTCGTATGGTGCACCGGACATGTCCGGTGCGCCAGCCACGTCACCAGGCCGTTGGGATTCGACCGTTGGAGCTTCTGACTTCTGGGCCCGCCTGGCTGTCCGGTGTACACCGGACAAGTATTGTAGATTGTCTGGTGCACCGTCTCGCGTGTGCCTGACTTCTGCGCGCTTCTGGCGCGCATTAAATGCACCTACAGGTGACCGTTGGCGCGAAGTAGCCGTTGCTCTGCTGGTTCACCGGACAGTCCGGTGAATTATAGCGGAGCAAATTCCCGAGGCTGGCGAGTTCCAGAGTCGCTCTTCTCTGGGGCACCGGACACTGTCCGGTGTACACCGGACAGTCCGGTGAATTATAGCGGAGCGCCTCTAGATTTTCCCGAAGGTGAAGAGTTCAGCGTGAAGTCCCATGGTGCACCGGACACTGTCCGGTGGCACACCGGACAGTCCGGTGCGCCAGACCAGGGCACACTTCGGTTATCCCTTTGCTCTTTTGTTGAACCCCAAAACTTGGTCTTTTTATTGGCTAAGTGTGAACCTTTGGCACCTGTATAACTTATACACTAGAGCAAACTAGTTAGTCCAATTATTTGTGTTGGGCAATTCAACCACCAAAATCATTTAGGAAATAGGTGTAAGCCTAATTTCCTTTCAATCTCCCCCTTTTTGGTGATTGATGCCAACACAAACCAAAGCAAGTATAGAAGTACATAATTGAACTAGCTTGCATAATGTAAGTGCAAAGGTTGCTTGGAATTGAGCCAATATCAATACTTATAGTATATGCATGGATTGTTCCTTCATTTTTAACATTTTGGACCACGCTTGCACCACATGTTTTGTTTTTGCAAATTCTTTTGTAAATCCTCTTCAAAGTTCTTTTGCAAATAGTCAAAGGTAAATGAATAAGATTTTTGCTAAGCATTTTCAAAATTTGAAATTTTCTCCCCCTGTTTCAAATGCTTTTCCTTTGACTAAACAAAACTCTCCCTAAATGAAATTCTCCTCTTAGTGTTCAAGAGGGTTTTGATATATCAATTTTGAAATACTACTTTTCTCCCCCTTTTGAACACAATAAGATACCAATTTGAAATTTATCAATTGAGAATCATACCAATTGAAAAACTCTTTTTAAAATTAGGTGGTGGTGCGGTCCTTTTGCTTTGGGCTATTATTTTCTCCCCCTTTGGCATGAATCGCCAAGAACGGAGTCATTAGAGCCCTTGGAATTACTCTCTCCCCCTTTGGTCATAAATAAATGAGTGAAGAATATACCAAAGTAGAAGAGTGATCTCTCCTCCAAAGATGGAGAGAGTTGCTCGGAGCGACGACGAAGGATGAGTTACGGAGTGGAAGCCTTTGTCTTCGCCGATGACTCCAATTTCCTTTCAACACACCTATGACTTGGTTTGAAATAGACTTGAAAACACATTAGTCATAGCATATGAAAGATACATGATCAAAGGTATATAAATGAGCTATGTGTGCAAATCAACAAAAGAAGTTCCTAGAATCAAGAATATTTAGCTCATGCCTAAGTTTGTTAAAAGTTTGTTCATCAAGTGGCTTGGTAAAGATATCGGCTAATTGATCTTTAGTATTAATGTAAGAAATCTTGATATCTCCCTTTTGTTGGTGATCCCTTAAAAAGTGATACCGAATGGCTATGTGTTTAGTGTGGCTATGCTCAACGGGATTATCCGCCATGCGGATTGCACTCTCATTATAACATAGAAGAGGAACTTTGGTTAATTTGTAACCATAGTCCCTAAGGGTTTGCCTCATCCAAAGTAGTTGCACGCAACAATGGCCTACGGCAATGTACTCGGCTTCGGCGGCAGAAAGAGCGACGGAATTTTGCTTCTTTGAGGCCCAAGACACCAAGGATCTTCCCAAGAACTGGCAAGTCCCCGATGTGCTCTTTCTATTGATTTTACACCCTGCCCAATCGGCATCCGAATAACCAATTAGATCAAATGTGGATCCCCTAGGATACCAAAGCCCAAACTTAGGAGTATAAACTAAATATCTCAAGATTCGTTTTACGGCCGTAAGGTGAACTTCCTTAGGGTCGGCTTGGAATCTTGCGCACATGCATACGGAAAGCATAATATCCGGTCGAGATGCACATAAATATAGCAAAGAACCTATCATCGACCGGTATGCCTTTTGATCGACGGATTTACCTCCCTCGTCGAGGTCGAGATGCCCATTGGTTCCCATGGGTGTCTTGATGGGTTTGGCATCCTTCATTCCAAACTTGCTTAGAATATCTTGAGTATACTTCGTTTGGCTTAGGAAGGTGCCCTCTTGGAGTTGCTTCACTTGAAATCCTAAGAAATATTTCAACTCCCCCATCATAGACATCTCAAATTTTTGTGTCATGATCCTACTAAATTCTTCACATGTGGACTCGTTAGTAGACCCAAATATAATATCATCAACATAAATTTGGCATACGAACAAGTCATTTTCAAGAGTTTTAGTGAATAAAGTAGGATCGGCTTTTCCGACTTTGAATCCATTAGTGATAAGGAAATCTCTAAGGCATTCATACCATGCTCTTGGGGCTTGCTTGAGCCCATAAAGCGCCTTAGAGAGTTTATACACATGGTTAGGGTACTTACTATCTTCAAAGCCGGGAGGTTGCTCAACATATACCTCTTCCTTGATCGGTCCATTGAGGAAGGCACTCTTCACGTCCATTTGATAAAGCTTGAAGCCATGGTAAGTAGCATAGGCCAATAATATACGAATTGACTCAAGCCTAGCTACGGGTGCATAGGTTTCACCGAAATCCAAACCTTCGACTTGGGAGTATCCTTTGGCCACAAGTCGAGCTTTGTTCCTTGTCACCACACCATGCTCATCTTGCTTGTTGCGAAAAATCCATTTGGTTCCTACAACATTTTGATTAGGACGTGGAACTAAGTGCCATACCTCATTCCTAGTGATGTTGTTGAGCTCCTCTTGCATTGCCACCACCCAATCCGAATCTTGAAGTGCTTCCTCTACCCTGTGTGGCTCAATAGAGGAAACAAAAGAGTAATGCTCACAAAAATGTGCAACACGAGATCTAGTGGTTACCCCCTTATGGATGTCGCCGAGGATGGTGTCGACGGGGTGATCTCGTTGGATTGCTTGGTGGACTCTTGGGTGTGGCGGCCTTTGTTCTTCATCCTCCTTGTCTTGATCATTTGATTCTCCCCCTTGATCATTGTCGTCATCTTGAGGTGGCTCATTTGCTTGATCTTCTACTTCATCAACTTGAGCTTCATCCTCATTTTGAGTTGGTGGAGATGCTTGAGTGGAGGAGGATGGTTGATCTTGTGCATTTGGAGGCTCTTCGGATTCTTTAGGACACACATCCCCAATGGACATGTTCCTTAGCGCGATGCACGGAGCCTCTTCATCACCTATCTCATCAAGATCAACTTGCTCTACTTGAGAGCCGTTAGTCTCATCAAACACAACGTCACAAGAAACTTCAACTTGTCCGGAGGACTTGTTAAAGACTCTATATGCCCTTGTGTTTGAATCATATCCTAGTAAAAAGCCTTCTACAGTCTTAGGAGCAAATTTAGATTTTCTTCCTCTTTTAACAAGAATAAAGCATTTGGTACCAAAGACTCTAAAATATGAAATATTGGGCTTTTTACCGGTTAGGAGTTCGTAAGATGTCTTCTTGAGGATTCGGTGTAGATACAACCGGTTGTTGGCGTAGCAGGCGGTGTTGACCGCCTCGGCCCAAAACCGATCCGAAGTCTTGTACTCATCAAGCATGGTTCTTGCCATGTCCAATATAGTTCTATTCTTCCTCTCCACTACACCATTTTGTTGTGGAGTGTAGGGAGAAGAGAACTCATGCTTGATGCCCTCCTCCTCAAGGAAGCCTTCAATTTGAGAGTTCTTGAACTCCGTCCCGTTGTCGCTTCTAATTTTCTTGATCCTTAAGCCGAACTCGTTTTGAGCTCGTCTCAAGAATCCCTTTAAAGTATCTTGGGTATGAGATTTTTCCTGCAAAAAGAATACCCAAGTGAAGCGAGAATAATCATCCACAATTATTAGACAGTACTTACTCCCGCCGATGCTTATGTCACACCCGGTTTTAGAAGGCAAACCGAATGCGAACCATGTACGTGCCAGGATCAGTTATTCACGTACACAGCAGTTACATAATATGGACATCATCACACAGTGCTCAAAATAGTATTAATAAGGGAAATAGTCGATTACATCATACGTCTGAGACGTCCATATAGGTCTTACAATAAATCAAAGTGCGGAAAAGAAACGTAGATAACGCGGCCTTCACAGGCAGCCGACTGGGGGTTGCCGCTAACCCACACCTAGAACTCGTCGTAGTCTTGGAACTCCTGGAAGTCTCCTTCCACAGCTTCATCTTCGCCTGAGCAGTGGTTGCAATGCTGACAACCTGGGGGGGGGTTTGGTGTGTAGAGCAAGGGTGAGTACACATCAACATACTCAGCAAGTATCCTGTTTGGCTGTAGTGGACTAGCTTTATGTGGGGATAAGTCAAGCAGTTGCTTTTAGTTGGTCAGATTATTATTTACTAGTAGAAAGCCAAGTTTTAGCATTAACCCAAGTTATTAACCCGATGTACCCTCAAACGGAAAGAATACCACTTACCAATACCATAATCGTAATCAGAACCATCAATCTCATTGTCACCTATACCAAAGTATCTCTGATCAAGTACCACTAATCACTGGAGCTCCCTTGGCCGCTCATAACCGCGAGCACGGCTGATATATCAGTTTTCAAACACTCTGCAGAGGTTGTGCACTTTACCCACAAGCCGTGATTCCCTCTCTGGCCCGGGCTTGCAAGACCCTTATTCACTCCCGAGGTGAATGGCCAGGGATTCACTACGAAGCCTTTACAAAGATTCCCCGGGACTGTAGCCACCCGTTAGGTTTCCTAAATGCACCGCACTCCTCCCCAAGGGGCGAACCCAAACTTGGCAGAGCGAGCCGCATACACCGAGCCCCATTGACGGCACGACGGCTAAGTGAACTACACCCCGGATCCTCTAATTATTCAGCTAAGGGCACCCCATTCCACCCTTATGGTTGCACTGTTTTCCCGGGCGGTCATCCATAGAACAGGTCCTTACGGAGAGGCACTCGAGAAACCGCTCGAGCCCCCTTGAAGACCACAAGTACCACATCATAATAAGAGAAGGGAAAACAGCGTATCATAGATAATCTCATCATGTTCATTGATTATAGTTGAGCAATAGCATAAAGCTAAACAGTAATAATCCAACCCAAATAGGTGAACAAGGACATGGATAACAAAAGCTAGTCAATCCTTAGGCATAAATGTGTAAAGCGGGAGGTGAATTAAATAATGAATAGGACATAGATAGGTCAAGGGACACTTGCCTCCACCAAACGACTGCTGCTCAGGGGCTTCTCCTGCGAGTTCCTCGGGCTCTTCGACCGGATCGTTCTCTATGCGAGCGCAAACATACATACATCCACATATTTAACACAAAAGAACAGTACACCATACAAGGGAACAAATAAAGTGAATATGCATCAAGTATGACATTTGACATTGCATTTGTTATGGTTAGAAAGAAACGGGAAAGGGCCTCGCAGGGGGTTAAATCTTATGCACTAACGATCAATTACAATTGGTTCTTAACAAAAGAATTCTGTCACATATACACTAATGGAAACCTAATCATTTTAAGTTGATCAACATTGCACGAGATAAACAATTAACTACATGAATCAATTAGCATAACGGAATTTTAAATTAAACTTCATATTTCGATAACATTAACAATGATTAGCCTACCTAAAATAAAATAGCTATGATCACAGAAAGTAAATAAAATAAAATAAAAAAAATAAAAAAAACAGAGGGGGGGGGCGGTTGAACCGGCCGGGGGCAGGGCGCGCAGGGGCGGCCGAGCCGGGGCGGCTGAGCCGGCCGAGCGGCCAGGGGGCGCGGCCAGGGGCCAGGCGGGCGGCCGGGGGCGCGGCCAGGCGGGCGACCGGGCGGGCGGCCGGGGGCGCGGCCAGGCGGGCGGCCGAGCGGGCGGCCAGGCGGGCGGCCGGGGCGCGCGGCCAGGCGGGCGGCCAGGCGGGCGGCCGAGCGGGCGGCCAGGCGGCGGCCATGGCGCCGAGCGGCGAGGGGAAAGGGGAGGGGGAATGGGAGAGGGAGGAGAGGGGGAGGGGGAGGGGGCTCACCAGCGACGGGGACGGGGCGGGGCGGCCGATCGGCGACGGGGAGGGGCGGCGCTAGGGCAGGGGCGGGTAGGGGCGGCGCTAGGGGAGAGAGAGGGAAAATGAGAGAGAGGGAGAGGGATTGGGGGGTTTTGGGAAAAATAAAGGGAGGGGGGGCGGCATGGGCCAATTGGGCCCAAAGGGGGGGCACCAGGGGCGGCTGGGCCGGCCGGGGTCGGCCCACGGCGCGGGAGAGAGAGAAAAAGAGGAGAGAGAAAGAGAGAGAAAAAGAAAGAAAAGATCTTCTCCTCATTTTCGAAATCCGATCTTTCTACATGAATGCATTTGCATTTTCAAAGCAATCAAAAGAAATGCAAGGTTCGGCATGGTGCATCAAACAACATAAAGTATTTAGGGTTTTTCTTACACGGGAAATCCAAACCGAATCCCGCTAGAACTTTGGAAAAGGTCAAGGTTTAGCGAGGGAAAAAAGAAAAAGAAAAGGTAACGCCCGAATTTTGGCGAGTAAAGAAAAGAAAAAATTCAACTGCAAAATTCGGGGCGTTACAAACCTATCCCCCTTAAAAGAATCTCGCCCTCGAGATTCAGGGCTGGCTAGCAAAGAGCTCTGGGTACTTGGCCATCAAGTCATCTTCACGCTCCCAGGTTGCTTCTTCCTCAGAGTGGTGATTCCATCTGACTTTGCACATTCTGATGGTCTTCCTTCGGGTGACTCGGTCTGCAACCTCAAGGATTTGCACTGGCTTCTCAACGTAGGTCAAGTCCTCCTGGACCTCAAGACCTTCCACTGGCAACTGCTCTTCTGGCACACGCAAGCACTTCTTCAACTGAGACACATGAAAGACATTATGCACAGCAGACAAATTCTCGGGCAAACTGAGCTGATAGGGCACTTCTCCTCGTCTCGCAAGAATCTGATACGGACCAATGTAGCGGGGTGCTAGCTTGCCTTTCACTCCGAATCTTCTGACTCCTCTGATCGGTGACACTTTCAGATAAACAAAGTCTCCGACTTCGAAACTCAGCTCTCTTCTTCTTGTGTCTGCATAGCTTCGCTGCCTCGATTGCGCTATCTTCAGATTCTCTCGAACCATCTTGATGTTCTCTTCGGCTTCAAGCAAAATGTCTGGCCCAAACACTTGCTTTTCTCCAGGCTGATCCCATTGCAACGGAGTTCTGCAACTCCTTCCATAAAGCGCTTGAAATGGTGACATCTTCAAACTGGCCTGGTAGCTGTTGTTATAGGAAAACTCTGCATAAGGCAATCGCTTGTCCCATCCGGACTGATCTTGCAACGCACAGGCTCTCAACATATCTTCGAGAATTTGATTGTTCCTTTCAGTCTGGCCATCTGTCTGCGGATGATAAGCTGAACTGAAATTCAGATGCGTGCCCAAAGCTTCATGCAACTGCTGCCAGAAATGAGAGGTGAACTGCGTTCCTCTGTCTGACACTATCTTCTTTGGCACACCATGAAGACAAACGATCCGAGACATATACAATTCTGCCAATACTGCACTGTTGTAGCTGGTCTTGACAGGTATGAAGTGGGCTGACTTGGTCAAACGGTCCACTACTACCCAAATGGAATCGTAGCCGGCTCGAGTGCGAGGCAATCCGACTATGAAATCCATACCAATTTCATCCCATTTCCACTGAGGGATCTGCAACGGTTGCAACAATCCAGCAGGTCTCTGGTGCTCTGCCTTAATTCTTCGGCAACTATCGCACATAGCCACATGCTCTGCGATTTCCCTCTTCATTCCATACCACCAGAATTTCCTCTTCAGATCCTGATACATCTTCTCACTACCAGGGTGAATCGAATAGGCTGTCTCATGAGCTTCCTTGAGGATCAATTCCCGAATAGACTGGACATTGGGAACACACAAGCGGTCTTTGAACCATATCACGCCTTCTGCATCTTCTCGAAAATCTTTGCCTTTGCCATCTAGAATCAATTGCCGAATCTCACTGATCTTTTCATCACTCTTCTGCGCTTCTTTGATTTCGCACTCCAAGGTAGGTTCCAATTCAACTGTGACTCCTCGCGAATTGTTCAGAAACCCGAGACTCAACCTGTCGAACTCCTTGGCCAACTCATAAGGCATCGGACGAGCGACCATCAGATTGACTTGGCTCTTTCTGCTCAAAGCATCTGCCACTACGTTTGCTTTGCCTGGATGGTAATGAATCTCCAACTCATAGTCTTTGATCAGCTCTAACCATCTTCGTTGCCTCATGTTCAACTCTGACTGAGTGAATATGTACTTCAGACTCTTGTGATCTGTGTAAACATCGCATTTCTGTCCATACAGATAGTGCCTCCATGTCTTCAGTGCGTGAACCACTGCTGCCAACTCTAGATCATGGATTGGATAGTTCTTCTCATGAACCTTCAACTGTCGGGACGAGTAAGCCACAACTCTTCCCTCTTGCATCAACACACATCCCAAACCTGTGTAACAAGCATCGCAATACACCGAGAAGGGCTTGTGCACATCAGGCAAGACTAGGACGGGCGCTGTAGTCAACTTCTCTTTCAGCGCTTCAAAGGCCTCTTGACATTTCTGGGTCCATTTGAACTCAACTTTGTTGCCTAGCAACGCTGTCATTGGTTTCGCAATCTTCGAAAACCCTTCAATGAATCGCCGATAATATCCGGCCATTCCAATGAAGCTCTTGATTCCTCTAGCATCTGTTGGCGCTTTCCAGTTCAGAATGTCTGCCACTTTATTCGGATCCACAGCCAAACCTTCTTTGTTGATTATGTGACCCAAAAACAGGACTTCACTGATCCAGAACTCACACTTACTCAACTTTGCGTACAACTGGTGCTCTCGCAATCTCTGCAATACCATCCTCAAATGATCCGCATGCTCTTCTTCGCTTTGAGAATAAACCAGAATGTCATCAATAAATACCACCACAAACTTGTCAAGGTAGTCCATGAATACACTGTTCATCAGATTCATGAAGAACGCTGGTGCATTGGTCAAACCAAAAGACATCACTGTGAACTCATACAAACCATACTTGGTAATGAATGCCGTCTTCGGAATGTCCGAAGGTCGGATCCTGAGCTGATGATAACCTGACCTCAGATCTATCTTGGAGAACACACTGGCTCCTCTCAACTGGTCGAACAGATCTTCTATTCTGGGCAAAGGATACTTGTTCTTGATCGTGACCTCATTCAAAGCTCGATAATCGATGCACATCCTCTTGGTGCCATCTTTCTTTTCCACAAACAAGACAGGGGCGGCCCAAGGCGAGGTGCTTGGCCGAATGTAACCTTTCTCTGACAGCTCATCAATTTGCTTCTTAAGCTCAACCAACTCTGGTCCAGATATTCTGTAAGCTCTCTTGAAGATAGGGGCGGTTCCAGGAAGAAGCTCTATAGCAAACTCAACTTTCCGCTCTGGTGGCATACCCGGTAAGTCCTTTGGAAACACATCTGGGAATTCAGACACAACCTTGATACTCTCAATTGGATCTGCTTCACTGCTATCGACAGCCATCTCATAACAACTTCCTTTCTTTGGCTCAGGCGGGACTAACTCGGTCACCACTTCCTCTCCTAGTGGGGACACCAACTTGATTGTCCTTTTATCACAACTGATAATTGCCTGGTACTTATCTAGCCAATTCATCCCTAGGATGACATCTATTCCCTGAGTACCCATTACTATAAGGTTGGCGGGAAACGCTATCCCCCTTATTTTCACACTTATATTCAAACAAATGCTATCGGCTCGAATTCTACCACCGGCTGAGTCAATTTGGATGGGGGTTGACATGGTAGTAATTGGAAGATTATGTGCTTCTACCCATGATGCAGTAATGAAAGAATGCGTTGCTCCAGTATCAAATAACACTTCTGCAATATGGGAGTCGACTGGGAACATACCTACTATCATGCCGGGGGTCTCCTGAACTGCTTCAGCTTCCAAGTGGTTCAATCTTCCATGATTATAGCGCGGCTGAGGGCGATTGCCTGCTCCAGACTGAGGCACATTCTGCTTCGCTGGGGCATTGGGGCCTGACTGCTGCTGGGCTGCCTTCTTCGGACATTGCATCACCCAATGGCCTTGCTCTCCACAGTGGAAACATGCTCTGTTTCCAACCTGAGCTGGTGCTGCCTGACTGTTCTGCTGGTTTGCTGGGGCAGGAAGACGAGGTGCCTGCTGATTCTGCCTCTGAAACTGACCTCCTGACTGATTGCTCTGACGGTTCTGATACTGATTCTGAGGGTACTGCCTTTGGAACTGCTGATGCTGCTGAGGTGGACGCTGGTTCTGCCTGAACTGCTGAGGTTGATTGCCTGAAAAACGAGGGCGGCTGCTGCTTCCAGGTTGGGGTCCACTGATCTTGCGCTTACGATCTTCCATCTCCTTGCGCTTTCTCTCCGTCATGATTGCTCTGTCAATCAGGTGCTGGAATGTCGGGAAGGTGTGATTCATCAGCTGATACTGAAGAGGGTCAACCAAGCCTCTCAGAAAACGGTATTGTCGCTTGGCGTCAGTGTTAACATCTTCAGGAGCATAGCGAGACAATTGCAGGAACTTGTCCCGGTACTCACTGACAGACAATGGCCCTTGCTTGAGAGCCAGGAACTCCTCCTTCTTCACTGTCATCAGACCTGCAGGAACATGGTACTGACGAAAGCTACTTCTGAATTCTTCCCAGGTGATGGTGTCGGGGTTGGCATGGGTGGCGAGGTAAGACTCCCACCATGATTGGGCTGCTCCTCTCAACAGACGGGGACCATACAAGACTTTCTCCCTGTCATCGCACTGAGCGGTGTGCAGCTCCCGCTCCACAGTGCGCAGCCAATCTTCAGCATCCATGGGGTCAGAAGAATGAGCAAACGTTGGTGGATGACCTCTCATGAATTCAGCACGCTTGTCTCTGGGCATCTGAGGCATCTGAGGCTGAGGTGGTGCTTGCTGCTGTTGCTGCTGCTGCTGCTGCTGAATGGCGGCCAAAGTCTGACCGATTGCTTGAACTGCCTGAGTTTGCATCAGAAACATCTGCTCGATCGACATCGGGGGTGGGGGTGGCAGCTGCTGCTGGGGCGCCTCATCTTGTTGACCGGCTTGCTCCTGCTGAGCACGCCTTCCTCCTCTGCGCCTGTTTTCTGACATCTGCAGGATGCAACCACACATCAGAACTGATCTGACAAACCTTGCAGCATAAGAAAAGAGAATAGAATTCCTCAACAGCACTGAACAGATGAGCATCTTCACTGATCTCCAACACAGGCCACACAGCTTCTCAGATAGAAAGGAAAGTGGAATAAAAGGGGTTTCCCAACTATATAACTAACTCCATTAACATAATAGGTAAACCAAAATGCAGGGGATACCCACACTCCGGTGACAATCATTACAAAGATCCAAACCAATCATAGTTCATCATGACAAACATAGATGCACAGGATATAGCAAACTACCCTGTCTAACTAAGACTAACTAAGACCGAGATTAACGCTAAGACTGAAGCTTCTATGCATATATTTCGTATTAATTACAAGACCCAACTCTAACGATCTATGGTTCTAGAGTTATCTTGGTCTTGCAGTCGGGATTGCCATAAGACTGGTGTCCACGCTGAGGTGAGCGGTACGGGTGCTGAGTCCCGACGGGAGCGGGGGAACCACCATCCAGATAACGACGTTCCGCGCGCTCAGCCCGCAGCAGGGCGATCTCAGCACGAGCCCTACTCAGCTCATCTAATGCATGGTCCAGCTCCGTGTTTAGCACGGCGGCTAGGTTGACGGTGCTGCTCAACCTAGGATTGCCCTCACCGACAGGTGAGACAATCACGCCTCCTGTGCTGCCAGATGGACGGCGGGGGTAATACTTCAGGTCAAGACCGTCAGCTGCCCCACCGAAAACCGAGCAGTAGTGCGAAAGCGCACGCCGTGCAGCATCTTGCATGGCTGCCTCAGCTGAGTCCCGTTCAGAGATAGAATAGTGCTCTGAACAGGCCTCCGCACCCTGGAGACTGTCCTCCGGGCAGCGCACCAAGCAAGTCGCCTCCCAGCGGTCCGGGTAGACCCTGCGACTATGCTGGTAGACCACACAGCGATACTCGACGGACCAAGTATGTCGGTCAAATGCCCGACGTAGCAGGGTGTCGAGCACATCGTGGAAGTGACACCCGCGAGCAGCGTCGCGAGTGATGGGTCGAGCAACCCATCCTTCCGGCTCAGGGTTAGCAGAGAAGTCGGTGTCGTGGCTCGAGCTGTCGTCACCATCTCCGTCGTCTGGGTCTCCTCCAGCAGCTACTCCAGAAGCTGGGGCGCCCAGTGGTGGTGCAGGGGGCGGCTCTAGAGGAAGCACAGGGGAGCAGCTCCTCACAGACTCTATCTCCTGGTGGAGCGAGAAGGAAGAGCTCTGCTGCTCCTGTCGTCGACGCTCCTGCTCCTCACGCAGGCGGTGGTGTAGTCTCTCCAAGTGGCTGGACTGTCCGGCCACGGGACGGCGAAGCGGACGCTCAGCAAGGCGGGAGGGTAAGAAGGGGATGACTGAATTTCGTGCAGTGTGTCTAAGTCGAGCCATCTACAAAAGACATCGCAAGCAAAAGGGTGAGAACAGAATTAATATGACCAGCAAGTAATAAGTAAGTGAAGGATCAGAACGAAACACAATTTTTTTAGCAAGGTATAATATATAGTAGAACATAGGTTTGGTCGGTATGACCAACTTTTGAAGGGATGTCAAAGTCAAGGCGGAGACAGAGGTCTATAGTCCTTAGAACGACCATTCTACTCTAGGTTAGCGGTCCTACAGTCAGCACGGCTTTGATACCACTTATGTCACACCCGGTTTTAGAAGGCAAACCGAATGCGAACCATGTACGTGCCAGGATCAGTTATTCACGTACACAGCAGTTACATAATATGGACATCATCACACAGTGCTCAAAATAGTATTAATAAGGGAAATAGTCGATTACATCATACGTCTGAGACGTCCATATAGGTCTTACAATAAATCAAAGTGCGGAAAAGAAACGTAGATAACGCGGCCTTCACAGGCAGCCGACTGGGGGTTGCCGCTAACCCACACCTAGAACTCGTCGTAGTCTTGGAACTCCTGGAAGTCTCCTTCCACAGCTTCATCTTCGCCTGAGCAGTGGTTGCAATGCTGACAACCTGGGGGGGGGGGGGGGGGGTTTGGTGTGTAGAGCAAGGGTGAGTACACATCAACATACTCAGCAAGTATCCTGTTTGGCTGTAGTGGACTAGCTTTATGTGGGGATAAGTCAAGCAGTTGCTTTTAGTTGGTCAGATTATTATTTACTAGTAGAAAGCCAAGTTTTAGCATTAACCCAAGTTATTAACCCGATGTACCCTTTCCAAACGGAAAGAATACCACTTACCAATACCATAATCGTAATCAGAACCATCAATCTCATTGTCACCTGTACCAAAGTATCTCTGATCAAGTACCACTAATCACTGGAGCTCCCTTGGCCGCTCATAACCGCGAGCACGGCTGATATATCAGTTTTCAAACACTCTGCAGAGGTTGTGCACTTTACCCACAAGCCGTGATTCCCTCTCTGGCCCGGGCTTGCAAGACCCTTATTCACTCCCGAGGTGAATGGCCAGGGATTCACTACGAAGCCTTTACAAAGATTCCCCGGGACTGTAGCCACCCGTTAGGTTTCCTAAATGCACCGCACTCCTCCCCAAGGGGCGAACCCAAACTTGGCAGAGCGAGCCGCATACACCGAGCCCATTGACGGCACGACGGCTAAGTGAACTACACCCCGGATCCTCTAATTATTCAGCTAAGGGCACCCCATTCCACCCTTATGGTTGCACTGTTTTCCCGGGCGGTCATCCATAGAACAGGTCCTTACGGAGAGGCACTCGAGAAACCGCTCGAGCCCCCTTGAAGACCACAAGTACCACATCATAATAAGAGAAGGGAAAACAGCGTATCATAGATAATCTCATCATGTTCATTGATTATAGTTGAGCAATAGCATAAAGCTAAACAGTAATAATCCAACCCAAATAGGTGAACAAGGACATGGATAACAAAAGCTAGTCAATCCTTAGGCATAAATGTGTAAAGCGGGAGGTGAATTAAATAATGAATAGGACATAGATAGGTCAAGGGACACTTGCCTCCACCAAACGACTGCTGCTCAGGGGCTTCTCCTGCGAGTTCCTCGGGCTCTTCGACCGGATCGTTCTCTATGCGAGCGCAAACATACATACATCCACATATTTAACACAAAAGAACAGTACACCATACAAGGGAACAAATAAAGCGAATATGCATCAAGTATGACATTTGACATTGCATTTGTTATGGTTAGAAAGAAACGGGAAAGGGCCTCGCAGGGGGTTAAATCTTATGCACTAACGATCAATTACAATTGGTTCTTAACAAAAGAATTCTGTCACATATACACTAATGGAAACCTAATCATTTTAAGTTGATCAACATTGCACGAGATAAACAATTAACTACATGAATCAATTAGCATAACGGAATTTTAAATTAAACTTCATATTTCGATAACATTAACAATGATTAGCCTACCTAAAATAAAATAGCTATGATCACAGAAAGTAAATAAAATAAAAAAATAAAAAAAAACAGAGGGGGGGCGGTTGAACCGGCCGGGGGCAGGGCGCGCAGGGGCGGCCGAGCCGGGGCGGCTGAGCCGGCCGAGCGGCCAGGGGGCGCGGCCAGGGGCCAGGCGGGCGGCCGGGGGCGCGGCCAGGCAGGCGGCCGGGCGGGCGGCCGGGGGCGCGGCCAGGCGGGCGGCCGAGCGGGCGGCCAGGCGGGCGGCCAGGCGGGCGGCCGGGGCGCGCGGCCAGGCGGGCGGCCGAGCGGGCGGCCAGGCGGCGGCCATGGCGCCGAGCGGCGAGGGGAAAGGGGAGGGGGAATGGGAGAGGGAGGAGAGGGGGAGGGGGAGGGGGCTCACCGGCGACGGGGACGGGGCGGGGCGGCCGATCGGCGACGGGGAGGGGCGGCGCTAGGGCAGGGGCGGGTAGGGGCGGCGCTAGGGGAGAGAGAGGGAAAATGAGAGAGAGGGAGAGGGATTGGGGGGTTTTGGGAAAAATAAAGGGAGGGGGGCGGCATGGGCCAATTGGGCCCAAAGGGGGGGCGCCAGGGGCGGCTGGGCCGGCCGGGGTCGGCCCACGGCGCGGGAGAGAGAGAAAAAGAGGAGAGAGAAAGAGAGAGAAAAAGAAAGAAAAGATCTTCTCCTCATTTTCGAAATCCGATCTTTCTACATGAATGCATTTGCATTTTCAAAGCAATCAAAAGAAATGCAAGGTTCGGCATGGTGCATCAAACAACATAAAGTATTTAGGGTTTTTCTTACACGGGAAATCCAAACCGAATCCCGCTAGAACTTTGGAAAAGGTCAAGGTTTAGCGAGGGAAAAAAGAAAAAGAAAAGGTAACGCCCGAATTTTGGCGAGTAAAGAAAAGAAAAAATTCAACTGCAAAATTCGGGGCGTTACACTTATGTAAGCTATCGGGCCGAATAGATCCATGTGTAGGAGCTCCAGTGGCCTGTCGGTCGTCATGATGTTCTTGTGTGGATGATGGGCACCAACTTGCTTTCCTGCTTGGCATGCGCTACAAACCCTGTCTTTCTCAAAATGAACATTGGTTAGTCCTAAAATGTGCTCTCCCTTTAGAAGCTTATGAAGATTCTTCATCCCAACATGTGCTAGTCGGCGATGCCAGAGCCAGCCCATGTTAGTCTTAGCAATTAAGCAAGTGTCGAGTTCAGCTCTATCAAAATTCACTAAGTATAGCTGACCCTCTAACACTCCCTTAAATGTTATTGAATCATCACTTCTTCTAAAGACAGTGACACCTACATCAGTGAATAAATAGTTGTAGCCCATTTTGCATAATTGAGATACAAAAAGCAAATTGTAATCTAAAGAATCTACAAGAAAAACATTGGAAATAGAATGGTCAGGTGATATAGTGATTTTACCCAATCCTTTGACCAAACCTTGATTTCCATCCCCAAATGTGATAGCTCGTTGGGGATCTTGGTTTTTCTCGTAGGAGGAGAACATCTTTTTCTCCCCTGTCATGTGGTTTGTGCACCCGCTGTCGATTACCCAGCTTGAGCCCCCGGATGCATAAACCTACAAAACATGTTTAGTTCTTGACTTTAGGTACCCAAATGGTTTTGGGTCCTTTGGCATTAGAAACAAGAACTTTGGGTACCCAAACACAAGTCTTTGACCCCTTGTGCTTGCCCCCAACATATTTGGCAACTATCTTGCCGGATTTGTTAGTCAAAACATAAGATGCATCAAAAGTTTTAAATGAGATGTCATGGTCATTTGATGCACTAGGAGTTTTCTTCTTAGGCAACTTAACATGGGATTGTTGCCTAGAACTAGATGTCTCACTCTTATACATAAAAGCATGATTAGGACCAGAGTGAGACTTCCTAGAATGAATTCTCCTAATTTTGCTCTCAGGGTAGCCGGCAGGGTACAAAATGTAACCCTCGTTATCCTGAGGCATAGGAGCCTTGCCCTTAACAAAATTAGATAACTTCTTAGGAGGGGCATTAATTTTGACATTGCCTCCCTGTTGGAAGCCAATGCCATCCTTAATGCCAGGGCATCTCCCTTTATAGAGCATGCTTCTAGCAAATTTAAAATTTTCATTTCCTAAGTCATGCTCGGCAATCTTAGCATCTAGTTTTGCTATATGATCATTTTGTTGTTTAATTAAAGCCATGTGATCATGAATAGCATTAACATCAACATCTCTACATCTAGTACAAATAGAAGTGTGCTCAACGGTAGATGTAGACGGTTTGCAAGATTTTAATTCTACAACCTTAGCATGCAAAATATCATTTTTAGTTCTAAGGTCAGAAATAGTAGCACTGCAATCATCAAAATCCTTAGCCTTAGCAAGCAATTTTTCATTCTCAATCCTAAGGCTAGCAAGAGATATGTTTAATTCTTCAATCTTAGCAAGTAAATTATCATTATCATTTCTAAGATTGGGAATTGAAGCATTACAAACATTTGAATCAACCTTAGCTAATAAATTAGCATTCTCATTTCTAAGGTTGTCTATTGTCTCATGGCAAGTGCTTAGCTCACTAGATAATTTTTCAACTTCTAGAGCATAAGCATTTTTAACCTTAACAAGCTTTTTGTTTTCCTTGATTAGGAAGTCCTCTTGGGAGTCCAAGAGGTCATCCTTCTCATGGATGGCACTAATTAATTCATTTAACTTTTCTTTTTGTTGCATGTTTAGGTTGGCAAAGAGAGTACGTAAATTATCTTCCTCATCACTAGCATTATCATCACTAGAGGATTCATATCCAGTGGAGGATTTAGATTTAACCTTCTTCTTTTTGCCGTCCTTTGCCATGAGGCACTTGTGGCCGATGTTGGGGAAGAGAAGTCCCTTGGTGACGGCGATGTTGGCGGCGTCCTTGTCGTCGGAGGAGTCGCTAGAGCTTTCGTCGGAGTCCCACTCCCGACAAACATGGGCATCGCCGCCCTTCTTCTTGTAGTACCTCTTCTTCTCCTTTCTTCTCTCCTTCTTGTCATCGCCCCTGTCACTGTCACTAAAAATAGGACATTTTGCAATAAAGTGACCGGGCTTACCACACTTGTAGCAAACCTTCTTGGAACGGGGCTTGTAATCCTTCCCCCTCCTTTGCTTGAGGATTTGGCGAAAGCTTTTGATGACAAGCGCCATCTCCTCGTTGTCGAGCTTGGAGGCGTCGATGGGTGTTCTACTCGGTGTAGACTCCTCCTTCTTCTCTTCCGTCGCTTTGAATGCGACCGGTTAAGCTTCGGACGTAGAAGGACCGTCAAGCTCGTTGATCTTCCGTGAGCCCTTGATCATAAATTCAAAGCTCACAAAATTCCCGATAACTTCCTCGGGAGTCATTAGTGTATATCTTGGATTGCCACGAATTAATTGTACTTGAGTAGGGTTAAGGAATATAAGTGATCTTAAAATAACCTTAACCACCTCGTGGTCATCCCATTTTTTGCTCCTGAGGTTGCGCACTTGATTCACCAAGGTCTTGAGTCGGTTGTACATATCTTGTGGCTCCTCCCCTTGGCGAAGACGGAAGCGACCGAGCTCCCCCTCGATCGTTTCCCGCTTGGTGATCTTGGTGAGTTCATCACCCTCGTGCGCCGTCTTGAGCACGTCCCAAACTTCCTTGGCGCTTTTTAGTCCTTGCACCTTGTTGTACTCCTCCCTACTTAGAGAGGCGAGGAGTATGGTTGTGGCTTGGGAGTTGAAGTGCTCGATTTGGGCCACCTCGTCCTCATCATAATCCTCATCCCCTACGGATGGTACCTGTGCTCCAAACTCAACAACATTCCATATACTTTTGTGGAGTGAGGTTAGATGAAATTTCATTAAATCACTCCACCTAGCATAATCTTCACCGTCAAAGGTTGGCGGTTTGCCTAATGGAACGGAAAGTAATGTAGTATGTCTAGAAGTACGAGGATAATGTAAGGGAATCTTACTAAACTTCTTGCGCTCATGGCGCTTAGAAGTTATTGAGGGCGCGTTGGAGTCGGAGGTAGAAGGTGATGAAGTGTCGGTCTCGTAGTAGACCACCTTCCTCATCTTCTTTATTTTGTCGCCACTCCGATGCGATTTGTGAGAAGAAGTCTTCTTCTCCTTCTTCTTCTCCTTCTTCTTCTCCTTGTTGCGGGACTCTCCCGATAGAGCTTTCTCGTTGCTTGTAGTGGGCTTGTCGCCGATCTCCATCTCCTTCTTGGTGAGTTCTCCCGACATCACTTCGAGCGGTTAGGCTCTAATGAAGCACCGAGCTCTGATACCAATTGAAAGTCGCCTAGAGGGGGGTGAATAGGGCGAAACTGAAATTCTCAAAAATAATCACAACTACAAGCCAGGTTAGCATTAGAAATATAATCGAGTCCGCGAGAGAGGGTGCAAAACAAATCGTGAGCGAATAAGGAGTGAGACACGAGGATTTGTTTTACCGAGGTTCGGTTCTTGCAAACCTACCCCCCGTTGAGGTGGTCACAAAGACCGGGTCTCTTTCAACCCTTTCCCTCTCTCAAAACGGTCCCTCGGACTGAGTGAGCTTTTCTTCTCAATCACTTGGAACACAAAGTTCCCACAAGGACCACCACAAGATTGGTGTCTCTTGCCTCAGTTACAAGTGAGTTTGATCGCAATAAAGAATCAAAGAAAGAAGAAAGCAATCCAAGCGCAAGAGCTCGAAAGAACACAAGCAAATCTCTCTCTCTAATCACTAGGGCGTTGTGTGGAGTTTGGAGAGGATTTGATCACTTGGGTGTGTCTAGAATTGAATGCTAGAGCTCTTGTAAGTAGTTGAAGTAGGAAAACTTGGATGACTTGAATGTGGGGTGGTTGTGGGTATTTATAGCCCCAACCACCAAACTAGCCGTTTGGTGGTGGCTGACTGTCGTATGGTGCACCGGACAGTCCGGTGCACACCGGACATGTCTGGTGCGCCAGCCACGTCACCAGGCCGTTGGGATTCGACCGTTGGAGCTTCTGACTTCTGGGCCCGCCTGGCTGTCCGGTGTACACCGGACAAGTACTGTAGATTGTCCGGTGCACCGTCTCGCGCGTGCCTGACTTCTGCGCGCATTAAATGCGCCTGCAGGTGACCGTTGGCGCGAAGTAGCCGTTGCTCTGCTGGTTCACCGGACAGTCCGGTGTACACCGGACAGTCCGGTGAATTATAGCGGAGCAAATTCCCGAGGCTGGCGAGTTCTAGAGCCGCTCTTCCCTGGGGCACCGGACACTGTCCGGTGTACACCGGACAGTCCGGTGAATTATAGCGGAGCGCCTCTGGATTTTCCCGAAGGTGAGGAGTTCAGTGTGAAGTCGCCTGGTGCACCGGACATTGTCCGGTGGCACACCGGACAGTCCGGTGCACCAGACCAGGGCACACTTCGGTTATCCCTTTGCTCTTTTGTTGAACCCCAAAACTTGGTCTTTTTATTGGCTAAGTGTGAACCTTTGGCACCTGTATAACTTATACACTAGAGCAAACTAGTTAGTCCAATTATTTGTGTTGGGCAATTCAACCACCAAAATCATTTAGGAAATAGGTGTAAGCCTAATTTCCTTTCAATCCCCTTCAACCACCACGTAGCTTTTAGCCAACCGCACTATGCGCTCTGCGGACACTTGGTCTTCAGGAAGGATATTTTCCTTCAGGTAGTCCCGGATCTCGGAGATCCATGCATCGCGACCACTCTGAGATATTGGCTGTGGCACTAAGGGACTGGCAGGATCTCCTATAGCACACACAGACTTCAGTGGGTTCTGTAGATGGGACGCCACCGGGGCCGCTAGCTTTGAGGTGCTAGTCTCGCCCCCTTCGCTCAGTTTGGCCGGCTAGGCGGTGGGTCTCAGCAGTCGCCTTTCGAAGACGCCCTCGGGCATGGGTGCCCAAGTTGATGCCCTCACGGAGAGGTCATCTGCCGCCGAGTTGTTAGCCCGAGGAACGTGTTGTAGTTCCAGGGCAGTGAAGTCCTTTTCCAGCTTCCTCACGTGAAGTAGGTACGCTGCGAGCCTGGGCTCGTTGCAGCTACACTCCTCGCGGACTTGCTTGATGATCAACTAGGAGTCCCCCTTCACCAGGAGCTGGCGGATCCCTAGGGATAGGGCCGCCGACAAGCCGAAGATCAGTGCTTCGTACTTCGCCATGTTATTGGTGGCCTTGAACTCAAGGTGCACCATGTACTTCACTTGATCTCCGCTTGGGTCGATGAGGACCACTCCAGCTCCGCCAACTTGCTGACGGGCGGATCCGTCGAAGAAGAGCGTCCAGTGGGGCTTGGTGAAGACCGGACCCCTAGGCTCCGCAGGTGTGGGGTCCGAATCGGGATCTGGACCCCCCAGGAGCGCTCGAGGGAGGCGTCCACTCCACGATGAAGTTAGCCAGGACCTGGCTCTTGATGGCGTGGCGAGGCTCGAAGTCCAGCTGAAACTCAGCGAGCTCCGCGGCCCACTTGGCGATGTTGCCTGTGGCGTTAGAGTTGTGGAGGATGGCCCTTAACGGAAAGGAGGTCACCACCACGACCCTGTGTGCCTAGAAATAGTGGCGCAGCTTCCTGGACGCAACAAGCACAGCATAGAGAAGTTTGTGTGTCTCAAGGTACCTGGTCTTCGCCTTGTGGAGGACCTCGCTGACGTAGTAGACCGACCTCTGAACGGTCCGGACCCTGGCAGCCGGTCCCGAGTCCTCAGGTTCTTGGCCTTCTTGTGCCATCCTTTCGACGACCAGCACCATGCTCACTGCTTCCGCAGCTGCTGTGATGTATAAATACAACGGCTCCCCAGGCTCTGGGGCTACCAGTATTGGTAGGGACACCAGGTGCTGCTTCAACTCTTGGAAGGCTTGTTCTGCCTCTTCGGTCCAAGAGAATGGGCCGGACTTTCACAACAGCTTGAAGAAGGGTAGCGCACTCTCAGCCAGTCTTGAAATGAAGCGGCTAAGGGTGGCTAATGACCCCGTAAGCTTCTAGACGTCCTTGATATGGGCCGGAGGCCTCATTGCCTCAATCGCCTTGATTTTCTCCAGGTTTGCTTCAATGCCCTGATATGAAACCAGAAACCCTAGCAACTTTTCTGCGGAGACACCAAAGACACACTTGTCCGGGTTCAGCTTTGTGCGGGTTGCCCGCAGCTTGTCGAAGACCAGGGTCAAGTATTCCACTAGGGTCGACCCTCTCTTAGTCTTGACTACGATGTCATCGACATATACCTCCACCTTGTCCCTAATCAGGTCCCTGAAAGTCTTACTCATCGCCCGCACAAATGTTGGCAAGGCGTTTTTCAGACCGTAAGGCATAACAACATAGCAGTAAAGCCCATCCACTGTTACAAAAGTGATATGCTTCCTATCTTCCCTAGACATCTGGATTTGGTGGAAACCAGAATAAGCATCTAAGAAAGACAAAAGGTCGCACCAGGAGGTAGAATCTACGATTTGATCTATTCGCGGAAGTGGATACGGGTCCTTGGGACAAGCCTTATTAAGGCTGGTGTAGTCGATGCACATTCGAAGCTTCCCATCTGCCTTGGGGATGATGACTGGGTTGGCCAGCCACACTGGGTGATGAACCTCTTCGATGAAGCCGACGTCTAGCAGCTTCCGGACCTCCTTTCGGATGAAGACATGCCGCTCGACGGACTGTCTGCGAGGCTTCTGACTCACCGGCTTGGCGTCAGGGTTGATCTTTAGATGGTGCTCGATCACCTCCCTGGGGATCCCAGGCATCTGCGATGGCTCCCATGCGAACATGTCGGCATTTGCCCGGAGGAAGGCGACGAGCGCGAGTTCCTATTTTTCCTCCAAATCACCCGCAATGCGAGTGGTCTGGGAGGAACCCGCGCTGAGTTGGACGGTCTTGACGGGGACGTCGTCCGCTCCGGATGGCCGCACCTTCGGCACCTTGGTAGGCGCCTTGGTCCCGGAGGTCGAGGGGTTCCTCCCTCCGTCGTCCGGGCGAGCAGCTTCTGCCGCCAGGGCGTGCAGCTTTTCCACAGCCGCAAGCGCAGCGGCGTGGTCGCCCCGCACGGTGAGGACCCCGGCCGGAGACAACATCTTGAGGACCAAATACTCGTAATGGGCAATGGCCATGAACCGGTATAGGGTCGGCCTGCCGATGATGGTGTTGAAGGGGAGGTTAACCTCCGCGACGTCGAACTGGACGTTCTTCGGGCGGAAGTTCTCCTTGGTCCCAAATGTTACTGGGAGTGCGATGCTCCCAAGGGGATACACCGGTTGTGGGCCCACTCTAGAGAATGGGCGAGAGGGTCCCAGCCGGGACCCTAGGATCTGCAGCTGCTTGAATGCAGCATGACCGATGACGTTGAGGCCGACCCCTCCGTCAATGAGAACATGGTGTAGCCGCATGTTGGCGATGACAGGGGCGGTGATGAGCGGTAGTACACCGGCCCCTGCCATGTTTTCGGGGCAGTCGGATGCCCCGAAGGAGATAGTGGTGCTCCTCCACCGCTGATGTGGAGCAGCCTTCGGGACCCTCGGGACCGCCGAAAGGACCTCTCGGCGCAGGGACTTGACGTTCCTGCGGGAGGTGAGCTCCTAGCTCCCGATGTACATCACGTATAGCTTCTTGTGGACCCCCTCGGGTGACTGATACCCGAGTTCTCATTCCCCTGCGGCCACATCACCGTCGTCGACCCTCTCCTTGCCAGGCCTGCGACAGGGTGGGGAGCCATCCTTGGAGGTCTGCTTGCGCCGTTCGCTGACGCGCTTCGCGAGCTTGATGATCTCGCGGCACTCCGAGGCGCTGTGGTGACTGTTGGGGTGCATAGGGCATGTGCCGCTGTTGCCTCCTTGTGGCCGGGGGCGCTTGTTGCGCTCGCTCCGACCCCCAGTCACAGCTGCAACGATCGGAGCGGCAGACTGTGGCTTCTTGTGTCCGTGGTTCTTCTTCTTCTTCTTTTTGCCATCCTAGATGACGACACCTGAGCCACCTATCTGGGCAACCCCGGTCTGTGGTGTCGAGTGCCATGCACGACCCTCGGCAGCTCTAGCACATTTGTCGGCCAGAGCGAAGAGTGTGGTGACAGTTTCCACGTCATGTGTGGCTAACTTCTCCAACATCTTTTCATCACGTACTCCCTGGCGGGAAGCAGTGGTGATGGAAGCATCGGAAATACGAGGTATAGTGCCTCGTACCTTGGTGAAGTGGGAGATAAACGCCCGGAGAGTTTCCCCGGGCTCCTGCCTCACTGCGTGGAGGTGGGCCTCCACGTCATGCTGCTGATAAGCGCTGGCGAAGTTCGCTGTGAACCGCGTGCAGAGCTCTTCCCAGGAGTAGATCGATCCCGAGGTAAGGTTCATGAGCCAAGTCCAGGCTGGCCCACACAAGGCTACATGGAAATATGTTGCCATTACGGTGGTGTCTCCACCTGCTGTCGTAATGGCGGTGACGTACACCTGCAAGAATTCTGACGGGTTTGACGTGTCGTCGTACTTTTCTAGCAGGTGTGGCCGGAACTTGGATGGCCAAGTTGTCACGCGGAGATGATCCGCCAGTGCGGCACAGCCCACGCCGACCAAGGGGACACCCGCCTGGATTCGGGCGCCCGTTGGAGTTTGCGGTGCAACTGCAACGAGGTCGTAGTCGAGGTTGCGACCCTCGACATTCTATCAGCGCTCACGCGCCCTCTCTAGAGAGACGCAAGCATCCTCGCCCGCACGCCTGCATTTGAGTTCTGCCCGCAGGTCACTAGACCTCTCCAGAGAGACTAGAGCGTCCTCTCCCGCACGCCTGCAGTTGAGCTCCGCCCATAGGTCCTCAGTCAGTGCGGCCCTCACCGAGGGTGAGCGCACTGACGCCGACGCCTCATGTTGACGCCGGGATGACCAAGACCTGGGCCTGGCTGAGCCAGAATGCGCCATACCGAGCAGTCAGTCGACGACGTCACGCCACTGCTTCATGGCCCCTGGCGAGGCCGTGGAGCTAGGAGGGTGGCGCAGCAATTCCCTGGCTGCAGACAGCGTCCCAGGCGTAGCCCTTGATGCTCTAGATGTTTGCGCAGGAGTGTGCTGCGGCGCAGAGTGCACAGCAGCAACACCAGGCGCAGGGCGGTTGGTGGCCCAAGGTGTGGAAGATGCAACCTCTTCCTCCACCGGGAAGTCCTCGGGCATGAAATCATGGTGCTCGACGATCTGAACCATGGTGTTGAGCAGGAAAACAAGCAAAAACCTAATGCCAAGCCCCCTACCTGGCGCGCCAAATGTCGAAGAGGAAATTCTTCAGAATTTTGATGCTTTTGGATAATGACATCACTAAATGGTTTCATACATTTTTGTCAGAGAGGAAATTCTCCGGCCGGGTGGTGGAATGCCCCTGTCCTAAATCCTAAGATGAGTAAGGGGCCTAAGCATTTTGCGTGCTAGATGGATTCGGGGTGAACACAAGAACACACAAGGGTTTAGAGTGGTTCAGGCCGCCGGAGCGTAATACCCTACTCCACTATGTGTTGTATTGAGCTTGAGAGCTTGTACGAACTTATGAGTCTGAGCGTCTAAGTTGGGTCTAAGTGAGTGTGCCTTGTAACGTCGTGTGCCCTCCCTTTTATAGCTCAAAGGGGGGCACGTACAAGGATGCTGAGCCCCGACATGTGGGCCCAGGGACATAACGGAAGGAATACACTATAGGAGCAACTATCGCCTGTGCAATCTCCTGGCGCCATAATATCTGTAGTTCATACAGTATTAATATGTCGCGGCTGCTTCCTTGGTAACACGCGAGTCATGATGAGTATAGTGCATGCAACAGTATGGATGTGCCGCCTGCCGATGGAATGGAAAAGCACGCCGCCTGCGGGATGGTCTGGTCGTCGTTTGTCAGCGGAGTGGACAGGGCTCATTAAATGCTAAGGCGGCACATCGCCTGCCAGTGGAATGGACAGGGCTCATTAAATGCCAAGGCGGCACATCGCCTGCCAGTGGAATGGATAGATGGCGCGCCTTATCCGCAATAAATGGAGAGGCCGCGCAGCCGAGAGGCCTTACGTCAGGCTCCGCCCGTCGGCTTACGTCACGCGCAGTAGGCCACGTGGCAGCATCGGGGCTCCGCCTGAGCGGGGAGCAGAAGCGTATACAGTATGGTCCGGACACGTGTCGGCTCCGGACCACTGTCTGGCCTTGATTAAGGCCTAGGTACTCTTTGTCCCAGAATCCCGGGACCCAGCCGTGAGTGGCCTGGACCCCACATAGAGGGGTCCGGTACCCATCCCAGGGGTCCGGTTTGCACCCGTGGAGATCCTGGACTTCACCCGGAGGTCCGGTCTGTATATACAGGGGTCCGGCACTTTCCCATGGGGGTCCGGACTTACTGCTGATACCTTGGAGTATATCATCTTTCCTGGCCACGTGGCGGCCCCGGAGCCGTCCGCGTGGTGGGGTCGGGTGTTGTTTACCACACGGCTAGAGATAGCCGCGTGGGCACCGCTGAGAGCACCTAGAGGGGGGGTGAATAGGTGATCCTGTAAAATCAAACACTAAATAGCCACAAAACTTAGTTATGAGTGTTAGTACAGCTAAGTAGCTTGAAGCGAGTTCTTGTGAACACAAACAATCATAGAGAGATCAACACAAGACACACGATTTTTATCCTGTGGTTCGGCCAAGTAACACTTGCCTACTTCCACGTTGTGGCGTCCCAATGGACAAGGGTTGCACTCAACCTCTTTCAAGTGATCTGATGATCAACTTGAATACCACGGTATTTTCCTTAGAGTATTTTCCCGTTTGCGAGGAATCTCCACAACTTGGAGTCTCTCGCCCTTACAACAAGGATCACAATGAAAGCACAGAGTAAGGTTGGGAAAAGAAACACAAACAAGACTCAAATATGCAGCACACCCACGCACGCAAGTGAAGACTCGAGCTCAAATGACAACACAGGGAGTTCACGACTCGAATGGAGCTCAATTCTCTAACACAACAAAGCAAATGCGCGGGAGCAGAGTATGGATGCCTTAGAATACTTAGTGAATGCTTGGGTGACTCCTCCATGCGCCTAGGGGTCCCTTTTATAGCCCCAAGGAAGCTAGGAGCCGTTGAAGACCAACTAGGAAGGTCAATCTTGCCTTCTGTCGAGTGGTGCACCGGACAGTCCGGTGCACCATTGGACAACTACTGTTCATGTCCGGTGCTCGATTTCTTTCCATATGAAGAGCAGCCGACCGTTGGTCCTCGGGATCAGTTGGTGCACCGGACACTGTCCGGTGTGCCCAACCGACCGTTGGCGCGACCACGTGTCGTGCGAAGATTGCGCGTCCGACCGTTGGTGCTGGCGGCCGTTGGCTCAGCGGACAGACCGGTGCACCACCGGACAGTCCGGTGAGTTATAGTCGTACGCCGCCGTCGAAACCCGAGAGCGGCGAGTTCACTGCGGACCAGCCTGGTGCATCGAACACTGTCCGGTGCACCACCGGACAGTCCGGTGCACCTGACCGAGCTGTAGATTGGCTGCACAGAGCCAAGCTTTTCCCTTTTCCTTTCTTCTTCTTTAGTCACTGTTTCTAGCACATGGATAATCATGTTAGTACACAAAACAATTCACCAAGTCTAGAAACATACCTTTTTCCTTGATTTGCACTTCTCACTTTATTTGGCACATTAGAACTGTAACACCCACTTTGTAAGCAGAGTTTAAAATGAGAAAGTATATGGCTCGATATCTATATGTGATACTCATGTTTATCATTTCATGTGAACACCATATCTAGAAACAAATAATTAATTAAGAATAAATAAATATATGCCATTAAAACCTGCATCATGATGGGATTTTATTTTGTGTGTGCATTCTGTGACAACATAAAATAATGAGAGAAGAATTACATTGATACCCAAATGGGGATTTAAATTTTGAAAGAAATTCTAGAATTTAGAAGGGAAAAGAAAATAAAGTATTGTGTGGATAAAATAAGTAATTAAAAATATATTATTCCAAGACTAGATTTTGAATTTGTATAATTAACCCAAAGCTGAAACTCATATTCAAGTTCAAAATTTGGATTCAAATAATCATGAAATAAATCAGAACCTAAAAGAAAAAGAATAAAACCTACCTGGGCTGGAATCCCCACATTTCGGCCCACCTACGGATCCTTCACTGCGCAGCCCAACAGCACCTTCCGCCTGCCACGCGGGCCCGCCCGACCAGCCTCCACGCTCACTGGCACATGGGCCCGACCTGTCGGACTCGTCCCCTTCCCCAAGTCCGCGGCAACGAAATCGCCGCCGCCATCTGCGCAACAAAAAAGTCGGAGCTCGCCCGCTCGGATTCGGTTCCGGGTCACTCGCCGGGAATCTCGTTCCTCGTACCCGTGCTCGGTCTTCGCTGCTAGGGTATAAATCGGGCGTCGCGGTCTCCTCATCCTCCCCAGACCCAGCGCTCTTCCGCCCTGTGAATCCCACGGCCAAAAGCTCCTCCGGATTGCGCCCTGCGATAGCTCTGCCTGCTTGTAGCTCACCGTCGACCTTCCCAGCTCGTCCCTCCCTCGCCTGGGCGCGCGCCGCTGCGGACTCGACCGGCAGCTGGGGGCGGTGGATGCCTCGCCGTGGGTTGAAGACCGAACAAGGCGCCGCCGTCGTGGACGACGGGCTACCGGCGTCGATAGATCCGCTGCGACTGGTTGGTGCCCCTGCCGAGACCTCGGGGAAGCTATCCCGACCGGCAATTTGATGAACGGCCGGTCAGAACTCGGGCAATGGCTCACCGGAGCTGTGGCGTCCATCGCGAGTTGCGTTCCATCGTGGGCGTTTGTCTCTGCGCCTGAATCCATGGTGAGAAACCTACACCTGTGTCCGCCTCTGTCTTCTCTACGCGTTGCTCGCTTCCGGTAGGAATATAGGGCTCCAGGGCACCGGGCACGCCACTCACCAGCGGGAGCCGCCACACGGGCAGTGGGCGCCGCCGAGCTCAGCCCCCAGGGTAGAAGACGACCACCTGGCCATCGATCCCTAGATGGACGACTCTGATTTGATCTCTGGAAAACGGTTCAGGTGTTAACCAATGGTCGTTTGATCATGATCCTGCGGTGCACAAAGGATCCCGCCTTGATAGGTTCTGGGCCGTTAGATCTGAATCTAATGGCTTCATGTGGTGACCGTAGATCTAGAAATGGAGGGCCCAGGGTGTGTGTAGGCTTGTTTGTGCACCAGGATCTAATCGGGAGCGTTGAAACCAGAACGGGCGACCAGAAATCGCGGATACCCTTTCGGTGCGCCGGTTTTGCAAAAGAGCCCCTTCTCTTTTTCGTAAACAACCCGCAGTCCACACTGGGGAAATCCTGAGTCTGGGAAACATTTCGATTTAGCCCCTGCGCTTCTCTGAAATTGTGGCCGCAACCCAGGGATTGATTAAATCAAGTAATTAAGTTAGGAAAATGATTTTTAGTTTAAAAATAAATCAAGAGACTTGTTTAATCCATATTAAATCCATTTTAACTCCAAATTAATTCATTCCAGTTGCATTAGACTTGTAATAATATTGTTTATCATTCAGAAACTTTATTTTATTATGAAACCTAAAATGAGATTTTGTACTTAATTTCTTTTATACACCACTGTTAAATCTTTAGAAATTCATAATTCAATAACCGTAACTCCGTTTTGATCCATTTTAGTTACATTAGTCTCACAATAATATTTATTATCATCTGGTAACTTTGTTTTGTCATGAAATATAGGTTAAAATGTTGCACATAGTCTATTCTATATTTAACCACGTGGATCTTCAAAAAACCATAACTTCATAACCGTAGCCCCGAATTTAGCGGTTCTCGATCCCACGATCTCGTAGCGACGCGTAGATTATTATTAATCAGTTATTCTTATGCTTGGTGTAATGTTAATTTTGCCTATACTATATTTGTCTGTATTGCTACGTTTAGCAGTGAGGACACGTGTTTCCTGAATATCATCCTGGTACCTGGAATCTCAAGTCCCAGGCAAGTTGTGCCCTTGATCACTTCTTTTACCCACTCATGTTCTAATTAATCATAATGATCTGCATAGGTTAATTTTGATGGGACCTAATAGGTTACCTAGTTTGTCTATCTTTATGCCTTGTTTACCACTGAACTTTTTTTGGGTAGTACTTGCTAGTGCTATATGTGGTTTTGGGCATTGAGATACACATTATTCATGATTATACTTTTGTTATCCGTTGTTATTTACTGTTCATGTCAAGATCATTAATGTTAATTGGAACATAGAGCTTAACTTGAGAAACACGTGCCACCACAAGGGTTTATGGACGCCCTTGGCTGATTAATTAGGAAAGCTAGTGGAGGACTACCTTACCCGAAAGGGGCAAGGGCAGTAGGGGTAGTGGTCAGTGTAGGGAGGTCCTTGCTTGATTTTGCTGCGATGGCGGTCAGGCAAGAACCCTGCATTGGAGCTTCCTATAAACTGTAGCGGGTTTTCTGAAGCTAGTGGAACTTTGTAAAGGCCTCGTAGTGTTACCCTGCCTCGCCTCCTCGGTAGAGGTGTATGGGAAGTCGCGATCCCTTGGCAGATGGGTAACATGACTTGTGGGTAAAGGGTACCACCTCTGCAGAGTGTAAAACTGGTATACTAGCCGAGCTCACGGTCATGAGCAGCTCAGGACTCTCTGATGATTAAATTATGAAACTTAAATTCAATTTGTCATATGCATTGCATCGTAGGTGATGTTGTCACTTTTGTTCTACTACTTAATTAGGTTGGTATTTACTTATACTTAGTAATTGCTAATAAAATTTTGACCAACTTTAAAAGCAATGCTCAGCTCTAACCATCCTCTTTGGTAAGCCTTACACTTCACGTGAGCTCCCACCTTTGGCGAGTTCATGCACATTATTCCCCACAACTTGTTGAGTGATGAACGTATGTGAGCTCACTCTTGCTGTCTCACCCCCCCCCCCACAGGTCAAGAACAGGTACCGCAGGATGAGGCGCTTGGAGGATGCTGTGGCGAGTTCGTGAGAGGTCTAGGTCGTCGTCTCCCAGTCAACTTTGGGTTGCTGGACCGTTGTCTCCTTATAATGTAATTATTTATTTTGTAAAGAACTCCTATTATTTAGTAAATATGTGACATTCGATCCTGTGCCATGATTCATCATATGTGTGAGACTTGGTTCCAGCACACCTGGTGATTATGTTCGTGCCCGGGTCTTGGTGCCCCGAAACCCGGGTGTGACAGAAGTGGTATCAGAGGAATGTTGACTATAGGACGAAACCTAGATAGAACTGGACAACCAATACTTACTTACCGTTGCTACTCTGATTCTTTTCTAAACTTATCTTAATCTTTTCTCATCTATTTCCGCTTTACTCTGATTATTCTTACCTTTTTCTTCTGAAGACAAATGTGGATTTCACACTTTGAAATCTTGTACCTATGGTGACCTTTAGGAATAGGAGACCTACTCTTAGGAACAAAATCAAAACTATTTTCGTAAGTATTTGTATGCTTGAATGTTTGTTCTTATGATACTTGTTTGATTTCGATCTTTGATTGAGTGTGATGAGTTGTGGAGTAATGTCCACAATTACATCTGCATATACATATAGAAAAAAATGCATATAAAAATAACTAGATAAACTAGATTATCTCTCATTAATGAATCTAGCCTAACAAATATCCATCTCATCTTAAAAGATTTTATCCTACACTGAAAGATCCATCCTATCCCGAAATGTTCTAACATATCCTAATAATATATATCCTACCCTGGTAGATCTACTTAACTTAAACTAGTCTAATCTAGTTATACCCAATCCAATCTAGATCCTACCTAATCTAATATAATCTAACCTAGTGGGTGTTACCTACAAATCTATCTTAACAGCTTGTCCCTAACCCGGATGAAGACACCAAAGCTCAATAAAGAAGAGATTAATCTTATAAAATAGGAATAGGAATCAAGCTAGACCCCAAAGGAAGCTAGATTATGCCATGCCAACACTCATTCTATGCGACCTACCCACTAACCATCTGTCCTTACCTACAAGCCATCTTAACTATGTGTCCCCAACTTGGGTGAAGATTCCATGGCCGAAGATCGAAGATGATCAACCTCATCAAATCAAGAAAGGATAAGATACAAGCCGGATCCTCAAGGGAATCAAGATCCAGGATGGAGTCTTTCTTTACACTACCCTTTCTTATTCAAACCTATTCATACTTCTAGGACATCTTTTATCCTACATAATGTGATGGCCATATATAAGCCATCCCAACCACATGATAATTTGATATAGACTGAAAAAAAATCCTTTGGTACTAGAACTAACTAGGAACTGAAATCTAGACTACAAGCTAAACTTGTTGTGTCCCTTCTCTTACAAATCTCGAGGGCGAGATTCTTGTTAAGGGGGGTAGGATTTGTAACACCCACTTTGTAAGCAGAGTTTAAAATGAGAAAGTATATGGCTCGATATCTATATGTGATACTCATGTTTATCATTTCATGTGAACACCATATCTAGAAACAAATAATTAATTAAGAATAAATAAATATATGCCATTAAAACCTGCATCATGCTGGGATTTTATTTTGTGTGTGCATTCTGTGACAACATAAAATAATGAGAGAAGAATTACATTGATACCCAAATGGGAATTTAAATTTTGAAAGAAATTCTAGAATTTAGAAGGGAAAAGAAAATAAAGTATTGTGTGGATAAAATAAGTAATTAAAAATATATTATTCCAAGACTAGATTTTGAATTTGTATAATTAACCCAAAGCTGAAACTCATATTAAGTTCAAAATTTGGATTCAAATAATCATGAAATAAATCAGAACCTAAAAGAAAAAGAATAAAACCTACCTGGGCTGGAATCCCCACATTTCGGCCCACCTACGGATCCTTCACTGCGCAGCCCAACAGCACCTTCCGCCTGCCACGCGGGCCCGCCCGACCAGCCTCCACGCTCACTGGCACATGGGCCCGACCTGTCGGACTCGTCCCCTTCCCCAAGTCCGCGGCAACGAAATCGCCGCCGCCATCTGCGCAACAAAAAAGTCGGAGCTCGCCCGCTCGGATTCGGTTCTGGGTCACTCGCCGGGAATATCGTTCCTCGTACCTGTGCTCGTCTTCACTGCTAGGGTATAAATCGGGCGTCGCGGTCTCCTCATCCTCCCCAGACCCAGCGCTCTTCCGCCCTGTGAATCCCACGGCCAAAAGCTCCTCCGGATTGCGCCCTGCGGTAGCTCTGCCTGCTTGTAGCTCACCGTCGACCTTCCCAGCTCGTCCCTCCCTCGCCTGGGCGCGCGCCGCTGTGGACTCGACCGGCAGCTGGGGGCGGTGGATGCTTCGCCGTGGGTTGAAGACCGAACAAGGCGCCGCCGTCGTGGACGACGGGCTACCGGCGTCGGTAGATCCGCTGCGACTGGTTGGTGCCCCTGCCGAGACCTCGGGGAAGCTATCCCGACCGGCAATTTGATGAACGGCCGGTCAGAACTCGGGCAATGGCTCACCGGAGCTGTGGCGTCCATCACGAGTTGCGTTCCATCGTGGGCGTTTGTCTCTGCGCCTGAATCCATGGTGAGAAACCTACACATGTGTCCGCCTCTGTCTTCTCTACGCGTTGCTCGCTTCCGGTAGGAATATAGGGCTCCGGGGCACCGGGCAGCGGGCACGCCACTCACCGGCGGGAGCCGCCACACGGGCAGTGGGCGCCGCCGAGCTCAGCCCCCAGGGTAGAAGACGACCACCTGGCCATCGATCCCTAGATGGACGACTCTGATTTGATCTCTGAAAAACGGTTCAGGTGTTAACCAATGGTCGTTTGATCATGATCCTGCGGTGCACAAAGGATCCCGCCTTGATAGGTTCTGGGCCGTTAGATCTGAATCTAATGGCTTCATGTGGTGACCGTAGATCTAGAAATAGAGGGCCCAGGGTGTGTGCAGGCTTGTTTGTGCACCAGGATCTAATCGGGAGCGTTGAAACCAGATCGGGCGACCAGAAATCGCGGATACCCTTTCGGTGCGCCGGTTTTGCAAAAGAGCCCCTTCTCTTTTTCGTAAACAACCCGCAGTCCACACTGGGGAAATCCTGAGTCTGGGAAACATTTCGATTTAGCCCCTGCGCTTCTCTGAAATTGTGGCCGCAGCCCAGGGATTGATTAAATCAAGTAATTAAGTTAGGAAAATGATTTTTAGTTTAAAAATAAATCAAGAGACTTGTTTAATCCATATTAAATCCATTTTAACTCCAAATTAATTCATTCCAGTTGCATTAGACTTGTAATAATATTGTTTATCATTCAGAAACTTTATTTTATTATGAAACCTAAAATGAGATTTTGTACTTAATTTCTTTTATACACCACTGTTAAATCTTTAGAAATTCATAATTCAATAACCGTAACTCCGTTTTGATCCATTCTAGTTACATTAGTCTCACAATAATATTTATTATCATCTGGTAACTTTGTTTTGTCATGAAATATAGGTTAAAATGTTGCACATAGTCTATTCTATATTTAACCACGTGGATCTTCAGAAAACCATAACTTCATAACTGTAGCCCCGAATTTAGCGGTTCTCGATCCCACGATCTCGTAGCGACGCGTAGATTATTACTAATCAGTTATTCTTATGCTTGGTGTAATGTTAATTTTGCCTATACTATATTTGTATGTATTGCTACGTTTAGCAGTGAGGACACGTGTTTCCTGAAGATCATCCTGGTACCTGGAATCTCAAGTCCCAGGCAAGTTGTGCCCTTGATCACTTCTTTTACCTACTCATGTTCTAATTAATCATAATGATCTGCATAGGTTAATTTTGATGGGACCTAATAGGTTACCTAGTTTGTCTATCTTTATGCCTTGTTTACCACTGAACTTTTTTTGGGTAGTACTTGCTAGTGCTATATGTGGTTTTGGGCATTGAGATACACATTATTCATGATTATACTTTTGTTATCCGTTGTTATTTACTGTTCATGTCAAGATTATTAATGTTAATTGGAACATAGAGCTTAACTTGAGAAACATGTGCCACCACAAGGGTTTATGGACGCCCTTGGCTGATTAATTAGGAAAGCTAGTGGAGGACTACCTTACCCGAAAGGGGCAAGGGCAGTAGGGGAGTGGTCAGTGTAGGGAGGTCGTTGCTTGATTTTGTTGCGATGGCGGTCAGGCAAGAACCCTGCATTGGAGATTCCTATAAACTGTAGCGGGTTTTCTGAAGCTAGTGGAACTTTGTAAAGGCCTCGTAGTGTTACCCTGCCTCGCCTCCTCGGTAGAGGTGTATGGGAAGTCGTGATCCCTTGGCAGATGGGTAACATGACTTGTGGGTAAAGGGTACCACCTCTGCAGAGTGTAAAACTGGTATACTAGCCGAGCTCACGGTCATGAGCAGCTCAGGACTCTCTGATGATTAAATTATGAAACTTAAATTCAATTTGTCATATGCATTGTATCGCAGGTGATGTTGTCACTTTTGTTCTACTACTTAATTGGGTTGGTATTTACTTATACTTAGTAATTGCTAATAAAATTTTGACCAACTTTAAAAGCAATGCTCAGCTCTAACCATCCTCTTTGGTAAGCCTTACACTTCACGTGAACTCCCACCTTTGGCGAGTTCATGCACATTATTCCCCACAACTTGTTGAGCGATGAACGTATGTGAGCTCACTCTTGTTGTCTCACACCCCCCCACAGGTCAAGAACAGGTACCGCAGGATGAGGCGCTTGGAGGATGCTGTGGCGAGTTCGTGAGAGGTCTAGGTCGTCGTCTCCCAGTCAACTTTGGGTTGCTGGACCGTTGTCTCCTTATAATGTAATTATTTATTTTGTAAAGAACTCCTATTATTTAGTAAATATGTGACATTCGATCCTGTGCCATGATTCATCATATGTGTGAGACTTGGTCCTAGCACACCTGGTGATTATGTTCGTGCCCGGGTCTTGGTGCCCCGAAACCCGGGTGTGACAAGAACTTAATTAAATGTGTTGGGCACTTAATCACCAAAACATTATAGAAATTGCCCAAGGGCACATTTCCCTTTCAATCTCCCCCTTTTTGGTGATTTATGCCAACACAACCAAAAGCAATCAAAAGAAGCATCAATGCAATTGAAGACCAAATTGTTTTTGACTATAATTTGGCATATTTGGATCGCTCTTTGCCTCCACTTGGTTTGTTTTTGCAAATCAAATTCATTTTCCTATCTCTAAATCAAACACACTTGTTTGGGCACATAAAGAGTTATTCCAAGAGTAAAATTGATCAAGTGCCAAAAACTCCCCCTTTTCCCATAATCAAAATTCTCCCCCACAAGAGACCAAATTTTGCAATAAGAGTACTTTGGATAAATCATAAATTCTAACTCTATTATTTTTGAAATTCACAAGTGGTAGCTGATCCATTTGCTTTGGCCTTAATTTCTCCCCCTTTGGCATTAAGCACCAAAATAGGATCATTATTGGCCCTTTAACCCCATTGCCTCACCAAAAATGTCAATTAAGAGCAAAAAGGCAATGAGAGCATAAGTATGAACTTGGAATTGAGTACACTAATACCGGAGTGCAGTGGAAGTCTTTGCATCATCCAAGTTCACCTTTCCCTTTCAATGCACTTTTGAGACTACATCAAGTATACTCAAGCATAAAGGTTAGTCTCAAAAGGGTCAAATTGTAGCACATCTCCCCCAAAATATGTGCACCATTCACACATGGACTTGTGAGGTCCGGGGATCCCTTGCACAACTTGAGCACCATAAATAGGCAACAAATCATATGAAGTAACATGATCAAGGCATAGAACACATGTATGCTATAGATCAATCCAAGTTATGCGAATCTAAGACATTTAGCTCACTACACAACCTGTAAAAAGTTTTCTCATCTAACGGCTTGGTAAAGATATTGGCTAGCTGGTTCTCGGTGCTAATATAGTACACCTCGATATCTCCCTTTTGTTGGTGGTCTCTCAGGAAGTGATGCCGGATGTCTATGTGCTTGGTGTGGCTGTGTTCAATAGGATTATCCGCCATGCGGATTGCACTCTCATTGTCACATAGGAGTGGGACTTTGCCCAGATTGTAGCCAAAGTCCTGGAGGGTTTGCATCATCCAAAGTAGTTGTGCGCAACACTGTCCTGCGGCAACATACTTGGCCTCAGCGGTGGATAGGGCAACAGATGTTTGTTTCTTAGAACGCTAGGACACCAGGGACCTTCCTAGAAATTGGCACATCCCTGATGTGCTCTTCCTATCAACCTTGCACCCGACATAATCGGAGTCTGAGTATCCAATTAAGTCAAAGGTAGACCCCTTTGGATACCAGATCCCGAAGCAAGGCGTAGAAACTAAATATCTAAGAATTCGCTTAACGGCCACAAGGTGACACTCCTTGGGGTCGGATTGATATCTAGCACACATGCATACACTTAGCATAATGTCCGGTGTACTAGCACATAAATAAAGCAATGACCCTATCATAGACCGGTATGCCTTTTGATCAATAGACTTACCTCCTTTGTTGAGGTCAACATGCCCGTTGGTTCCCATAGGTGTCTTCGCGGGCTTGGCGTCCTTCATCCCAAACCACTTGAGAAGATCTTGAGTGTACTTCGTTTGGGAGATGAAGGTGTCGTCCTTGAGTTGCTTCACTTGGAACCCAAGGAAGTAGTTCAACTCGCCCATCATTGACATCTCAAACTTTTGAGTCATCACCCTACTAAACTCCTCACAAGACTTTTGGTTAGTAGAACCAAATATTATGTCATCAACATAAATTTGGCACACAAAAAAGATCACCATCACAAGTCTTTGTAAAAAGAGTGGGATTGGCTTTCCCAACCTTGAAAGCATTAGCAATTAAGAAATCTCTAAGGCATTCATACCATGCTCTTGGGGCTTGCTTAAGTCCATAGAGCGCCTTAGAGAGTCTGAACACATGGTCGGGATACCTGTCATCCTCAAAGCCAGGGGGTTGTTCCACATAAACCTCCTCCTTGATTGGCCCGTTGAGGAAAGCACTCTTTACGTCCATTTGAAACAACCTAAAAGAGTGGTGAGCGGCATAGGCTAATAAAATTCGAATAGACTCTAGCCTAGCCACAGGAGCAAAAGTCTCCTCGAAATCCAAACCTGTGACTTGGGCATAACCTTTTGCCACAAGTCGAGCCTTGTTTCTTGTCACCACCTCGTGCTCGTCTTGCTTGTTGCGAAACACCCACTTGGTTCCCACAACATTTTGCTTTGGACGTGGCACCAGGATCCAAACTTCATTTCTCTTGAAGTTGTTGAGCTCTTCCTGCATGGCCAACACCCAATCCGGATCCTGCAAGGCCTCTTCTACCCTAAAAGGCTCAATAGAAGAGACAAAGGAGTAATGCTCACAAAAGTTAGCTAATCTTGAGCGAGTAGTTACTCCCTTGCTTATGTCACTCAGAATCTGGTCAACAGGGTGATGTCATTGGATCGTCGTTCGGACTTGAGTTGGAGGGACCCGTGGTGCTTCTTCCTCCATCACTTGTTCTTCCAGTGCTCCCCCTTGATCCTGTCCCTCTTCTTGAGGTACTTGTTCACCGTCTTGAGTTGGAGGATGCACCATTATGGAGGAAGATGGCTGATCTTGCTCTTGTTGTTCCTGTGGTCGCACATCACCTATCGCCATCGTGCGCATTGCGGCCGTCGGAACATCATCTTCATCTATGTAATCAAGATCAACTTGCTCCCTTGGAGAGCCATTAGTCTCATCAAATACAACATCGCTAGAGACTTCAACCAAACCCGATGATTTGTTGAAGACTCTATACGCCTTTGTATTTGAGTCATACCCTAGTAAAACCCTTCTACTGCCTTGGGAGCAAATTTAGAATGTCTACCTTTCTTCACCAGAATGTAACATTTGCTCCCAAATACACGAAAGTAAGAAACGTTAGGTTTGTTACCGGTAAGGAGTTCATACAAGGTCTTCTTGAGAAGGCGATGTAGGTATAGCCGGTTTATGGCGTGGCAAGCTGTGTTCATAGCTTTCGACCAAAACCGCTCGGGCGTCTTGAATTCTCCAAGCATCGTTCTCGTCATGTCGATAAGTGTCCTGTTCTTCCTCTCTACCACACCATTTTGCTATGGTGTGTAGGGAGCGGAGAACTCGTGATTGACGCCTTCTTCCTCAAGATACTCCTCCACTTGTAGGTTCTTGAACTCGGACCCGTTGTCGCTCCTTATCTTTTTCACCTTTAGCTCAAATTCGTTTTGAGCCCTCCTTAGAAAGCGCTTTAGGGTCCCTTGGGTTTCTGATTTATCCTACAAAAAGAACACCCAAGTGAAGCGGGAAAAATCATCAACAATTACTAGACCATACTTACTTCCCCCGATGCTAAGGTAGGCAACGGGTCTGAAGAGGTCCATGTGAAGAAGCTCCAGAGGTCTTGATGTTGTCATCACATTCTTGTCGTGATGAGTGCTTCCCACCTGTTTCCCTACTTGACATGCTACACAAGGCCTATCTTTCTCGAAACAAACATTGGTTAGTCCTAACACATGTTCTCCCTTTAGAAGTTTATGAAGGTTCTTCATCCCAACATGTGCTAGACGGCGATGCCACAGCCAGCCCATACTAGTCTTAGCTATTAAGCATGCATCTAGATCGGCCTCCTCTTTCGAAAAATCAACTAAGTAGAGTTTTCCGTCTAATACACCCTTAAAAGCTAATGAACCATCACTCCTTCTAAAGACAGATACATCAACGTTTGTAAAAAGTCAATTGTAACCCATGTGACATAATTGACTTACAGACAGAAGGTTGTAACCAAGCGACTCTACTAGAAATACATTCGGTATGGAGTGCTCGTTGGTGATGGCTATCTTGCCCAAGCCTTTGACCTTGCCTTGGTTCCCATCTCCAAAGATAATCGTATCCTAGGAATCCTTGTTTTTGACGTAGGAGGTGAACATCTTCTTCTCCCCCGTCATGTGGTTTGTGCATCCGCTGTCGATAATCCAGCTTGAGCCCCCGGATGCATAAACCTGCAAGGCAATTTACGCTTGGGTTTTAGGTACCCAACTCTTGTTGGGTCCTACAAGGTTAGTCACAATAACTTTTGGAACCCAAATGCAAGTTTTGTCTCCCTTGCATTTAGATCCCAACTTCTTAGCAACTACCTTTGCATTCTTATATGAAAGAACAAAAGAAGTGTTGCACGCATGGAAAACAGTAGTAGATTCATTGCACATTTTACTAGGCACATGATGCACAACATGATTTCTCCTAGGCCTACTTCTACCATGAACAAAAGTAGAACTAGGGGCAAACATAGCATGTTAATTAAAAGCATCATGATCATAACTTATATTATAATGAGCATTCCTAGAAAATTGAGAGCGCCTAGAAAATTTTCTATCATAAATGTAGGCATGACATTTTTTAGAACTAGCCATAGGAGCCTTCACTTTCTCCTTGTTGAGAGCGGGAGCCTTTTGGCTTGTTAAGTTCTTGGTTTCCTTTCGAAAACCAAGTCCATCCTTAATGGAGGGGTGTCTACCAATAGTGTAGGCATCCCTTGCAAATTTTAATTTATCAAAATCACTTTTGCAAGTCTTAAGTTGAGCATTGAGAAGTGTCACCTCATCATTTAATTTAGTAATAAAAGCAATATGTTCGTTACAGGCATCAACATCAAAATCCTTGCATCTATTACAAATAACAACATGCTCAACACATGAACTAGTTTTGACTTCCTCTAGCTTAGCATTTAATTCATCATTTGAACTCTTTAAACTAGAGACGATTCATGGCAAATAGACAATTCAGAGGATAACATTTCATTTCTCTTAATTTCTAAGGCAAGGGATTTTTGCACACGAATAAATTTGTCATGTTCCTCATATAAAATGTCCTCTTGTTTTTCTAGCAATCTATCCTTTTCATTTAAAGCATCAATTACTTCATTATTTTTCTACCTTAGCTCTATCTAAACCTTTAAATAAACTAGAGTAATCTACTTCATCATCAGAAGATTCCTCATCACTAGAAGAACAGTACCTAGGTGTATCTCGAATACTTACTTTCTTCTCCTTGGCCATGAGACACGTATGGCGTTCGTTGGGGAAGAGCGAAGACTTGTTGAAGGCTGAGGCTGCCAATCCTTCATCGTTGGAGTCGGATGAAGAGCAGTCTAAATCCCATTCTTTTCCAAGGTGCGCCTCGCCCTTCGGCTTCTTGGAAACCTTCTTTTTCTCCCTCTTCCCATACTTTTCTTGTTCCTGGTCATTATCATTATCGGGGCATTGACCTATAAAATGACCAGTCTTACTGCATTTGAAGTAGGAGCGCTTTCCCCTTGTTTTATTCTTGGAGGGGTATTCTTTGCGTCCTTTGAGCGCGGTCTTGAAGCGCTTGATGATAAGCGCCATCTCATCTTCATTGAGTCCGACAGCCTCCACTTGAGCTACCTTGCTTGGTAGCGCCTCCTTGCTGCTTGTTGCTTTGAGAGCAACGGGCTGCGGCTCGTAGATGGGTAGTGGACCGTTTAAGGTGTCATCCACGTATCGTGCCTCCTTTACCATCATGCGCCCGCTCACGAATTTTCCGAGAATCTCCTCGGGCATCATCTTGGTGTACCTGGGGTTTCCACGAATAAGATTGATAAGATGGGGGTCAATTACCGTGAATGACCTTAGCATGAGTCGGACGACATCATGATCCGTCCATCTTGTGCTTCCATAGCTTCGGATCTTGTTGATGAGGGTCTTGAGCCCGTTGTAAGTCTGAGTTGGCTCCTCTCCCCTAATCATCGCAAATCTCCCCAACTTGCCTTCTACCAGCTCCATTTTGGTAATCATGGTGGCGTCGTTTCCCTCATGAGATATCTTGAGGGTGTCCCAGATTTGCTTGGCATTGTCTAAGCCACTCACCTTATTATATTCATCCCTGCAAAGCGAAGCTAGCAAGACAGTAGTAGCTTGTCCATTTTTATGAATTTGCTCATTTATGAAAACGGGATTGTCAATACTATCAAAATGCATTCCGTTTTCAACAATCTCCCAGATACTAGGATGGGGAGAAAATAAATGACTACGCATTTTTGACTCCAGAAAGAGTAGTCTTCTCCATCAAAGTGTGGAGGTTTCCCAAGTGGAATTGATAGCAAATGAGCATTTGAATTAAATGGAATACGGGAGTAATCAAATGAATAGTTTTGATTGACCATTTTTCTTTTTGAAGAGTAGTCGTCGTGTGGTCAAGAAAACGAGGCATTGCTGTCGTAGTAGATGATCTTCTTAATGCGTCTCTTCTTCTTCCCTTCTCTCTTCTTTTGACTCGAGCCTAAGTCAGTAGGCTTGTCGTCTCTTGACTCGTTGAGGACGAACTCCTTTTCCTTATCGTTGACCACCATCCGCTTTTCCTTAGGATCCATCTCTTCGGGCGGTTAGTCCCTTAGATGAAGAGTACGACTCCGATACCAATTGAGAGCACCTAGAGGGGGGTGAATAGGTGATCCTGTAAAATCAAACACTAAATAGCCACAAAACTTAGTTGAGTGTTAGTACGGCTAAGTAGCTTGAAGCGAGTTCTTGTGAACACAAATAATCATAGAGAGATCAACACAAGACACACGATTTTTATCCTGTGGTTCGGCCAAGTAACACTTGCCTACTTCCATGTTGTGGCGTCCCAATGGACGAGGGTTGCACTCAACCCCTTTCAAGTGATCCGATGATCAACTTGAATACCACGGTTAGGCCTGCTAATGGCAAAAAATCCAATCCACTCCCACCCATACCCAAATCTAATTACTTTGATATCCATCCCACACCCAACCAAAAATACTAGAGGGAAGTTAAACCCAACCCATCCAATAACATTATTGATCCCAAACCAACCCGTAATTGGGTGGAAACCCATGGAAAACCCGTGGGTTTAGCTTATTGTCTCACATCAAGCCAACTGCATACACATTTTAAAAATCACATTTTAAAGCAGTAAATTAATTCAAATAAAAAGTTTTCAACTACAAATTTGTATAACTCATCATGATGTACATTTTATATTTTGAACATTTCTTCATATGATAAACTAAAAATAAATTTATTCATAAAACCTATATCTCTCTCATAGTTTATGGAACTACGAGAGATATGTATAGAATTTGTGCATATTGTTAGAATTATCATGTGAGATGAACAAATGATCAAACAACCAAAAAAACTTTGTAGATCTTGAAAAGTTATAGAAGTTTGTAGTTGACAACTTTTTTATTTGAAGTCATATTGTCAACGAAAACTATGCCTGAATTTAAAAATTTTAAAATTTAAATTTTGAAAACAACCTCGAAAGAAAAAACCACCAACATGAAAGTTGTAGGTATTGAAGAGTTATGAAACTTTGTAGTTGAAATCGAAAACCACCAACAATGTTTTGGTTTGAAATCATCTTGCCACGTAAAACTATGTTTGAATTTTGAATTTTAAATTTTTCAAACTACCTCGGATGGAAAAACCACCAAAATAAAAGTTGTAGGTCTTAAAATGTTATGAAACTTTGTAATTGTCAACTTTTTTATTTGAAATCGTCTTATCATTGAAAAATTCGTGTGGAGTTTTTAAATTTAAAATTCAAATTTTGTAAACGGTCTCGGATGTAGAAACTATTAAAATAGAATTTGTAGATATCAAAAAGTTATGCAACTTTATAGTTGGTCACATTTTTAAATAAAATGGTAATGATAAAATGGTATAGTATAGTGTGCTGTGTGTGACTAAAGAAATCAAAGACTTCTCTAAACCTGAAATAAAATGGTACTGATTAAGGTGGTGGTCTGATTGGTGAATACCCATGGAAACTCATATCTATACAAATCCATCTATACCCATGGGTATCCACCATTTTGACCCGCAATATAAAATAAACCCACCCAACCCAACCCGTTAATAATTAAAACCCATCACAACCCACTAAAACAAAACCATTTCTTAAACCCACCTAAAATACCCATTTACACCCACCCCATTTGCAGGCCTAACCACGGTATTTTCCTTAGAGTATTGTCGGCGTTTCAACCCCGGGGGTCCCTGGACCGACGAGTAAATTGTCGCCGCGTGTCCCAGCCTAGATGGGTCGGCGCGAGACGGAACACAAAGGGGGGAAAGACAGCAAAGGGGAAACTCGCAGCCTTTGTGTTGTCCTGCGCCCAGGTCGGGTGCGCTTGCAGTAGGGAGTTACAAGCATTCGCATGGGGGAGAGAGAGAGAGACCGTCCGCCAGCCTGTTCTCCCGCGCGGCCAACCTTTTCGTACGAGAGCCCTGGACCTTCCTTTTATAGGCGTAAGGAGAGGGCCAGGTGTACAATGAGGGGTGTAGCAGTGTGCTAACGTGTCTAGCAGAGAGCAGCTAGAGCCCTAAGTACATGCCGTCGTGGCAGTTGGAGAGGTTTTGGCACCCTGTTCATGTGATGTCGTGGCCGTCGGAGGAGTGCTTGAGCCCTATGGAAGTACAGCTGTCGGAGCTGTCGGATAATGATGGCCCCCCCGTGACGTGGCAGGTCCGAGCTCGAGGTCGGGCGAGGCGGAGGCTCCTCCGAGGTCGAGGCTGAGTCCGAGCCCTGGGGTCGGGCGAGGCGGAGACCGTCGTCCGAGGTCGAGGTAGAGTCCGAGCCCTGGGGTCGGGCGAGGCGGAGCCCGTCGTCCGGCGTCGAGGTTGAGTCCGAGCCCTGGGGTCGGGCGAGGCGGAGTCCGTCTTCCGAGGTCGAGGTTGAGTCCGAGCCCTGGGGTCGGGCGAGGCGGAGCTTCCTATGGCGCCCGAGGCTGGACTTAGCTGCTGTCAGCCTCACTCTGTCGAGTGGCACAACAGTCGGAGCAGGGCAGGCGGCGCTGTTTTCCTGTCAGTTCGGTCAGTGGAGCGGCGAAGTGACTGCGGTCACTTCGGCCCTGTCGACTGAGGAGCGCGCGTCAGGATAAGGTGTCAGTCGATCCTTGCATTAAATGCTCCTGCGATACGGTCGGTTGGCGTGGCGATCTGGCCAAGGTTGCTTCTCTGCGAAGCCTGGGCCTCGGGCGAGCCGAAGGTGCGTCCGTTGCTTGAGGGGACCCTCGGGCGAGACGTGAATCCTCCTGGGTCGGCTGCCTTTGCCCGAGGCTGGGCTTGGGCGAGGCGAGATCGTGTCCCTTGAGTGGACTGAGCCTTGACCTTAATCGCGCCCATCAGGCCTTTGCAGCTTTGTGCTGATGGGGGTTACCAGCTGAGATTAGGAGTCTTTGGGGTACCCCTAATTATGGTCCCCAACAGTAGCCCCCGAGCCTCGAAGGGAGTGTTGCTACTCGCTTGGAGGCTTTTGTCGCACTTTTTTGCAAGGGGACCGACCTTTCTCGGTTGTGTTTCATTTCGGTGGGTGCGCGCGAGCGCACCCGTCGGGTGTAGCCCCTGAAGCCTCGGAGGAGTGGTTTGACTCCTTCGAGGTCTTAGCGTGTTTCGTGATGCTTCGTCCAGTCTGATTGTTCCCTCATGCGAACTGGTCGTAGCCCGGGTGCATAGTCAGGTTCCAAGTTCTCGGGCTGGTATGTTGATGCTGTCAACGGTTTGGCCGGAGCCGGGTCTGCGAGAGCAGCCCCCGAGCCTCCGCACAGAGCGAGAGGACGGTCGAGGACAGACTCGACTTTTTTCATACGCCCCTGTGTCGCCTTTCTGCAAGGAGGAGGGGGGAAAGCGCCATGTTGCCCTCGGAGGGCGCCGAACATGGTGTCTCCAGTGAGTTGCTAACGGGTAATCCGAGTGGACGCCCGTGCCCTGTTCGATAAGGGTCGGCTAGTGGCCCAAAGGCGCGCTCCAAAAGTACCTGTAGGTGATTTGCCGGACCCGGTCCCGTTTGATATGGTCCAAGGGCTCGATGCCTCCCTCTGATGGGATTCCGTTACAGAATCGCTCCTGTTGGTCTCGGAAATGTCCTAGGGTACCTCGGGAGCGTAGCCCGAGCCTCGGCCATGTATCAGACGTACCTAGAGTCATCCCTCGCTCTGCGTGCTCTGAGGCGGCTATCGAACCCTTCGGGGGCCAGCCTACGAACCCCTGATTAGTAGTGGGCGCGGAGCCCGAGTGGTCTGAGGCGGCTGTCGAACCCCTCCGAGGGGCCAGCCTTCGAACCTCTGACCAGTAGTGGGCGTGAAGCCCGAGTGCTCTAAGGCGGCTGTCGAACCCTTCCGAGGGGCCAGCCTTCGAACCTCTGATCAGTAGGAGGGCTCGGGGCCCGCTTCCTTCGTGGAGAAGGATCCCTTTCGGAGTATCCTCTTTCCCGGTCCCTGTAGCAAGAGAGATAAAGAGGAAGAGGAAAAGGATACAAAATCGAACGATGTGGCGCACCTTTTTTGACGCGGTCATTATGGCGGAGGTGAAGCGTCGCCTGCTTCGCCTGCCAAAGGTGCCGCCTGTCCTGCCGCGGAGTTAATGCGACGGGACGAGTGGTTCGCGGGGCAGCCGTTGTGCGTGCGCGAGCCGTTCGAGGAACGGAACACGGGCGCGTCGTCTTTACGCCATGGGAGAGGGCTCCCTCGCTGTCCCAGGAGGGGACGTGAGCCTGCAGATGACTTGACCGCTGCTTCCGCCCGCCTGCCGCCGCCATCACTGCCGGCCCATTTCTGGCCGTATCGACTGTCGCGCCTTCTCCCGCGGCTGACTGACCCGTGACCGATGTGCTCGGTTGGCACTGTTGGGCCATGCGCAGGGTTGCCTCGAGTCGCGGCACCGGTTCCGCAGTCGAGAAGGCGCGGTACTGGCGCAAGTGGCGGTGCAGCTTCTCGCACATAGTAACCGGCGCGCCGGTTACATGACGTGTGGGCCTGGGCCCCATGCTGGGCGCGTCGGAGTCGGGATGCGCCCTCTTGGTGCGGTTGCATGCCGCCTGCATGGCGGTCCGCCCTTTCACCCACCGATCTGGGCGAAAGTGGAGGAGCGCTTGTAACCGCTGGGCAGTTACGCGCACCACGCGTGGCGGTTTGGCCTCTTCTGTCCTGGGCCAGCTTGCATGACGCGTGGGACCCGGCCCCCGTGTCGTAGGGGGAAGACCTTGGAGCGTGTTGGTGAAGACTCAGTCCGTGACGGCTGAGGACGCAAGTGGGGAGAGCCGCCTTTAAAAGGAGGGTGACCCCCTTGGATGGCAACCATGTCTTCGCACTCCCTTCATGCATCGCGCCCTTCCACCTTCCGAGCCCCCGGATGGGGAGCGCCTGCGGTTCTCCCGTCTTGTCGTCATTGGAGGAACGCAACTTTGCGGAAGTTGGTACCTTTCAGCCATCGCTTGGCTTCAACGATTTTCATCAGGCAGCCCGGCTGCATCCTCTCGCCGATGGTCACCCAAGACAGTGACCACCAGTTCGATGGTGGGGAGAAGCAAGTCGGGATGCGGCCTCTGCCCCGCCCTCAGCTTCAAGGATCTTCATCATCCTGGCTAGGGTGGAGGCCGGGCTGAGCCGGAGCTCTACCTCCCACGCGGATTCGTGGGTCACCTTCTCCCTCAGTACTCAGGGGAGAGGGTGATCACCGGCTTAGCGGAAGGGGCGGACTTCGACAACACGGGGCCGAGCGGCCGCTAGCGTCGTCAGCTCCCGCGTGCCCGGTTTGCTGGCTCTGGCGCAGCTTCCGGTGCCACCTTCCACCACTGGGCGGAGCGCGGCTATCTGCCCGACGTACGGGCGGCTGTCGCGCTGCGCGCACCGGGGGACCGCCCAAGATGTTGCGCGCTGCAAGGGCGGCGTTCGTGTTCTTGGGCTGTCCTGCCTTTGCTCCGGTACGACGCCCCTGCGTGAAGGTCGGTGTTCGCCCGTCCGGGAGGACCCGAGTGGGGATCTGCTGGTGGGCAGACGGCTGCCGTCGTTGGTGCCGAGGTGGTGGCGGCTGAAGAAGTCCTCATCGCCGATGAGATCTCCGCCACCATCCGCGCTTCGGGCCTCCGGCTCTTTGGCTTTGATAGCTTGTCCTCGCCCCTCGAGTGGGGACATGGGCGAGGGGCTCGTCGCAGCAGTGTCTGCTCTGAGGTCATCGCTGCTGTTGTTTGGCCACCCAGAGCGGAGGTCGTTGTCACTGCTGCCGGAGCGGGCGGCAGCAAGCCACCTGGGGTTTTGTCGCCCCGCAGGCCCTCCGATGTGGGGGGTTGTTCGTACCTGCGGGGGCGGAACCGGAGTTCCATTTGTAATGGCACCTTGAGTGCCGGTGTCTGTTCATTGCGGCTGTCGAGGCCTGAACATGTATGTATTTTGGCATGAAGTCGTGTTTCTTCCTTATTTCGAGCACTAGGACTCGCCTGTCGGCTGGCTGAACCGCTTAACCAAGTGTGAGTTGCCTCGTGCGGAAGGTGACGAGTGAGGTATCCGTATCCCGAAGGCGTAGGAGTCCCTCGGCTCGGTCGGCCTTGCCGCCCGAGGCTTCTCTTGCTTAGTTAAAGAAACCCTCGGCCGCTCTACGATGAGCCGGAGCCGGAGGCAGCGGTGCCAGCATGGACAGAGGCAGAGTTGGCTCGAAAAGAAGCTTCGTCAGCCGGAGCCTGGCCGGGCTATCCACTGGCCGGACCAGCACCGGAGTCGGGTTGCCGAGGCCATGAGCCGGGCTGACGTCCTCGGGGGACAGCTGGCTGAGGCTACGAAGCAGCCGGTCGAGCCGTCTGCTCGGGCCGGGTTCCCGGAGGAGACCCTAGCGGCGATGGCCCAGGCGTGGTGCCGACAGGTTCCTTCGAGGTGGAGATCCTCCGACCGTGTTGCCGTTCGAGGCCGGGTCGGATTCCACCGAAGGTGGAGTCGACGTCGAGGGTGCTGTTGTTCCCCCACTGATGTCTGATCCTGCAGGAACAGTTTATCTGTAGTGTGCGTATGTTTTTTGGCGGCCGCCGAGGCCCAAACATATCGTCGTCGTGTTGTAGAGCTGCGTTTCTTTTCCCCTTGTTTCGAGTATCAGGACTTGTTTGTCGGTAACAGAATTGTTTGTCCGAGCGAGAGTTACTTTTCACGGAAGGTGATGAGTGAGGTATCCGTATCCCGGAGGCGTAGGAGTCCCTCGGCTCGGTCGGCCTTGCCGCTTACGTGTACTCTTACTCGTCCGTAGGATTCTGTTATCGATATAGTCGAGAAGGCACGAAAAAACATTTCGGCAGAAAAGTTTTCGAGCATTAAGACTTGTTCGGTCAGCGGAATCGCTTATCCGAGCGTGAGTTACTTATCGCATAAGGTGATGAGTGAGGTATCCGTATCCCGGAGGCGTAGGAGTCCCTCGGCTCGGTCGGCCTTGCCTTCTTACGTGTACTCCATCGTTTTCGGGATCCCACTTTCGAAGTAGTCGAAAAGCACGAAAGATGTTCTGGCAGAAAGATTTTTTCCGAGGAAAATTTTGACGCAGAGGGGGTTCGCCCCTTCTAGCCCCCAAGGGAGGGTCGGGCTTTGCCGAGGCAAGACTGGCCCTTCCTTGATGGTTAGACTTTGTTGGCGTATGTAAACGAGGTGTATGAATGACTTGAAAAACATATTAAGGGTAGAAGCGACGTAGCTGTCGGATGTTCCAAGCGTTGCTATAGACCTCGCCTTGACTGTTGGTTAGCTTGCATGTTCCGGACTTCAAAATCTTGGCAATGATGAATGGCCTTTCCTAGGGAGGCATGAGCTTGTGGCGCCCTCGGGTGTCTTTTCATAGCCGAAGCACCTAGTCGCCCACCTGGAGGTCTCGGAACCGAACCCCTCGGGCGTGGTAGCGTCGCAGGGACTGCTGATACCGCGTCGAGTGTAGTAAGGCCATGTCCCGAGCCTCTTCCAGCTGGTCCAGTGAGTCTTCTCGGTTGGTTCGATTGCTTCAGTCATCGTACGCCCTCGTCCTCGGGGATCCGTATTCCAAGTCTGTGGGCAAGATAGCCTCGGCCCCATAGACTAGAAAGAACGGCGTGAAGCCCATGGCTCGGCTTGGCGTCGTTCTCAGACTCCAGACCACCGAGGGGAGTTCCTTCATCCACCGTCTGCCGAACTTGTTGAGGTCGTTGTAGATTCGCGGCTTGAGTCCTTGCAGAATCATGCCATTGGCACGCTCTACTTGCACATTCGCCATGGGGTGAGCTACGATGGCCCAGTCCACCCGGATGTGGTGATCCTCGCAGAAGTCCAGGAACTTTCTGCCGGTGAACTGGGTGCCATTGTCAGTGATGATGGAGTTTGGGACCCCAAAGTGATGGATGATGTTGGTGAAGAACGCCACCGCCTGTTCGGACCAGATGTTGTTTAGGGGTCGGACCTCGATCCACTTGGAGAATTTGTCGATAGCGACCAGCAGGTGCGTGTAGCCCCCGGGTGCCTTCTATAAGGGACAGACGAGGTCCAGACCCCACACAGCAAATGGCCAGGTGATGGGTATTGTTTGCAGAGCCTGAGCGGGCAGGTGGGTCTGCTTTGCGTAGAATTGACACCCTTGGCAGGTGCGTACAATCCTAGTGGCGTCGGCCACCGCGGTTGGCCAATAGAAACCCTGTCGGAAGGCATTTCCAACGAGGGCTCGAGGTGCTGCGTGGTGACCGCAAGCCCCCGAGTGTATTTCTTGTAATAATTCCTGACCTTCGACGATGGATATGCATCGCTGGAGGATGCCTGAGGGGCTGCGGTGGTAGAACTCCTTCCCGTCACCCAGCAAGATGAACGACTTGGCGCGCCGCGCCAGTCGCCGAGCTTCGGCTCTGTCGAGGGGTAGCTCTCCTCGGTGGAGATATTGCAGGTACGGGGTCTGCCAGTTTCGATTAGGCGGGACCCCATTCCGCTCTTCCTCGACGCGCAGTGCCTCACCCTCGGGGGCCGAGGGTGCCTCGGGCAGGGCCGAGGCCTTCTCGGGCTTGGGCGTGTCGTCGGTCTTGACTGAGGGTTGATGTAGGTCTCGGGAGAAGACGTCCGGAGGGACCGTTGTCCGCCCCGAGGCTATCTTAGCCAGCTCATCTGCAGTCTCGTTGTATCGTCGGGCGATGTGGTTGAGCTCGAGCCCGAAGAACTTGTTCTCCAGGCGTCGAACCTCATCGCAGTAGGCTTCCATCTTCGGGTCGCGGTAGTGGGAGTTCTTCATGACTTGGTCGATGACAAGATGTGAGTCGCCACGAGCGTCAAGGCGTCGGACCCCTAGCTCGATGGCGATGCGCAACCCATTAACCAGAGCCTCGTACTCGGCCACATTGTTGGACACCGGGAAATGGAGGCGCAGCACGTAGCGGAGGTGCTTCCCGAGGGGTAAGATGAAGAGCAGGCCCGCGCCCGCTCCTGTTTTCATCAACGACCCGTCAAAAAACATGGTCCAGAGTTCCGGTTGGATCGGAGCTGCTGGAAGCTGGGTGTCGACCCATTCAGCCACAAAGTCCGCCAAGACTTGGGACTTGATGGCCTTCCGAGGGGCGAACGAGATTATCTCGCCCATGATCTCCACCGCCCACTTTGCAATCCTACCCGAGGCCTCTCGGCACTGGATGATCTCCCCCAGGGGGAAGGATGACACCACAGTCACCGGATGAGACTCGAAGTAGTGTCGCAACTTTCGTCGCGTCAGAATTACCGCGTACAGTAGCTTCTAGATTTGCGGGTAGCGGATTTTGGTCTGGGACAGTACTTCACTGATAAAGTAGACCGGCCTTTGGACGGGCAATGTGTGCCCCTCTTCTCGTCTCTCGACCACGATCGCGACGCTGACCACCTGAGTGGTAGCGGCGACGTAGACCAAGAGGGCTTCTCCGGCAGCGGGGGGCACCAAGATGGGCGCGCTGGTAAGGAGCGCCTTTAGGTTCCCGAGGGCTTCCTCGGCCTCGGGGGTCCAAGTGAAGCGCTCGGTCTTCCTTAAGAGGCGGTACATAGGTAGGTCTCTTTTGCCGAGGCGCGAGATGAAACGGCTCAGAGCCGCAAGGCATCCCATGACCCTCTGTACTCCTTTCAAGTCCTTGATGGGCCCCATGTTGGTGATGGCCGCGATTTTCTCTGGGTTGGCCTCGATGCCCCGCTCGGAGACGATGAACCCCAGGAGCATGCCTCGGGGGACTCCGAAGACACACTTCTCAGGATTGAGTTTTACGCCTTTCGCCTTGAGACACCGGAATGTCGTTTCAAAGTCGGAGAGGAGGTTGGAGGCTTTCCTCGTCTTGACTACGATATCATCAACGTAAGCCTCGACCGTTCGACCAATGTGTTCTTTGAACACGTGGTTCATGCACCTTTGGTATGTCGCACTCGCATTCCTCAAACCGAATGGCATAGTAACGTAGCAGTACATGCCAAAGGGTGTGATGAAAGAAGTCACGAGCTGGTCGGACTCCTTCATCCTGATTTGGTGATACCCTGAGTAGGCATCGAGGAAAGACAGGGTTTTGCACCCAGCAGTGGAATCCACGATTTGATCGATGTGAGGCAGAGGGTAGGGAACCTTCGGACATGCTTTGTTTAGACTAGTATAGTCTACACACATCTGCCATTTCCCTCCTTTCTTTCTCACAAGCACAGGGTTGGCAAGCCATTCGGGATGGAATACCTCTTTGATGAACCCTGCAGCCATCAGCTTGTGGATCTCCTCACCTATGGCTCTGCGCTTTTCTTCGTCGAATCGGCACAGAGGCTGCTTCACGGGTCGGGCTCCAGCTCGGATATCCAGCGAGTGCTCGGCGACATCCCTCGGTATGCCAGGCATGTCCGAGTGACTCCACGCAAAAACTTCGGCGTTCGTGCGGAGAAAGTCGACGGGCACTGCTTCCTATTTGAGGTCGAGCTCGGAGCCGATCCGGATCTGCTTGGAAGCGTCGTTGCTGGGGTCACGAGGGACGGACTTAACCGTCTCAGCTGGCTCGAAGTTGCCGGCGTGGCGCTTCGCATCTGGCGCCTCCTTGGAGAGGCTCTCCAGGTCGGCGATGAGGGCCTCGGATTCGGTGAGGGCCTTGGCGTACTCCACGCACTCCACGTCGCATTCGTACGCGTGTCGGTACGTGGAGCCGATGGTGATGACCCCGTTGGGGCCCGACATCTTGAGCTTGAGGTAGGTGTAGTTGGAGACGGACATGAACTTGGCGTAGCATGGTCTCCCCAGCACTGCGTGGTAGGTTCCTCGGAACCCGACCACCTCGAACGTGAGGGTTTCCTTTCGGAAGTTGGAGGGAGTCCCGAAGCAGACGGGCAGATCGAGTTGTCCGAGGGGTTGGACGCGTTTCCTGGGGATGATCCCGTGAAAGGGCGCCGTGCCGGCCCGGATCGGGGACAGATCGAACTGCAGGAGCCCGAGGGTCTCGGCGTAGATGATGTTGAGGTTGCTGCCTCCGTCCATGAGGACCTTGGTGAGCCTGATGTTGCCGATGACGGGATCGACAACGAGCGGGTACTTTCCTGGGCTCGGCACGCGGTCGGGGTGGTCGCCCTGGTCGAAGGTGATGGGCTTGTCGGACCAGTCTAGGTAGACTGGCGTCGCCACCTTTACCGAGCAGACCTCCCGGCGCTCTTGCTTGCTGAAGCGTCCCAATCCTCTGGGACTCAAATGTGATACAATTACTAGTCCCAGGAGGCTAGTAAACACATTTATACATCAGATGATTCCAGATCTGCTTAAACGAGACAAACATATAAAGGTGGCGATCAACTTTAAGAGTTGGTCCACAACTCGGGACATATCATCAGAGTGGGGCTGAAGCAGCCCGATATACGCAGCGAAGCAAATCAGCGGTCCAACAGCCACAGGCAAGGTTGGGAACAGTCGTAACTCTTACTCGATCTCCTTTTTCTGAAAAACAACAAATAAGCAAGGGTGAGTACAAACATACTCAGCAGGCCACCTTCACCCGCGGAATGGGGAAATCGGATATAATGCATGGAATATGTGCAGCTCAGGATATTTGCAGAAACAGCAATATTTTATGCAGGGTTGTTTTTGAAAAACATTTTGTATTTTGCAAAGCGCATCCTCTCCCAAAGGAGCAAGAAGTTTTTCAATATTAGAATAAAGTCCCCTGGACTAAACCATCCAGGTATCTCAGCAGTTTCCCACTGGTTTTCATTTTCAAAAAATAGCTACTGGACTTCCCGTCCACCATAGCTCACGGCTCAACCGCCGGACCTTTTAAAAACCATTTTTCTCAAACGCACCCTTTTTGAAAACCAAACATTAATTGTCATACCATACCAGACTCGTCCATTCCTGTGGACACGGACTATTCGAATAGGTTTTCAAACTCTGCGCAGAGGTGTACACTTTACCCACTAGTCCGGCTCTGCGATCTCATGATCAATGAGATCCGAATCCGAATCTCTTTCTTTCCCCACATGTCCTAACCTTAACGGTTATACCTGAAGGAGTCAGGCCATCACCATGTCCAAACCGGACAAAACATTCCCCCTCCTTATCCTCCCGGTGCTCCCAGCCTTCATAACCCTAGGGTTGGACCGTACGAGTTCAGATTGAGTGACTGCCCACACAGTCTCGAGTGGTTTTACTTATCATGAGTACAGGTAGCGAAAGATGACAAACCGGTCCTTATATGAGGGGACAATCCTTCTGCTCACGCCTAAACCAGTTGAGCCCTCACCTTAGGCCCTCCCCTAAACCAGGGAGTCCCTGATCATCCCTACTCAAAGGTGATAAGGGTGAAAACCCTTCATCATACACATTTTGAAAAGCATTTTCTTTTGAAAAACTCACACCTTTTCTTAAATCATTTGTAACAAATATATTAAGGATTGATTGCGGCAAGCGGCTTGGGTGGCCATAATAACTTGTCTCAAAATCATATCATGCATAAAATAACAGGTTGAGGGTTGTGGTTGAAAAATCATAGGTAATTTATGCATCAAAGGGATCCAGTGAGCTTGTCGTGCTTATCCGGCGAAGGGGGAAGGAGAGCTCGCGGAACTGGCTTCTGGCTCCACCGCCTGGCGTAGACTTGCAGATCTGGCCTCCACGAGAAGGAACGAACGCCCCGATAACTATGCAACATGAATAAGCGAACATACAAACAAGCAAGTATACCAACAAATATTTAGTATAGTGGCCAGAATAGCGATATATGGATGGGTAGAGCCTTGAGTAGAATATGTGGCATGTGGTGTTGAGATACTACTAGTGGTGGAGCGGAGGTGCTTACCAGGAGGGTGGACTGGAGGCGAAGCGACACTATGCGTGTAGCCGGCAGAGCGGAGTAACTGAGTGGGTGGGGTGTTTGCCTCGGTTGAGGGTGTTGAGTGTGTGTGGAGAGGGAGAGGGTAGCTGGGTGTATTTATAGCTGAGTGTATGTGGTGTAGCACAGTGAAGTTCACTGTTGGTGAGAATAGTGACGAATGAATCGTCTGACTTAGTATGAACAGGAGAGTTATAGGCAGAATATGGGACGAGATATTTTTGGAGTTTTCTGGAATATGAACCATGCTTAAGGGATGACATGGTTGGATAGGGAATAGTTTGATAAGAATTTAGAAACGAGAATTATTGGAATCTGAGTTTGGAAGCCTGGTTCGAAGGAATCTCAAGTTAAGTGTGCTCAACTTGGAGAAACCTAGGATGGGTGACCAGATGGGAAGTTCCCACTGGAAGGAAAATCACAGTCACCGAAGTTTGTATAACTGGAATATGGGTCTGGCTGGTCTTAGGTGGACTGGACAGCATGATGGATGAGTAGTTGAAATTTGGGGTGATCGGATGATCGATGAATAGTAACGGTGAATGGTAACGGTAAATAGTAACGGTAAATAGTGACGGTGAATAGTGACGGTAAATAGTAACTGTAAATAGTGATGGTAAATAGTGACGGTAAATAGTAACAGTAAATAGTAACGGTAAATAGTGACGGTGAACGAACGATGAACGATGAATAAGAACTATGAACGAACGATGAACGATCGAATGATCGAACGAACGGACGATCGGAATTTCGGCAACATAATGGCAGGAAAAAGATTATTTGGACGAACGAACGAACGAACGATCGAACGATCGGACGAACGAACCATGAACGATTGGACGAACGATCAAACGATCGGACGAACGAACGATCGGAATTTCGGCAGCATAACGGCAGGAAAAAGATTATTTGGACGAACGAACGATCGAACGATCGGACGAACGGACGAACGAACCATGAACGATCGGACGAACGATCGAACGATAGGACGAACGAACGAACAACTAAGAACAGGGAGACGAACGATCGAAGAACGACCGAACGATCCTTGGGCTAGTGTGTGCTTGTGTGGGAGGTGGAGTGGGAGTGGGAGTGGGCGTGTGGGTGTGTGTGGGGGGGAGAGAGTTGCCATGAAATGGCTTGGGGTGGGATGAGAGGAGGCCCGTGCCCCTCTATTTATAGCCATGGTGGGGGGATTAGGGGGAGGGATGAGAGGATTAGTGGGAGGATGAGAGGATTAGTGGGAGATTAGCATGGATTTGTCTTATATGAGTGTAATTAGCTTGTAGAGCTCACCGTATGACACCGGAGGCATACGTATACATATGGGCATGAGGAAAGTTTTGAAGAAAATATTTGTAGGGACTTCAAAAATGATTCTGAAGGTATTTCTCAGGAAGAAAATACTTGGAGATATATCGGTGGAATATTTGGACAGTATTTCTGGACAGAACTTGAAGGGGGTTACTCGAGAAATATCTGGGCGGTATTTCTGGAAAGAAATTGAGGGTGATCACTGGGGAAATATTTGTAGGATATTTTGAGGAGGATTTTGGAGAGAATATAGACCACTATATTTTATTTGCTGATATCAACTCGCAAACAAACATTTTGAAATGAAATTTGAAATTCATTTTGGATTTAGAGCGAGTTTGAGAAAATTTCAGGATTTGAATTTTTGGGATGCTACACTTGCGGTGCCGAGCCGAGGCGTTCACCACTCGCCCACCGTAGATCATGAAGCAGTCGTGGACCTCAGGGAACTCCTCTGCCTTGTGATCCTCCTTGTCGTTGTTGTGGGCTCTGCCACCTTCCGCCGGTGGCCCGACCCTGTGGAAGTAGCGCCGAAGCATGACGCATTCCTCAAGGGTGTGCTTGACGGGACCCTGATGATAGGGGCACGACTCCTTGAGCATCTTGTCGAACAGGTTGGCGCCTCCGGGAGACTTCCGAGGGTTCCTGTGCTCGGCGGCGGCGACAAGGTCTGCGTCGGCGGCGTCGTGTTTCGCTTGCGACTTCTTCTTGCTCTTCTTCCTCGCGCCGCGCTGAGCGGACGCCTCGAGGACGTCTTCCGGCTGGCGCCCCTGAGGCTGCTTGTCCTTCCAGAAGATGGCCTCGACCGCCTCTAGCCCAGAGGCGAACTTGGTGGCGATGTCCATCAGCTCGCTCGCCCTGGTGGGAGTCTTGCGACCCAGCTTGCTCACCAGGTCGCGGCAAGTGGTGCCAGCGAGGAAAGCGCCGATGACATCTGAGTCGGTGATGTTGGGCAGCTCGGTGCGCTGCTTCAAAAATCGCCGGATCTAGTCCCGCAGGGACTCTCCCGGCTGCTGGTGGCAGCTTCGGAGATCCCAGGAGTTCCCAGGGCGCACGTATGTGCCCTGGAAGTTGTCGGCGAAGGCTTTGACCAGGTCGTCCCAGTTGGAGATCTGCGCAGGAGGTAGATGCTCTAGCCAGGCTCGGGCGGCGTCGGAGAGGAACAGGGGAAGGTTGCGGATGATGAGGTTGTCATCGTCCGTTCCACCTAGCTGGCAGGCCACCGGTAGTCCGCGAGCCACAGCTCCGGCTTTGACTCCCCCGAGTACTTGGTGATGGTAGTCGGGGTTCGGAACTGGGTCGGGAACAGTGCCCGTCGTATGGCCCGGCTGAAAGCTCGCGGACCGGGTGGTTCGGGCGAGGGGCTCCGATCCTCCCCGCTGTCGTAGCGTCCCCCACGCCTGGGGTGGTAGCCTCGGCGCACCTTCTTGTCGAGGTGGGCTCGACGGTCGCGGCGGTGATGCTCATTGCCGAGGCGACCCGGGGCCGCAGGCGCTGAGTTCCGCATTCGCCCGATGTGGACCGAGGCTTCCCGCATGAATCGGGAAGTCGCGGCGCGATGCTCCGGGGGGTACCCCTGCCTTCGAGAGGCAGAGCTCTCGGCCCGTCGGACCGCGACATCTTCCAGGAGATTCTTGAGCTCTCCCTGGATGCGCCGCCCCTCGGTGGTGGATGGTTCCGGCATCGCTCGGAGTAGTATCGCTGCTGCAGCCAAGTTCCGGCCGACCCCACTGGAAGCCGGGGGCAGCCTCGCCCTGGCATCGTCGGCGATGCGGTGTTGGATGTCCTGGGCCAGATGACGCGCTTCTCCGGCCGGTGCTCGGCCTGCCCACTCCTGCCCGATATTTTGCTGAAGCTGCACAAGTTGTCCTGCTTCCTCGTCGAGCCTGGCCTGTACCTCGCGGATTTGCTCGAGCTGTGCGTCCTGACCCCCGCAGGGACTGGGACCACAGCTAGCTCCCGAAGGATGTCAACGCGAGGCGCAGGCCTAGGGGGATCACCGTCCTCCGGCATACCAAGATGGTTGCCTTCGTCGAGACCCCCTAGATCGACGTGGAAGCATCCGCGACTTGGGCCACAGTCCTCGTCGTCGAGGCCATGGCTGCTATCGAAGCAATCGGAGAGGCAGTAGTCACATGCGGTCATGAAGTCCCGCATGGCACTGGGGTTATCGAGCCTGGAGAAATCCCAACCAGAGTTAGGCTCGTCATCTTCCTCGGAACCCAGAGGCCTGTAGGTCGAGACGGCCGTCAGCCGGTCCTAGGGTGACCGTATATGATACCCCAAAGGGTTTGGATATGCCTTTATGAAGCGTCCACCGAAGCGGGGTCGCTTGGTGGGTCGCAGCTGAATCTAAAAGGCATGGGATGGGAAACGGACGGTACCTCTTGATCGACGGGTGGTGACGAAGTCGCGTCGGGGACGGACTGCACCGTTGTCTCAGGTACGAGGCTAACGTCCAGCATGTCCTTCGCGAGCGTGCTGGCGTCGTCCGTCTGCTTGGAGTTGCCGTGTTGCGGGGAAACGACGCTCGTCTTCGTCTCAGACGCGAGGTCGACGCCCGACGTGTCCCCCGCTGGGGCGCCGGCGCCGTCGACTCGCTCGACAGCCGACGAGGTGCCGCCTCCTACTTGGCCATGCCTGCCCCGCCTCCTCCTCCGTCGGCGGGGAAGGTGATGGGACAGACCCGGGTGTTGCTCTTCCGCCACGTGGGGAAGACGTCGTCGATTCCGCCGCCGGCGGGCGGGCTGACGGCCGCCATTGTCGTTGTCGCGCGGCGGAGGAAGGAGTATCATGTCGTAACTGCCGTCGAGGGACATGAACTCAAGACTCCCGAAACGAAGCATCATTCCGGGTTGAAGAGGTTGCTGGAGACTACTCATCTGGAGCTTGACGGGAAGCTGTTCGTCAACACGCAGCAGGCCCCTACCTGGCGCGCCAACTGTCGGCGTTTCAACCCCGGGGGGTCCCTGGACCGACGAGTAAATTGTCGCCGCGTGTCCCAGCCCAGATGGGTCGGCGCGAGACGGAACACAAAGGGGAGAAAGACAGCAAAGGGGAAACCTGCGGCCTTCGTGTTGTCCTGCGCCCAGGTCGGGTGCGCTTGCAGTAGGGGGTTACAAGCGTTCGCGTGGGAGAGAGAGAGAGAGAGAGAGAGAGAGAGAGAGACCGTCCGCCAGCCCGTTCTCCCGCGCGGCCAACCTTTTCGTACGAGAGCCCTGGACCTTCCTTTTATAGGCGTAAGGAGAGGGCCCAGGTGTACAATGGGGGATGTAGCAGTGTGCTAACGTGTCTAGCAGAGAGGAGCTAGAGCCCTAAGTACATGTCGTCGTGGCAGTCGGAGAGGTTTTGGCACCCTGTTCATGTGATGTCGTGGCCGTCGGAGGGGTGCTTGAGCCCTGTGGAAGTACAGCTGTCGGAGCTGTCGGATCCTTGCTGACGTCTCCTTGCTTCCGTAAGGGGCTGAGAGCCGCCATCGTCATGGAGCACGCGGGGTGCCATCATTACTTGTTTACCAGGGCGAGCCAGATGGGACGCCGGTCTTGTTCCCCGTAGCCTGAGCTAGCTAGGGGTAGGGTAATGATGGCCCCCATGTGTTGTGGCAGGTCCGAGCCCGAGGTCGGGTGAGGCGGAGGCTCCTCCGAGGTCGAGGCTGAGTCCGAGCCCTGGGGTCGGGCGAGGCGGAGACCGTCGTCCGAGGTCGAGGTAGAGTCCGAGCCCTGGGGTCGGGCGAGGCAGAGCCCATCGTCCGGCGTCGAGGTTGAGTCCGAGCCCTAGGGTCGGGCGAGGCGGAGTCCGTCTTCCGAGGTCGAGGTGGAGTCCGAGCCCTGGGGTCGGGCGAGGCGGAGCTTCCTATGGCGCCCAAGGCTGGACTTAGCTGCTGTCAGCCTCACTCTGTCGAGTGGCACAGCAGTCGGAGCAGGGCAGGCGGTGCTGTTTTCCTTTCAGTTCGGTCAGTGGAGCGGCGAAGTGACTGCGGTCACTTCGGCCCTGTCGACTGAGGAGCGCGCGTCAGGATAAGGTGTCAGTCGATCCTTGCATTAAATGCTCCTGCGATACAGTCGGTTGGCGTGGCGATCTGGCCAAGGTTGCTTCTCCGCGAAGCCTGGGCCTCGGGCGAGCCGAAGGTGCGTCCGTTGCTTGAGGGGACCCTCGGGCGAGACGTAAATCCTCCTGGGTCGGCTGCCTTTGCTCGAGGCTGGGCTCGGGCGAGGCGAGATCGTGTCCCTTGAGTGGACTGAGCCTTGACCTTAATCGCGCCCATCAGGCCTTTGCAGCTTTGTGCTGATGGGGGTTACCAGCTGAGATTAGGAGTCTTGGGGGTACCCCTAATTATGGTCCCCGACAAGTATTTTCCCGTTTGCGAGGAATCTCCACAACTTGGAGTCCCTCGCCCTTACAACAAGGATCACAATGAAAGCACAGAGTAAGGTTGGGAAAAGCAACACACGCAAGACTCAAATACGCAGCACACCCACGCACACAAGTGAAGACTCGAGCTCAAATGACAACACAGGGAGTTCGCGACTCGAATGGAGCTCAATTCTCTAACACAACAAAGCAAATGTGTGGGAGCAGAGTCTGGATGCCTTAGAATGCTTAGTGAATGCTTGGGTGACTCCTCCATGCGCTTAGGGGTCCCTTTTATAGCCCCAAGGCAGCTAGGAGCCGTTGAAAAAGACCAACTTGGAAGGCCAATCTTGCCTTCTGTCGAGTGGTGCACCGGACAGTCCGGTGCACCATCGGACAGCTACTATTCATGTCTGGTGCTTGATTTCTTTCCATACGAAGAGCAGCCGACCGTTGGTCCTCGGGATCGGTTGGCACACCGGACACTGTCTAGTGCACACCGGACAGTCCGGTGTGCCCAACCGACCGTTGGCGCGACCACGTGTCGCACGAAGATTGCGCGGTCGACCGTTGGTGCTGGCGGCCGTTAACTCAGCGGACAGTCCGGTGAATTATAGCCGTACTCCGCCGTCGAAACCCGAGAGCGGCGAGTTCACCGCGGATCAGCCCCGCCGGACACTGTCCAGTACACCACCGGACAGTCCGGTGCACCTGACCGAGCTGTAGATTGGCTGCACAGAGCCAAGCTTTTCTCTTTTCCTTTCTTCTTCTTTAGTCATTGTTTCTAGTACTTGGATAACCATGTTAGTACATAAAACAATTCACCAAGTCTAGAAACATACCATTTTCCTTGATTTGCACTTCTCACTTTATTTGGCACATTAGAACTTAATTAAATGTGTTGGGCACTTAATCACCAAAACATTATAGAAATTGCCCAAAGGCACATTTCCCTTTCAACCGCGCCTTCATACTGTAGAAAGGGGTACCCCTGTTTTAGGGTACCGACAGTTTTCATTCATGCTTCCCTAGGATTAAAAAGATAATAGAGACAAAAATGTGGCTCAATATGGTGGTAGATGTGGCCACACACGCATGTGCGAGAAGGATGTGAAGACAACATGAACCAAATGATACGAATGATTGTGGGTTGGATGGTGTTGGTGGGGTTACCGACGAAGCATGATTTATGTTATTGGAGGTACCAAGAATTGAAATGGGAGAGTAGAGCAAGAGCAAGAACATGAATAAGATCATACAAGACAATAAACATATGAAGGGTAAGGTGTTTTGAACTTATACCAAAGGACTTATCAGCCTGCAAATAGAGGAGGTGCAAATGACAACTCCATGATTGAACAAAAACTAGAAGATGAAAGAGACGACAATCCAATATATTCATATACAGGTTGTGGCTAAAATATTTGAGTCATCGAGTGGGTTGAAAACATAGCCAATACCTAAGACTAAAATGTTGAAATGAATAAACCTCACAAATATATGTATAACATGATGACCAATTAGATGTCTAGATGAGTAGAAAATTAGGGTTGCAAGTTGCATTATAGAGCAAGAGTGCAACCACATGTTATACCCTATTAACTTCATTTCTAAGGCCTAACACAAAAGGATGTTTGATATAATCTATTATATACAAATCTACATACGACATGTGTGTGAGGTGTGAAGAGCAAGCATAGGCTTCACAAGCCATTCACCACATGGGACAGTCGAGCAACTCGTTGGCTAGAAGGTTTGTAATCCCTCCTATAGTTTTGTTTTAAAGACAAATTTCTCTTATTTTAGCTAATATTTATAAAAAAATATATATTACCATCTAAAATATACAGATAAATTTAATATTGCACTTTTGTGTAAACTTACTTAAAAATAAATAAGTTCACCATAGGACAAAACTAAAGTGACCTAGAATTTGAAAATTAGCCTAGATAAGTTCATAGTTTGAAAAGTTCCACAACATTCAAAGTGTTCACTTTTTGTAACTAGAGGAACTATTTCTCACCTCAATTTTACATTGCCTAATATTTTGACTAGTTGGAAGTGTAATTTAGTACGAAAGGAGCGGTATTCGACGAGTCTTTCATTTATCGTTTATCCTCACTCAACCAAATGGAATATCTTAAGATACTCATCTTTGTTCCCTCTAAAACCCAATAAAAAAAAGTGCTCCGTTGGACCTTTCCCCTCCATCCAAGAAGGCAAAGTACCACTACCACATCAAAACCAAGAAGTCAAGACTCAAGAACCAGCACGGCACCGCCGCCAGTCCGCTACATGGAAGCCGCAGCCTCCGCCCTTCTCCTCCTTGGCCTCAGCGCCAGCCTCGCTCCCTTCGCCTCGGCCGCGGCTCCGTACGACCCGCCGACGGTGCCGGAGCTCATGGACCAGTTAGGCCTCCCGCGCGCGCTGCTCCCGGAGACAGCCCGGCGGTACCTCCTACACGACGATGGCACCTTTGAGCTCTTCCTCGACGACGGTTGCGTGGTAGAGGCGGGGGGCTACCGCGTCGGCTACGACATCAAGCTCTCCGGCACCGTGTCCCCTGGGTCGGTCACGGGGCTCGAGGGCGTCCGCGTCCGCGTGCTGTTCGCCTGGGTGCCCATCACCGGCGTCGAGGCGGCCGACGGAGAGGTCACTGTCCACATCGGGCCAATCAGGAAGTCGTTCCCCGCCGTTGGGTTCAAATCCAGCCCCCGGTGCATCATCGGATTGGCGGCGGCAGATATCTTGCCTCCTTTGGTAGAACAGTAGTCAGGCTGCCTGATTTGTTAGGATTTAGTCGAAATTTGCGGTGTCAACAAGATTATAATTTCCTTATGCTTTTCTGTGGCATGTTGTTTCTGAACCCTCACTAGTGTCTGCGATAGCACACAATTACACGATTATTGTATTGTTTAGTGTGACTATTTGTTTTCTATCGAACAGAAAAACGAAGACTGTAACATATCGTATGTTTTATTTTTCTTTTGTTTTACCCAAACGGAAATCATGCACCCCAGTTTGCTGTAGACTTGTAGTTCAACAAGGGAGATGTAATTTTCATCCACAACTGCGATTTGGTGAGTTTGCTGCACCAAAGATCATGCACTGTCATGTTGAACGCGGAAATGGCAACTAAGGTTATTGTGCAAAAGATCATGTGCTTTCATGTTCAAGGATGTGTTCAGGAAAAAAATAGCGAATAGGAAGAAACAACCGAAAATATTAAAAATATGTATTGAAGATGACGAAGCAACTGAAAACATAAAAAAAGCATCGTGAAGAGAAAGAAGATTGAAAACATAAAAAACGGAAAATTTAAAAAGAGACTAAAATGAAACAAATAGAATAAAACGTTAAAAAACTGAGAGTGTATTAAAATTTTGAAAAATATATTGAAGATGAAGAGGCAACTGAAAACATTTTTTTAATCTCTACATCTATATAGTGTAGACCACTCGCGCTACCATGCCCCCGCCCCCAAGCTGCCTTCGTCCGAGATCGTCGCCCCCACCCAGCCCCTGCCCCGACGCCTCCCCACCCCCGCGCCCATCCTCCCGGTATCGACCCTAGCGGCGCGATGCTCGCCCCCAGCCCCGCTCGCGATGCCCCCTAGCCCCACCACCATCATCCACACGCCATCCAAGCCTGCGCTCGCGATTCTTGGATCCGCCATCCTCCCATCGACACCGGTGATGTGGCAGCCACCGTCCGCTCCCCCTACGGCGCCCGTGTGGCACAACAAGCCACCGCCCAGGAATTCACAATCCACCCCCTCCCCCGCCGTCGGTGATGTGGCAGCCGTCGTCCTCTCCTCCAGCGACTGCTGGAGATCTCAGTCCTCTGGAGATCTCGGTCCGCTGGAGATCTTGGTCGTGGAGAGCTACACGAACCACACCCTCTCTGCGAACCTGCTAGCGTACAAGCAGAGTCGGGGCCAAATGGGAGCTGCGGCGCCTGGTGAGCTACGTGATGTTGATGGCGTTCGTGGTGGATGCGCGACGTGACATGGAGGTCCCACGGTGGGCCGGCGTGTTTGAGCGCGGGGACGAGACAGCAGCATTCTACGAGCACCTGGGTGAGGAGACAACGATGTTCTGTAGCGGGGCACCGACCACCATGTGCCCCCATAGTCCTACCCTTCTACTGCTAGGAGATGCGAGAGGTGATTGCCCAGAACGATGAAATCGAATTGCGCTCCATCTCATGGAGGTCACATACCCTTCTCTCCCAACATCATTTTGTTACTGTTATTTTTCTCTTTGTTAACGGAGGGTGTACTGGATAACTTTATGTTATAAGCACACATTGATTGAACCACTTATTCTCTGTAAACTAATGTATTAACTATTAATAAGAAGCCACCATATCTCCTCCTGCATTAGGACAGTGTATAAACTATAACATATAAGATTTCATCTACCTACGCAGCATGAGCACCAAGCACACCATAAGAACATGCCAGAAATTGGTTTGATTCTGAATTTTTGTGGCATTTTGGGTAGTTGAAGTGCTCTGTCAAGAAATCAAGGGATTTTTCTGCTCTTGGTCTAGATCATCTGTGCAAAGTGGTGGAGGCACTCAGTCTGGATCCTTTTGGTGGCTGCAATGCACATATCAGCGTAAGGCTCTCTCCAACAAGGTTCTGTAAAGAATCATGTCTGGTATATTTAACGACCGAGCTTGCCCCTACGCCTCTAGCAAGGTCCTCTATCGTGTCCATTAAAATTTGGCGGCCTCTTCTCGTCCTCTAAACGTAGCGGCTCCCTTGCGCTATACGCTGGCAGGTCTCCTCCCGCGTCGTTGTTGAAGACTCCGGTCCCTGTCTTTCCCACATGTCGGGCCCACGTACACTATTTAAAGTACGGTTTAAATTAATCGAAGTTGCAACTACCCATATCGGCAAAATGAAGAATATTTTTTCTAGGCACGGACATCGAAGTGCACTGTTCTAAATTGCAAAAAGAAATCATTTTTCAAATGCGTGACAATGAGTTCGAAAAATATTACATTTTTTGTGTTACATAAGTTCAAATTGTATTAATATCATAATTAAAAAATAATTTCTTCAATTGCAATGTCGCACCTTGCATGCAAGTTGAATGTTCAAAGAAAAATGAATAAATAAGGTAGTTATGTATTCTGTTAACACTGTAGATACAGAGGACTAAATTTTAAGGACGCTGTTGGAGATAAAGAAGATATAGAGGATTTAGAGGGTGAAATTTAAAGAGAGTCTAAGCATATAGAGGAACTGCGACTGGTGATTGCCTTAAAATTTTATTTCTTAATCGCTCTAATTGGTGGGTGGTGGGTGCCATGGTAGAGAGACTATACAAGGACAATAGTGGAATTAGTATGTTTGGATGGCAACTCAATTGCATCCGACATATAGGGCCGCTTATGGATTTTTTATTTCTTAGTATGCATGTGTTCCATGGCAGTGCCGTAAAGATTTCAATCAAATTGTTAGGAAGATCATGTAATTATGGTTGGTCTTTGGTTTCTGTTTGTTGTGTGTTTTCTAAATTTCAGCTTCGCATACACTGTGAATGTCGAATATGCACACAAAGCTGCAATTCGGAAGCATGCTTTGTGGTCAAGTATTAGTGTGGATCTCCTGATGGCTTTTGTCCTTGGAGCAGCATTCTTGTTAAATACAGAGACTATTTGTATTTGGACTATTGCTCTCGTCCACAACATGACAGAAGTGAAAGGGAATTAGGCTTACACCTAGTTCCTATATAATTTTGGTGGTTGAATTGCCCAACACAAACAATTGGACTAACTAGTTTGCCCAAGTGTATAGATTATACAGGTGTAAAAGGTTCACACTCAGCCAATAAAAAGACCAAGTTTTGGATTCAACAAAGGAGCTAAAAGGGCAACCGAAGGCACCCCTGGCCTGGCGCACCGGACTGTCCGGTGTGCCACCGGACATGTCCGGTGCACCAGGGGGACTCAGACTCGAACTCGCTACCTTCGGGATTTGCCAGAGGCGACTTCGCTATAATTCACCGGACTGTCCGGTGTACACCGGACAGTGTCCGGTGTACACCGGACTGTGTCCGGTGCGCCAATGAAGGTCGGCCTCAGGAACTCGCCAGCTTCGGGAAAAGCCAACGGCTCGTCCGCTATAATTCACCGGACTGTCCGGTGTGCACCGGACTGTCCGGTGCGACTCCGGAGCAACGGTCTTCTCCGCGCCAACGGCTCTCTGCCGCGCATTTAATGCGCGCTCTGCGCGCGCAGATGGCAGGCGCGCCCACTCCGGCACACCGGACAAGGAACAGTAGATGTCCGGTGTGCACCGGACACCCAGGCGGGCCCACAAGTCAGAAGCTTCAACGGTCGAATCCAACGACAATGATGACGTGGCAGGAGGCACCGGACTGTCCGGTGTGCACCGGACTGTCCGGTGCGCCATCGAACAGAGGACCCTGCCAACGGTCATGTTTGGTGGTTGGGGCTATAAATACCCCAACCACCCCACCATTCATTGCATCCAAGTTTTCCACTTCCCAACTACTACAAGAGCTCTAGCATTCAATACTAGACACACCAAATAGATCAAATCCTCTCCAATTCCCACACAACTCCATAGTGACTAGAGAGAGTGATTTGCTTGTGTTCTTTTGAGCTCTTGCGCTTGGATTGCTTTCTTTCTTCTTGAACTCTTTCATTGTGATCAAGCACTTGTAATCGAAGCAAGAGGCACCAATTGTGTGGTGGCCCTTGCAGGAACTTTGTGTTCCAAGTGGTTGAGAAAAGAAAGCTCACTCGATCCGTGGATCGTTTGAGAGAGGGAAGGGTTGAAAGAGACCCGGCCTTTGTGGCCTCCTCAACGGGGAGTAGGTTTGCAAGAACCGAACCTCGGTAAAACAAATCTCCGTGTCTCACTTGTTCATTTGCTTGGGATTTGTTTTGCACCCTCTCTCGCGGACTTATTTCTTTATTACTAACGCTAACTCCGGCTTGTAGTTGTGTTTATATTTGTAAATTTCAGTTTCGCCCTATTCACCCCCCCTCTAGGCGACTTTCAATTGGTATCAAAGCTCGGTGCTTCATTAGAGCCTAACCGCTCGAAGTGATGTCGGGAGATCACGCCAAGAAGGAGATGGAGACCGGCGAAAAGCCCACTACAAGCCAAGGGAGCACTTCATCGGAAGAATCCCGCACCAAAAGGAGGGAGAAGAAGAGGAGCTCCTCCAACAAAGGGAAGGAGAAGAAATCTTCTTCTCACCACAAAGAGAAGAAGGAAAAATCTTCTTCTCACAAGCCGCATCGGAAAGGCGACAAGCACAAGAGGATGAGGAAAGTAGTCTACTACGAGACCGACACTTCATCAACATCGACCTCCGACTCCGATGCGCCCTCCGTCACTTCTAAGCGCCAAGAGCGCAAGAAGTATAGTAAGATCCCCCTACGCTACCCTCGCATTTCCAAACATACACCTTTACTTTCCGTCCCATTAGGCAAACCACCAACTTTTGATGGTGAAGATTACGCTAGGTGGAGCGATTTAATGCGATTTCATCTAATCTCGCTCCACAAAAGCATATGGGATGTTGTTGAGTTTGGTGCGCAGGTACCATCCGTAGGGGATGAGAACTATGATGAGGATGAGGTGGCCCAAATCGAGCACTTCAACTCACAAGCAACGACAATACTCCTCGCCTCACTAAGTAGAGAGGAGTATAACAAAGTACAAGGGTTGAAGAGCGCTAAGGAGATTTGGGATGTGCTCAAAACCGCGCACGAAGGAGATGAGCTCACCAAGATCACCAAGCGGGAAACGATCGAGGGGGAGCTCGGTCGGTTCCGGCTTCGCAAAGGGGAGGAGCCACAACACATGTACAACCGGCTCAAGACTTTGGTGAACCAAGTGCGCAACCTCGGGAGCAAGAAGTGGGATGACCACGAAGTGGTAAATGTTATTTTAAGATCACTCATTTTTCTTAATCCCACTCAAGTTCAATTGATTCGTGGTAATACTAGATATACTAAAATGACCCCCGAGGAAGTTATCGGGCATTTTGTAAGTTTTGAGTGCATGATAGAAGGCTCGAGGAAAATCAACGAGCTTGGCGACCCATCCGAAGCCCAACCCGTTGCATTCAAGGCAATGGAGGAGAAGAAGGAGGAGTCTACACCAAGTAGACAACCAATAGACGCCTCCAAGCTCGACAATGAGGAAATGGCGCTCGTCATCAAGAGCTTCCGCCAAATCCTCAAGCAAAGGAGGGGGAAGGACTACAAGTCCCGCTCCAAGAAGGTTTGCTACAAGTGTGGTAAGCCCGGTCATTTTATTGCTAAATGTCCTATATCTAGTGACAGTGACCGAGGCGACGACAAGAAGGGGAGAAGAAAGGAGAAGAAAAGGTACTACAAGAAGAAGGGCGGCGATGCCCATGTTTGTCGGGAATGGGATTCCGACGAAAGCTCAAGCGACTCCTCCGACGACGAGGACGCCGCCAACATCGCCGTCACCAAGGGACTCCTCTTCCCCAACGTCGGCCACAAGTGCCTCATGGCAAAGGACGGCAAAAAGAAGAAGGTTAAATCCAACTCCTCCACTAAATATGAATCTTCCAGTGATGATAATGCTAGTGATGAGGAGGATAATTTGTGTTCCCTTTTTGCCAACCTTAACATAGCTCAAAAGGAAAAATTAAATGAATTAGTTAGTGCTATTCATGAAAAGGATGATCTTTTGGATTCCCAAGAGGATTGTCTAATTAAAGAAAACAAGAAACATGTTAAGGTTAAAAAGGCTTATGCTCTTGAAATTGAAAAATGTGAAAAGCTATCTAGTGAGCTAAGCACTTGTCGTGAGATGATTGACAACCTTAGGAATGAAAATGCTAGTTTAAATACTAAGGTTGATTCACATGTTTGCAATATTTCAACTTCAAATCCTAGAGATGATAATGTTGATTTTCTTGCTAGGATTGATGAATTGAATGCTTCCCTTGCTAGCCTTAGAATTGAGAATGAAAATTTAATTGCTAAGGCTAAAGATTTTAATGTTTGCAAAGTTACAATTTCCAATCTTAGAGATAAAAATGATATCCTTCATGCTAAGATTGTTGAACTTAATTCTTGCAAACCCTCTACGTCTATTGTTGAGCATGTATCTATTTGTACTAGATGTAGAGATGTTGATATTAATGCTATTCATGATCATATGGCTTTAATTAAACAACAAAATGATCATATAGCTAAACTAGATGCTAAAATTGCCGAGCACAACTTAGAAAATGAGAAATTTAAATTTGCTCGTAGCATGCTTTATAATGGGAGACGCCCTGGCATTAAGGATGGCATTGGCTTCCAAAGGGGAGACAATGTCAAAATTAGTGCCCCTCCTAAAAGATTGTCAAATTTTGTTAAGGGCATGGCTCCCATGCCTCAGGATAACGAGGGTTACATTTTATACCCTGCCGGTTATCCCGAGGACAAAATTAGTAAAATTCATTCTAGGAAGTCTCACTCTGGCCCTAATCATGCTTTTATGTATAAGGGTGAGACATCTAGCTCTAGGCAACCAACCCGCGCCAAGTTGCCTAGAAAGAAAACTCCTAATGCATCAAATGATCATGCCATTTCATTTAAAACCTTTGATGCTTCTTATGTTTTAACTAACAAATCCGGCAAGGTAGTTGCCAAGTATGTTGGGGGCAAGCACAAGGGCTCCAAGACTTGTGTTTGGGTACCCAAAGTTCTTGTGTCTAATGCCAAAGGACCCAAAACCATTTGGGTACCTAAAGTCAAGAACTAAAATTGTTTTGTAGGTTTATGCATCCGGGGGCTCAAGTTGGATACTCGACAGCGGGTGCACAAACCACATGACAGGGGAGAAAAGGATGTTCTCCTCATATGAGAAAAACCAAGATCCCCAACGAGCTATCACATTCGGGGATGGAAATCAAGGTTTGGTCAAAGGACTTGGTAAAATTGCTATATCTCCTGACCATTCTATTTCCAATGTTTTTCTTGTTGATTCTTTAGACTACAATTTGCTTTCCGTATCCCAATTGTGTCAAATGGGCTACAACTGTCTATTCACTGATGTAGGTGTCACTGTCTTTAGAAGAAGTGATGATTCAATAGCATTTAAGGGAGTGTTAGAGGGTCAGCTATACTTGGTAGATTTTGATAGAGCTGAACTCGACACTTGCTTAATTGCTAAGACTAACATGGGTTGGCTCTGGCACCGCCGACTAGCCCATGTTGGGATGAAGAATCTTCACAAGCTTCTAAAGGGAGAACACATTTTAGGATTAACAAATGTTCATTTTGAGAAAGACAGGATTTGTAGCGCATGCCAAGCAGGGAAGCAAGTTGGCACTCATCATCCACACAAGAACATAATGACGACTGACAGGCCACTGGAGCTCCTACACATGGATCTATTCGGCCCGATCGCTTACATAAGCATCGGCGGGAGTAAGTACTGTCTAGTTATTGTGGATGATTATTCTCGCTTCACTTGGGTATTCTTTTTACAGGAAAAATCTCAAACCCAAGAGACCTTAAAGGGATTCTTGAGACGGGCTCAAAATGAGTTCGGCTTAAGGATCAAGAAAATTAGAAGCGACAACGGGACGGAGTTCAAGAACTCTCAAATTGAAAGCTTTCTTGAGGAAGAGGGCATCAAGCATGAGTTCTCTTCTCCCTACACTCCACAACAAAATGGTGTAGTGGAGAGGAAGAATCGAACTCTA